>NC_067283.1:111617316-111949260 GCF_020740795.1 Apus apus | reverse complement strand
CCTCTATCTCACTTTTTTGTCTCTCTTTCCCTACCTTGGGGGAGGGGGTAGGATCGAGAGCATTATTGTTATTGGTTTGACTACCAACCCAGAGCCAAACCATGACAATACCTATTTAGTAAAAGAATGTGCTCAGACCCTTATGTAACCAGGTAATTGAACTAGTTGTAGCTGTAATGGAGACCAAATAATGGTTAAATATTTGAGACAGTAATATAATCATAAGGTGACCTTGGCAATTCTTGCTTACAGAGCTCTTGTCCATTAACTGACCTCAGTTGCTCCTCCTGTAGGCCATAGGCTCCTAAAACCACAAGAACTTGATTATCTTCAAACTGCAACTCAAATAATGATCTGCTGCCCAGATATTTCAGTTAAGTCATTTCAAACCTGGTTTTAAAAGTAAGCTAAATTTTATTTATTGTATTTAAACTGGTATGTTAGGTATTCCAGTGCACTTGTACTTACCATTTCTTTATTACTACTTCCTTATCCATTGTAATTTACTCTAATGACCAACTTCACCTGTTGCTATTGATACCAGCAATTCTAGAAAAGTTAAAATGACTGCTCATGGAATTTTAGCTATTTTGGTGATAAAACCATGTTGATAATGCTTGGGTTTGTAATTTGTGGTAATTGATTATAATATAGGAAAATGGCTGACTGAGGATTCATCAAGTACAATTTCACCAGCCGAGAATTGATTACATAGTTAGAGAAGAAGCCAAAGAATAATACTAGGAGATGAGTCAC
Source organism: Apus apus (assembly GCF_020740795.1). Classification (NCBI taxonomy): domain Eukaryota; kingdom Metazoa; phylum Chordata; class Aves; order Apodiformes; family Apodidae; genus Apus; species Apus apus. The sequence continues at coordinate 111,948,504 of NC_067283.1, read as the reverse complement.
TTTGCTACAAGATTTTCCCCCAGTACTTGGAAAAGGATATTGAGTCTAGATTAAGCCAAAATGCAATTTGTTCCATACCTTTTATCTCTTCAACGAATCTCAAAGTACCGTTTGGATGGGCTGAGGTATACTCCCTGACCCAGACATGCAGCCGGTCACTTTCATGACCACTGTTATAGAAATAGAATTGTAAGCACTGAAAGTCTCTTTTGGGATACAGAATTCGACTCTCCAGGATAGCTGTGCTTCTCTCTACTCCAGCGCTGGTGTTGAAATGCATGAAGTAGCCAGAATCTGTCAAAAAGTCAATGAGAAATGAATGGTAGAGGAGAGAGAAAACAGAATTTTCCTGGTGTAGTGGTATTCCTTTTACTGTACTGTAAGTAACACTAGAAGACATGGTCAAGTCAGGGTTAGGTAGAACCTGTACAAACCCTGAGACCGAGGACTGTTGCCTGTTCACATTGTCCAGAGGCAAAACTGTTCTCCTTGCAACTTCTGTCCTCATTTCCCTCTCTCTAGCAATTTGTACTCAAAAGTGTGGGCTCTTCTCTTTACCCAGTGCCAGTAATTCATAGTTGACTGTCTGGAGGACTGTTTTAATTTCCTGCACTCATGAAGGCTTCTTTGGCAGGTTCAGAAACAACTGGCTATATTCTTAAATAATTGTTCACCTGAACCCTGATAATACATGTGATTTCTAAATCCCAAACCTTTCCAAAGACTTACTGAGCAGTTATAGAGAAAAGAAGCAGTCTTTCTGGTGTGCCTGTACCATAGGTTAGAACATTTCTACAGTTCTCAGGGCAGGATGCAACACTAAAACTAGAAAACAGCTCAAAAGAGATAAGGACATTTGATCTCAAATAAGTAGAAAATCAACTTATCACATGAGGTTCCTAGGTATGTAGATTTATATTACTTAGTTAAAAAATAAACTGTAATTTGTCAACAAGTAAACAGAGAATGAGGCCAAGATCAAAGTCAGCTCACATACCTCTGTGTAAAACACTTCTCAGAGAGATAAGAACAGTCTTTTCTCCTACCTTCACATTCTCCCATATTAGTGTGATCAGTATTTGGCCCAGCAGGAACCTGTGACAAACGCTGCCAATCACTGTTATCATCTGAACTTTGAATCATGCCACATATGTTTTCAAGTTCAAAACTGCACGTGTCCATGAAAGTTAAGGAGGAGGCTATAACAGTAAAACAATAAAAAAAAGTTGTGAATCTCTGTTTGCACAGCATAACTTTTAATTTTTCATGTCCAAAGCCAAGAGTAGAGAAAGACTAAGAAATGCAAACACAAAATACTCAGTGGCTTCAAATACCATTAGCATTCATAGGTACAATGTTTAAGAACTCAAAACATTTGGTCACTAACACTGACATTAATAAGATGTCATCAGGACCACTCTGGCTGGCAAGGACAGGAAGGTGCAGTTAATTATCATATCACATCTTTTATTTATAAAAGGAACATTAATATCAGCCCCAACCCATCAACCTTCACCCAGCCATAAGTTGGAGACCTTCCATTCATTCCTCTGCTTTCTTTAGCTACTCCACACATGGCCGCAGATTTTTATAAAAGTTCACTAATTCATCAACTGGAGTGCTTATTATACTGAAATATAATCAAGCAGAAGTTATTTCACTGCAATAGGCAAACCTTAATTTTCAAAATACTGAACTAAAAAAAAAAATTTGGCAATGGGACCAGCGGATCACTCATCTCATACAAATTTTTAAGATGTTTTGCATATAACAGGTGAAAAATTAAGTGAAAGAAAACTATGCAATTGAATAGAAAAGTGAAAACACTGTATGAAGTATTTCATCTGCCTGAAGCAAATGCTGGATAGGTGAGGACACAGTCCTGGTTCATCCTCATTCTTAGATTTGTTTCTCATTGTACCATGTTTGAGCTCTGTGTAACACCAGCCATAATTCGAAAACAACTAGGTTAATAAAATGCTTCATAATTATTTCTTTTCTTACGTATAAAATATTATAGCAGGTTTGAAGGTTTCATTGCACCACAAAAGGCACCTGGAGTGTCAGGAAAATCAACCTCAATGGCATGCCAAATGCCTCGCTTAGGCTGTGGCTCAGGGAAGCACTTAAGTATGAACTGCTGCCAAATTAGTACTCCTGAGATGTTTTGTACTGTCCTTGGAGGAAGTTTAACAACCCTCTAGAGGCTGCAAGGCTATCAGAAGTGTTGTATGACTGGTACCTTTTAAGACACGGTATTGGTATGATGTTGTAAAACCCAATAAAATATTGTCACAGTAAACATTTTATTGACTACTGAAGAAAAAAAAAAGCAGCTAAGATGTCAGCAAGAAGGTAAGAAAAAATGGAGTATTATTAGATGAAAGAACTCTTTGAAATCAAAATACAAAACAAAATGTTAAATTGATTTGCCCAAACAGGAAAGCAGCATCCTAACTGTTTTAATTAGAATGTGCTGGCTGGCATGGAGTCATGGTCTGAACAACAGCAAAAGATAAAGCAAGACCCAATGGCTTGCAAAGTATTTTTTAGATTTATTACTGAAAAAAAGGGAAGGGCACACTGTTTGAAGCAGGTTTTTAACTCCATCTGCACCAAAAGACAGAAACTGCCTTGGTATGTAGTGAAATGCTGGACTTGGAAGAAAACATGTCATGCACACTGAGTCCTAACTTCCAGTGGCTGAGGGAAACTTTATGGTCTGTTCTCTTAAGGAATATGCTAGAAGGGGAAAGCAGACTAAAATCTAATGTTTTCATATGGCCTGAAAGACAGTCCTGAAGAAGAGATCAGAACAGCACTGAAGTATTAGTCAGGATTATATCCAAATACAAGTTAAAACAGTATTCGCTGCTTGGGATACTGAGGGAGTGAAATGAAAGCTTTCATCTGAGTGTCAGGGCACATTTGATGCAGTCACAATTATGAATTCCAGTTTGGTCTTAGAATTCTCTACATTTTAATGTCTTTAAATTTCAGTCAGCTTCCCAAAATAAATCCTGTTGCAGGCAAAATAACTCTTTTGACCACTTTGGAAAGAGATTAGGTTTTAAACTAAGAATGAAATTTTAATGGCTCATATTTTCTTCATAACAGCACATGTACCCTATTTGCATGAACACACTGTCTCACAGATTGCATGAGAGCAGGGTAGGTATGACAGCCCCAGCAAAAGTACTTATTTCTGAGCAACAGCTGCAGAATAAGGAGGAAAAACAAAAAGCTTTGTTCCAAAGCACACATTTTAAACAGACACCCAAGGGATGAACAAAAAATCAGCAGCTGAACGAAGCTGTTTTTTAACTAAAGGTCAGATAAAATTGCACAGAAGACTCTGCTATGCAGCAGTGTTTCTCCAGGAGGGCTATGTTATTTCTAGCTATACCATTATTTCTGGTGGTTTTAACACTATTTGCTTCTCCAAATATGTTAGCATCTCTTTCACTCGTGCCTGGATGAGTCCAGCATGTAAGTATCACCCTTGTTTCTTTCAAACGCTTGAAGTAAAAAAAAAAGTGAAAGAAATGGAGAAACTTACAGCAATTGTACAGCCGATTTAGTTTCTGGAGATCATAATCACTGAAATCCATTCGCTGTCCTATTACATCCATGAAGTCTGGTATGTTAGTGACAATGGTGGGTTCAGATCCATTCTTGAATGCAGTTTTGCTGTAGTGCATCACAGAAGTATAGTCATAGGGCACATTCAGGAAGTCAGATGTTTTGTCATCATATTTGTTAAAATTATGTTCTTTACCTAAATGGGAAAAACAAAAGGAAGGACTGCCCAAGAGGACCAAGTTTTGATGGATGGAATTAAGGTATTTGTTTTGTTCTTGCTTACTTGTATTTACTCTGTATAGCTATTTTATTTCTAGTCTAGGGTTATTTACTTTCCTCTTTTAGCTGCTGGAACATGACATGATGACTTCTGCTAGATAAAGGAAAGCTTTTTGCTACCAGAAATCTTTTCCTTGTGAAACCCATAAGCTTTGATGGGCTTGTGATACCCAAAAGTGGAGATACTCTTTCAGTACTCAAATAAATGCAATTTGCAACTGTAATGCCTCCCTGTTCCTAATCTGTATGATGTCCTGTTTAATTGCTGGTCATTTTAGCTTGCAATAAGCAAGTTAGAGTTTTCATTAGATAAGCTTCCAGAATTTAACTGTACATGTGACTATATTATGGGCAGTGTAAAAAAGCTGCAGCAGTTTTAAATTGCTAACAATAGTGCAACTTGTCACTAAAGAGTCAGCAAACTATAATGGAAATCAAATAACAGTGTCCAAGTCATTTTCTGCAACATATACTTGTATATGCACCTGACTGTTGAGCACGACTAAGTAACAATGCATTAGATTGTATCATTATCTGTTTTTTCAGTGTTTTGTGTGTACCTGTGTCAGGAAAGCATCAAGCCTGTGTATATAACTTTGTTTTTCAGTTGTCTGAAATTCACAGAGGACAACGGCAAGCTGAAGGGGTAGAGATCAAGCAGAGTCCTGAGGAACCTTGTGCCAGAGCTCAGGCTTGTGCCAAATATGCCAACACTTACATTCACAAGCTGCATTGCTAAAGTAACCACTCATATGATGTGGACCCTGAAAAGGGTCCCCCTTGTTTGCACACCCTCCCTGCACTCTCTGCTGTCTCAGCGCTGCTGCCCCCACCAGCTGTAGCACCTGGGGAGAAAGAAGACAACCAGTATTTTCAGTGGAGATTTTCTATCAGCTTTGGATGCACTGGGTTTTTCAGAATGGGATTTTTGAAAATTACTTTGTTTTGTTAAAGGCTCCCAGAATAACAGTGCTTTTATATTATTCATTTAAACAAGCTAAATTACTCTCTTCTGTTGCTCTGCTGTACAACATGTAGCATAACAAGACTCATGTCTCTAGTGAGGTATTTGGGAACTGCTGTGGCACAAGGAACAACCACAGCAACAACAAATTAGGCTTTCTAAGCCAAATAGATGTGAGTTGATATTTAATTAATTTATATGCTGGCTTTGAAAACAAAGTACCAGCGTGTGAACAGCGTGACCACCAAAGGATGGTTGGAAGGGATGTTCCACAGCTAAGCGTCCTCACACCAGAGTGTGAAAGGAGAAGCCAGGTATTGACTGACCAGACTGAATCCTGTCCCACATGATGGACACGTAGTCATCCCGGTCAGACCGTGACTGCTCATGCCAGAATCCCAGGGCATGCAGGAACTCATGCTGAATCGTCCCAATCTTGTCACAGTTGGCGCCAATGGAGAGCTCCTGCAAACCCATTTGTTGGTTTCCCACTGAGGACCAGCAGCTAGCATGCAAATAAAATGAGAGATGGCTTGTGAGACATCATCACCATGCCACAAGAAATCCAGAATCAGTCTGTTCAACGGGTATATTTTGAGTGTTGAAGTTACATTTTGCTACAGAGATCTTCATTGATCTGTACTGTCCAAATCCTTTCCTCTCACATTTACCTCAGTTTTGATGAAACAGTAGTTCCCCTGCTCCAGCTCTATTGTTTTTAATGGGGTTTCTTTAGCAGAAAAATGTTGATCTATTTTTGACAGAATAAAACTGGTTAGGATTTCATTGGTAGTTTGGTAAATGTGAAGACTATAAACACATGACTAACAGCAATTAAATTACTGTGAATTAACAATTTTTAGCTGGAGCACAGTATGTGACTGTGACTGCACTTTGAGCCTGTCCCTATTGTAAGGCAAACCAGAGTCACCTTCTGAAAGGTTAGTGGATTTGACGGTGCTTTAAACAAACTCTTTTCTTTCTAGTTATTTGTGAGCTGCTGTGCTAGAGCATTTGCTGTTGATACTGGTGAGGAAAAGCAAAACTGCAGCTGTGCTAAAAGTTTTTATTAAAGAATTAAAAAATTCAGTGAGCTCTCTGCACAAGCCAATAAAATGGCACCCCATGTCCACAAACTAGTAAGCAATGAGAGTTACATTTAAATTGATATTTTAAGCAGCAAATAAATCAACACTTACCCAAAGAAGTCCATAAAACTAATCGGGTGCAAAATATGCCATAGGATTTGCAGTCCTACCACCTCAGAAATTTAGAAATGCACTTTCAAACCCTGTAACTTACTAGTGCAACATATTCCCTAGTATTTCTCTTTCCACAAAGCAGCACAGGCCTTGGCTATTGATTAGTCATTAAAATCACAGCAGGAGACCTGGGAAGGAGCACACATGGCATCCATGATTTCACAGGCTCCCCTTGAGCAAGGCCTCATAGCAATTATGCAGCTTTTTTTGATGGTGCAGAAGTCCAGGAAGTCCATTACAGCTCTGGGTCCACCTCATACCAAAGCAGCTGCCTCTGGCTTCACAGCTGCTGTGCAGACCACAGCAGGCTACAGGCACATCCAGGACACTTGGCAAAATTCGCACCCATACACTGGGGGATGCAGCTTTCTCTTGCCTTCAGTCTGCCAAACGCCTACAACCCCATTATTCAGCAGTTGCAGAGGGAGAAAAAGCATGGTCTGTGTCACCAAGCTCTGAGAATAAGACTTAGGTGGGTGGAACAGGGGACTCTAGATCAATGGGTACCTGAGGCAACGTGTTAGCGATGTCTTAAGGAGAGGAGAAAATGGGAGGAAAGTCCCAGATTCCCCAAGTGTGTGAGAGCCATAACTCCCTTGATTCAATGCTTTCTTCATTGCTAGTTCCTTGATCAAAGGCTACAGGAAGAGAGAAGCACCTGCTCTGTCTATTCCTATCAGCCTTTTTGGAAGATGGGCTGTAAGTAGATACACACCATCACTAGTGATGATGCCACCTAGAAATCCTGTCCTCTGAGACACAATGCGTATTTCAGGCACATTTTCGTAATGATGTCCTACTCCTAAATAACTTCCCATACTATAGAATCATAGAATGGTTTGGGTTTCAAGTGACCTTAAAGATCACCCAGTTCCAGCCCCTCTGCATGGGCAAGGACACCTCCCACTGGTTGAGCAACCTGATGGTTGCTCAAAGCCCCATCCAGCCTGGCCTTGAACACTTCCACAGAGGGAGCATCCACAGCTTCTCTGATCACCAGACCAGTATCAACACACAGGCTCTTTGACTTATCAGCACCATGCTGCTTAGCCAGGGATCTGAATCAATCCACTTCTCCATGGGTTCCCTTTGCCATGTGCTACAGTGGCAAAGAACTTGGGTGAACTCCTAGGACATCTCCATGAAAACCTTATGTCCCATATGGAAATACTAGAGATGCGGTTGATCCATGTTGGTCTACTATTTGACTACTGCACAATATGAGTTTTCCTGAAGAATGAGTCCTGCTCTTCATGAGAAAAGTAGGGGAAAATCTATTGCAGGATGTCATCCCAGACTGTTCTGTGAGCTTTGCAGGCACCAGCCACATCTGACGTTCCTGCATTTCCATAATTCACAACCATCTCTCAGTTATTTTGCTTAGCACAAAGGCTGGAGTCAAGAAAATGCCTTACAATATATTCTCTGTCTAACCTCTGCTGCAGGTAAATAAGCCTGAATAGAGGGTGAGGTGAAAGACTGTGTGCTAGAAAACCTTACATGTACCTCTATCCACTTAGTGCTGTAAAGATATATATATATATATATATATGCGTAAACTTAATGCAGGCAGTAGCCAAGTCTTGGCAAATAGTACCTAAAGAGTGTAGACACAAAGAGTGCTCTTTGCATGGGGCTTTATGAAACTGTGTATGTACATCAGAGACTATAAATGTGTTTTTACACAGGGCAGTTCATACAACAAAATGGCAGCAGACTTTTGTTGTGGCTGACTTAATTTGAATTCAAAAGGATAATCCAGATGGAAACTTTATGGTCTGCTACAAATCCTTTTGACACAAAGTTCCCCCCACCTTCCTCTCTCTGTTTTATAGACACAAACCAAGAACAGAAAGGCAAAGATGATTTATCAACTTTTCCTTGGTATGACAAAACTTTAGGAATCTGGTTGGTGTTGCCAGGGACTTTGTGCTGCTGTGTTCACTGTACCCTCTGGACTGAGTTCTTTAGTCTGCAGTTAGAGGAGTCCTACCTGATTAAAAAAAATCCCACCACCATCACCAACAAAAAAAAGTAGTCAGCAATGGTAAAGTGGAAATGGGTTGGTTTATTCACCTTTCACCTTGTTCTGTTGTATCAGAAGAGAGAAATGGAGTGAAATGAAGGGTAGCCGATGCCTGATAATTCCTTTATACAGCCCCAAGTTAGCTCACTGAAACTGGAGAGCCATTTCTGGAGACTGCATTTTTTAGCTTCTATCTTTTAAAAAGTGCTGGTGAGTTTTAACTGTTTTACGGATGTGTCAGCTGAGATGATAGAAACATTTCAGGGCAAGCAACGCATGCGGCAGTGAGGGCAAGATATGCTGTCCCACTAGAGTGCCTTGTTTTCTTCATCACCATGATTCATCTATCTTCAATAGACTTAGAAATGAAACATTGTGCAGAGGCCTCTTATTTGCCATAGGCTAAATACTGTGGTTCTTTTTCAGGTACAATTATTGGCAAATTCAATGCATACTTTATGTGACAATGGGCTAAAAAAATTAAGCTACATGAGTTTTCCATTTGGCTCAAAAAACTGAGGAGTCATTAGTACAGGAAAATGCATTGCTACCTAAGTCTCCACTTTTATATCTTCTAGGGTTGACTTTCAATGTCATGTGCACAGCATGAAGGGCAGAAAATATAAAGAGCCAGAGACTGAAGAAATTTTGAAACAATTATCTGCTACAGATATCTCAGAACAAGCCAAAGGTAAAGGGAGACATTTCTATTATCAGAAAATCTTTTACCATTTATGAATGCATTCTCATATCAGGAAATGATTTTCTGAAAGTAAATTTCCTCACCAGGCTATCAGGCTTTCCCTGATCTTTTCCCACAGCGAAATGATTTAGTATAGAGTGCAGAATAGATTTGTTCCTGTTGTGTTGTTTTGACAGAGAACCGTCTTAGGAAGGGAAGCAGCTGGGGTAATTTTTACTTCTTTGCTGAGCCTTATTTTGTAAAACATGTAGTTGAATAGCATAATTATCAATCAAAAGAGGTAAATAAACTGAAACCTCTGTGAAATATCTCAGGGCTGTGCAGCATTTAAAAATATCGCTGCTGTATCTGAATGCTGGTGTGACACCATTTAAATGCAATTCCATTTGTTATAGTCAAACAAATTCATTGTTCCACAGTCAGAACTACTGTATTTCTACTGGGTTGGGTTTTTTTCTTTCTAAAAACTGAGGTATACTAAGAATGACCACTTGAAAGTGACACTTCATGTATCCAAAAATCAATCAAGAAAACAAATGGCTTGTTTCCATAACCAGAAAATTACCTCTTAAAGGACTTGATTGCCTCTTATATCTAAAAATAATTATCGCTATGAAATTGTTCATTACTACCTAGGTAATACCTGTTTTGGAAACTACTACAATTTCCAATTAAAAAAAAAAAAAAAAAAAAAAAAGGACTGGAAAAATAGCCACAACAAAAATACAACATTATCATTGGATATATCAGTTTTAGAGTGAATTTGAACACAAAAATAGTCTGTAGTCAAACAGGATGAGAGTTATTTTATATTACTCCTCTTACCCACTTCCTTTGAAGACAGATATGTAATTCTTCTCCCCTTTCCAAGGTCTGAAGTCAATACAGGTTTTTAGTCGATACTGTTCAAATGCCTTAAGGATGAGACCCTTAGCATTCATTTCTGCAAAGCAAACAGTGCTCTTGTCAGTACTGAGCCAATAGGTTTGTACTATTACCCACATGGAGCAAGTCCTAAGTATCGCTCCAACAGTATTTGATTAAAATAAGCTAGCTTTTTGCTGAATTCAAACCTGAGTAGGGACCTAAAAAACAGATTTGGCTATTGTGACATAATAACTTCCTCTTGGTTTTTTTCCATGTAATTTTTCTTCAATACATATTGTCGCAAGCCGGTAGCGGGGGGCTACATATACATATGTATAAAATAGGGCATGATGAGTATTTAAAACATGATAGTGCATGGTCTTTATTTTTGTAAATTCTTTAATTTACTTTGCTGAGATGTAAGTGAGCAAGTATTACATAAACAGGGAACAAAAGCATCAGATTTCATCTAGCGCAAACTGCAAGTTATAGATCTCTCACATAACTTCTCTAGGAGTTGAATTGCTAATGTTATGTCTGGGTTGCCTACTCTAAGTGATTCTCATGGCTTCAACCCCTTCAGAGGTCGAGATCTGAATCTAAACTAGGGGTGGGTGATCTTTTTTTCCTCCCACATTGTGTAGTAAGGGCACAATCTCCCCATGTGGCACACAGTAGGAACTCAAGCTCCCAGTCTCATTGCTTGCCTCTGCCATGCAGTGCCACAGCCAGGTGAATCTGAAGGGATGAAGACACACTATGACCTGTCCCTGGCCCCACAACAGGCAAGTCAGCAATGTGCCATTGCAGTCTGCATTGGTGCCAGAATGCCAGTTTGCCATCAGTGCTGTAGATTATGTAGGCGGCCAGGTAAGCTTTCTTGCTTTGAAAAGGTCTTCGGTGCCCTGTTTTTCCTTCTGCTTAGTACTATTTCATGTCATATGCTTTGAAAGTCAAATCAATCTGCTGGACTATGGCCATGGCAGGATAAGAACCATCCAAGAAAGGATGTGAGAGCCAACACCAAGATTATATACCCTGTTTGCGCATATCCAGGGCCAACCCTGCTGTGGAAAATGGCCTGCTCAAGCCTTGTAAGAGGAAAGGATGCCATAGTGTCTTTATTTCAATCAACACAACATGCAGACATTGTCAACACCAAATACTGTACCCAAGCTATCATCAAGGACATAGGGGATAATGTGAGGCCACCGATAGTTGTCACCAATGATGGAGTTTCGTTCCTGAGAAAGAAAATAATTATGCAGTAGTCAGTAAAAACTGATTTAGGATCAGGAACTACAATAGTGCTAAAGCAAAGCATGTCTCATATGAGTCAGTGTAAGACCTATAAGAAATCAAAGAGCTCAAAAACTTTGGAAGATAACTCAGAGGTCTAAGGCTTTGGTTTGAAGGCCCTTTGCTCCTTTCTGCTAGTGTCTCTAACTTCTGCAACATTTTCTCCATAAAAATTACCTGAGATTTGTATGTTTGTGTGAGAAGAGTTTCAGCTGCTGTGGGATGTAATTTTTCATCATGTAGGGGTTTGTTCCTGTGCCCTTAGCAAGTGCTTTCTTTGCTTCTACTGATATACTCAAGCCAAAGCAGTTCACCAAAAGGAAGAGTAAAACACCAGTGACTTTCAGGGGTACAAGACACTTTTGGGGTTTCTACTAGGACATGTAACTTGCTGTATAAATTATTTTGGTTTTAATTTATCAGATAGGGATATTGGACAGATGCTTTAAAGTGTGGTATTACAGATTAAATTTACCCACTGGTTTTAGTGAATCTACTTACACGATGAAGGTTTTACAGCACTGGTCTGTAAATTTAATTGGGTCATAATAAATGTTGTGCTCATAAATTAAGAATCTTTTGTATAAACTTGTCTAGATGTCATCAGTGCTGCAGAATCTCTTAAAAGTGCAAATATAAAAACCACAGTATAGCAAACAAAAAGCTAATTATATTGATCTAAACCAACCTTATACAGGACATTGTTTCTGCAGATGCACCCAGCTCTTTCATTGTCTGTGACATTTGGTAGGAAAATATCTTCAGACATTCTCAGTTTATTGTTACGTAAAGAGCACGTATTGTTTGCATGAGCAGGATGCGTCAATAATTTCCATGCCAGTGATAACTTACATTGCATAAGCCAATGCACATTTCTGGTTTTATATTTTATATTTTAACTCACCTGATCAAGTTTGATGTCTCCCTCAAAAAGGTTTAGTCCTAAGGCTAAAGGGAAGAGGAGATTAACATTCAGTTACTGTACTGATCTGTGGCTACTGTAATGAAAATACAAAAAAAAATTAAGAGAAACTGAATTTTCAAAAACCTTCATTGATGTCAAAGATGTCTTGATCAATTCCTCCATCCACATCTATTTCTGAAAAATAAAAAGACAAGTGAGGTAGGACATTAGCCCTTGCTGTTATCTTTATGAAGTGTGAAAATTAATGCAATAACAATAACAGTAATTATAAGTCTGTGTCTGTCCTAGCAATGTTTATGAGCAGCTGTTTTTGTTGACTGCCTCCTGTGAATACAAATAGATTTCTAAACAGAACTCACCAGTTGTCTCCAGAGCAGGCTGGGGAGGGGGAAGAAAAAAAGATATTATTAGAAAGGCACATAATTAAATGCAGCTCACATTACTCTCTCAACTGTATTAGAGATGCGATTTAAGCTCAACTGACAGCACTTAGAGCATGGCTTTGGATTGGATTGACTGAATCCACTGCTTTCTCATTTGGCTGGAAATGTTTATTTGCTGGATTGTTATATGTGCTGGATTTGTGTCCTCCCCAGTTTAGGCTGCCCAACAAGTCACCCAGTGCTGCTTCTGTGAAGTTTTCACAACCATTTTTCTCTCACAATTCAGGCAGTGCCCAATGGACTTTCACAAACAGGAGAAAAGAGCCTATTATTTCTGTTAAATCAAGTATTGCTACTTAGTCAGGCACGCAGCAAGGACTGGGTACAGAGTCCAGGTCACCTCAGCCCCCGTTCAGTGCCTTGGCTGGGCTCTCTTTACCTCAGCAACACCAACTCAAAGGCTGATTCTGCAAGATGCCACTGGACTAGATTCTTTATTTTGGACAGGTTTGAACATACTTGACCTAACACTATGCAGCTATTTCTCAAGCAGTGAGTAAAATAATGAACAGCCTTTGTAAGCAATTGTTGCTGGGTGGGTTTTCTTGTTTCTCAGAAAAGATTTCTTCAGAAATCTTTGTGTTCAGATGTTTGAAAAGGAGTTCACAAACTGAAGGTAAAAAACACCATTAAATTCTAAGCTCTGTCAATATAGGTTACAGATATAATTCTGCAAAGCAGAGTGGCTTTTTACTTTTCTTTTTACAATAGTTCCTGCTCCCCCGAGCTGATTTTCTTTCTCCGTATAAATAATTTGCTATCTGTCATACATGGAGTTTTGCATGTAGGACTTTTTTTTTTTTCCAGGGTGATAGGCATCTGCAAACTCCATCAGAATTAGTGAACAGTACAAGATCACTATGTTGAAAAATGGCAAAAACCAAGTCATGCAGTCCACAAAAATATTAGTTTTGGTAATTTTTATCATCTGTATATGAATAAGAAAAAAGTGTGGCCAGAATACTCAAGAGGGGTTCAAATGCACATGTTCTTCTAGACTTTTGGCACATGAAGATGGGGAATAATTTTTAAGCCAAACATTACTGTGTGCCCTAAAACTGATGGGGTTCATACAAAAATGCAGGAAAAAGACCAGCTTCAATGACATTTCTCCATTTGGAAAAGGCTCAAATATAAAGCTTTGAAATTGCCAGAATGTCTCATTATAGCTTTTTAATGAAAGATTAATTTTCAATCTGAAATGACTGTCTTGTGAAAACTTGAGCAAATGGCAGAAAAAAAATTGTAAATACAAAAGCCTGAAATCTCTTTTTTTTTCTTTTTTTTTTTTTTCACCTGAATTAAAATTAATTCAAATTGTTGTTTTACAGTTTTTGTCAGATTTTTATATTTGTTCTGAGTGCTTAAGAGGGGGAAAACCATTTTTTGCCTAACTAATTAGAGGTGATAATTTATAGGTTTAAGAGAGATAATGCCTAATTGGTATGAGCTGGCACAATCAACTGCTTACTGCCTAAATGTTATATAAACAGGCAAAGTGTTTCATCAGCTTCTTCTTCTGTCTCTTCATTTTCTTAATGAAAACTACCACACACACACACACGTTCTTGCCCAGTCTAAAGGCAGGATTTTGATCTTAAAGTGTTGGTTACAAAAATAATTGAGTCAAATGTGTTTCCTGACCCCATTTCTCCTGAAACAGCACTGTTTCTGTACATCATGGTTTTAGATGGCTTCAAAATTTCGTAGATTTCAAGATACTTGACTCATAAAAATCCAGTGTCTGTGGAAAAGCGACTGAGTCCATTGAAAAACTGTTTCCAGAGTTTTGCAGATGCAAATGCTGAAGGATTGATTTTGATCCCACATTTCACTGAGTTAACTAGTATTATTCAAGTTTACATTGATACATGATAAATTAGGATTGGGACTTCATAAAAAAGAATAAACTAATAACAGTATATAGATACAGTTTAATAACCCAAAATATCTTTTCCAGACAAATTATCCATGGATCTGCAGTATCAATAGAATCCTCTTGCACACTGAGGTTTTATTGCACATATATCCTCTCATTACATTTCTTTCTCACTAGATATGCATAAGATGGTATCCAGTCCATATATTGAAGTCTTGAAATGAAAAGTTCAGCTTGTAAAACAAGCTGAAAGTACATGGGCAAAGTGTGTGACACACATGTTGAAGACTTCATTTGCTTTCAAATTCCCACTCTCACACAGATTTCCAGCTAATGTGGAAGAAAAAAAATGACAAGTAAAGCTTGCAATATTCAAAAATTAAAATAAAATTATTATTGTTTCTGTTAAAGATTGTTCATGGAGGAGAAGAATTGTACTTATATATGTTGAATCATCTTATAACCATTAATGAAGAGTAAAATGTTTCTACAGTTTCAGTAACTATAAACTACAATATACCCATATTAGCTAATCAGAAAGCATAACTGTACTAAAGATAAAAACTGGCTATGTCATGGAAAAGTTCATTTATCAGCAGCAAAAGCTCACAAACTGAAATCAATGTAGCTAAGTCCCAAAAGTACTTTTGCTGCATATACCAGAGTATGTGTCCATGGCTGAAGAATACCAAATTCAGCAGTTGCCTGAAATCCAGGCTGGTCCTCAGTGTCTGAAAACTTGCTGAATGTTTTACGCTGAAGGAATCCCTTTCATGACTCATTTCCACTTCCTTCTCAATAAAAAAAAAGTCTTTAGTTCTGTGAATCTCAACAGCTAAATACTTGGTTTCAAAAGGTGTATCTCTGTGTAGAAGTATTACTTATCTGAGTAGCAATGGCTTCAGTTCCAATACCAGCCTGACAACTGAAACCTATATGATGCATTTCAAGTCTGAATTTTATTTTTATTTTTTTAATCAACGGCATATTCACCGTTCACAGTCACATACAGAGGAAGGTTATATTACCAGTGGAGTACCAGAGCAGCCACCAAGTTTAGATGAGACACTGTGACTTACCAGTGTTTTCTCCAGACTATACAACTTTTAGTACTGGCATCCAAAAATACAAACCAAACTCTTCCAGGCCATAGGCACACGGAAATGAAATAGTCCTGGTGATCAGAAGCCCTTCTCTCACACAGGCGCTGGTTATTACAAGTCAGTTTGATGTGAAATAGGTTGTGGATGTTTGTAGCAGTCTACAACACCTACTACAAGCTTTTAGATTAGCCTATAGACTAATCTAAACAAGGCTGAGACTTGAGTTTTCAAAAGGTTGGGAATAGAGAGGTAGGCGGCGGAAACACAGGGGAAGTCTGGGGTTGGGGCAGTGGGGGATACAAGGGGAGTATCGGACAGCTGGGGACAAGGTTGAGCTTGACTTAAGAAGACGTATCAGCATGTGTTAGTGGGGAGGAAGAGGATATGACTACCACAGTGAGATACTGGAGCTGGATTCATAGAATTAGAGAGTTAAGTTGCATCACGTAAAATAGATAATGTTATTCCACTTAACTAATGTCACAGTAAGTAATGCCTTACTCTATAGATTACCCTGAAGTTAAGAACAGCTGAAATGAACTTTCAGCAACCTACTGGTTTTTGTTCTCCAAACGAACTGTTTTGTGTATCACTAAAATTCCTGGCCTCTACAATAAATTAGCACAAGATGAGCAAAATGCTGTATTTCACTGCAAAATACAAGAAATACAAAATCTCAGTTGTTACTTTTCTTGGCATTAAATAGTTCAGGTGGATTAGAGGAACAGAGAATTGCCATTTACAAGTACATGCAGTGGCTGAAAAAGCATTAATTTCAGTATTGATATATTGTGTTACAGAAAAAAAAAAAATCCATTCAAATACAGATATAAATGTTAATACTTATCTCAGTTCTAACCCCAGAATTGCTAATCTGGTATCATTATTTTGAACACTACTGGACATTTTGCTTACATGGAGAATGCAAAATAAGCTCTTCCAGTGTATAGCTAGGCCTATTAAAAATAGCAGCACCAAGACCGTGAGGAAACAGAAATCTTTCTCTGCCTTCCATCCAGATGACAACAGAATTCTTGTTTTGCAAAAGCAATGTACTTCAGTCTTTCCCTCTCAAACTCATCATAAGCTGCATTGCTTACTCCATCACATAGAGAATATGCATCCTTTGTTTTCTTACCTGACTCCAGACCACCTGAAGAAGAAGCCAAGTTAAGAGCGCAGACACAGCAAACCAGCCCATGCTAATATCCAGTCAGCAGTTGCACGGACAGGTTTTCAGACCAACTTGGTATTTAAGACAGTAAATATCATAAATCAAAACCTTTGTCCTTTCATCAACGATTAACTTACCTACCTTTTTCTTTTCCAGTAAGCGAAGTCCATCATTACTATATCATGATAACTAACATATACTTTAACTATTCTTAAGCATAGCTGTGGAAAAAATAGACTGGACACAAACTGACATACAGGATGAAATGGATACAAGAAAACAGACCTACAAGGAAACAGGCAACTGAAATACAGGACATCCCATTTAAAAATAAGAAAAAGTTTTTTATTCTAAGGGTTTCTAAGCACTGGAACAAGTTGCTCAGGGAAGCAGTGGAATATCCATCCTTGGAGACAATCAAAACCCAACCAAACACAGCCCTGAGCAACCTGCTGCAAGTGTCCCTGATGCAACCAGGGTGACTGGACTAGGGGATCTCCAGAGGTGTCTTCCCACCTCCACCATCCTGTGATTCAGTGAATAAAGCTGGCTCTAAAACCTTTTGAACAACTGAAAGCTAGGAACACTCCTGGCAGGTAAGACATACACATTTTTGGACAGAAAGTAAAAAGGGCAAATGTGTGTACCTAAAAAAATCTGTCAGCAACATAATTTCAGTATCTTGCTTTTAGAAAAGGCACTGCCACTTCTATTGTTGAAGAATGTGAAACACTGCTTTATCAGTAAATTATAGCTTCTTCTGGACTATTCTTCTGTATTCTTCTGGTATTCTTCTGGACTATTTAAAAATTCCATACAAGATAATTTTTTAAATGTCAGTGCCATTGTACTATCACCACTGTCTGCTACGCTTTGCAGTTCTAGCTTATTCCAACTTAAATCATCTTTTCTACTTATTAGCTTTCAGAGAGTGCTTAAATTGCCATGGTTTCTCTTACACTTAAACTGAAGGTACCTGTAGTAATTGTATGGTAACACTTGGCAAACACTTGGTTTTAGTTCCCCAGTCGAACTATCTGGCTAGAACATCATAAAAACTAAAAACAGCACTTAGATTTTGTGTTGTCAATACAGACTCCCAAATGACTATATTAAAATAATATTTTTCATACTATTTCAATATCAGAGCTGATAAGAAACAACAGATTGACCCTAAGTATTGAGGATACCAGAGCCATTTCTAGTCACTCAGATCCTAGCTTGTTTCATAGCTGATCGGTTGAGAAGTAGCAGTTGTGGATATTGTTGTTCTTACAATGTATTCTTTTTTAACAACAGTAACAATAAGTATTGTCATTCTCAACCCATCAATAATGGTGGTGTAAATTGTTCTCAGATTAGTGATGTTTGGAAGATTGAAAAGCTCTTTTGTTAAGATTACTTCTGCAAGTTCAGCAATCCTTGAATTCTGCACACTGTCATCTTCAGCTGCTGGGAGACGATGGTGGTTCTCCTCTTGGAGGTTCTCTAGGTTAGACTGGGTATGTCCACAGTAATAAGTACTTCAAACCAATTGGAATGGGTCAGTAATTTGAAATGTGGTGCTAAGAACCTGGCACCTATGTTGTACACATCTCAACAGGTTTTATTTCTGACTGGATGTGATTTGATCCCGAAGACTGGATGTCAGTGGTGGCAACTGGTCTGTGTTAGGTGGGGATCTGCAGAACATATTCCGGTTTTGTTGAAACCCAAAGGAACTCAATTTGGACACTCCAAAACTGGTGATATGGACTAGTGATATAGACCAGTGATAGGACAAGGGGTAATGGGTGTAAATTGGAGCACAGGAAGTTCAAGGTGAATATCAGAAAAAAATTTTTTACTGTAAGAGTGACAGAGCACTGAAACAGGCTGCCCAGGGAGGTTGTGGAGTCTCCTTCACTGGAGACATTCAAAACCCACCTGGATGCGTTCTTGTGTGATGTGCTCTAGGTGACCCTGCTCTGGCAGGGGGGGTTGGACTGGATGATCTTTCGAGGTCCCTTCCAACCCCTAGGATTCTATGATTCTATGATTCTATGATTCTATGACTAAAGCATGGTAAGTGGGAACAATGATGATACTTGCTTAAAAAATATACTCCTGATCAAAACCAAAAGATGTAGCTGCATCCATTATTCCTTGAGTACAGTACAAGTGTTTTCTTGAAATGGAGTATGATAAACGCAAAAGAAATAGCACATTTTTTGGCCTTACTACATGGTGTTGGAAGAAAGTCTAAAAGCCTGGGTTTGTACTTCTTTGGTCCCTTTTCCAGGCAAATAATAAAGACAATATGTTATCTGTTCCCACATTCCCACTTCTAAGATGCATCAGCCAACAATGAGATCTCACCCAGCCTCTTCACAACAGGAGACAGGAGGTTGATTTTCCTGTCCTAAAGAATGGCTGTATGGACGAACGCCTGCGACATGACCATCAGTGCTCTCAGGACTGGCTAAGGAGTTACACAAAGAAAACACTAGAAGGTGTTGGAATTCTGACACCAAAGAAGGAAGATAAGTTATATGCTAATCATGCATTGTAAAATACAGTTTCTATACATTTTTCCTCCAATTCACACTGCTTTTTGTTTAATTAAACTCAGGGTTTTGACACCTCAACCAGTCACCTGGTATAAAAAAACAAGATGCAATAGAAAATTAAACATTATATGAACAACAGAATGTCAGGACTTTTAAGACAGAAGTTCTTGGCATAAACTACAGTGTCACCCATGAAGTAGCTACATAGGTTTTTTTATACATATTGAGGAGAAAGTAATAAGTAGACAGGCAGTCTTAAGGAAGTTTTTTCTATCTAATAATGGCGGTTTTTTTTCTACAGAGCTTATCTACTTTTGTGACCATGTTCTCTATAATGACAAACATCTTGCTTTATCACTAACTTTTTATGTTCGGGCAATACACCTATACCTTATTTTCCTTGAGGGCTTTGCTACATGATTCTGCATTTTTCTTTAAAGAAAAACGCTTTAAGTCATATCACACTTCTAAGATCAAGGCACACAGTAAGAAATAACTGAGTATTACTAGAGATGAATTAATAAAGGATAGTGCAACTTACCTGAACAGATGGCGGGTCATTTTACCAGTTAGGGGAAAGAGATTCATCCAGAAATAGACGTATGATGCAAATCAACTTTGGGCTTCATGGCTGGTGCTGTCATGAGGGTTTTGGCTTTTATGACAAAGGGACATTCTTTGATGAGTAGCCTGAACTGGGATGAAGTCCAATGCGGCAACGCTGACAGCATTGCAACCAACTGGGGAAGTCAGGCCAACCAGAGAAGTGACATATGTTCCTTAGATGCCTCCCAAGGTGAGAACCAGAAGATCAACCACCTCAAGTGTCTGTCTGCCAGTGCATGCAACCTCAGGAACAAACAGGAAAAACTGGAGCTCTGCACCCAGACCGAAAGTCAGGATATCATGGGAATAACTGAAACATGGTGGGACAACTCACATGACTGGAGGATTGCAATGGATGGCTACAGGCTGTTTTGTAAAGACAGGCAGGGAAGAAGAGGAGTTGTGTTCTATATTAAGGAGACCCTTGAATGTATAGTCAGCTATGGTGATTGTGGAAGCTTTATCTAATCACTCTGGGTCAAGATCAGAGGGATCATCTCTAAGGGGAATTCTAACAGCAGGCATCTGCTACCAACCTCATCATCTACCAGGATGATAAGGCCAATGAAGCAATACTTGGGCCACTTAGGCAAGCTTTGGGTCAACAGCACCTGCTTCTTATGGGTGACTTCATCTATTCAGACATTTATTGGAAGAACAATATAGCAGCTCGCATGTCATCCATCAAGTTCCTGGAATGTGTAGAGGATGGCTTCCTCATACAAATGTTAGATGTGCTATCCAGGCATAAGGCACTGCTGGACTTGCTGCTCACAAAGAAAGAAAACCTGCATTGTAACATCTCGGTTAGTGACAGCCTTGGGCATAGTGATCACCATATTGTGGAGTTTGGGATTCTGCTGAGCATGCTGAGGGTTAGTACTAAGACAAAGGTTTTAGATTTTAGAAGAGCAAGCTTCAGCTTGCTCAGAGCTCAGTTGGGAGGGATTCCATTGGAAGATTCCATGGAGGATAAAGGAGCCAGTGAGTGCTGAGAGTTTTTCAAGAGCACTCTAATGGAAGCACAAAAAGAGTTCCATCCCCTTTAAAGGTAAGGGAAGTAGGCAGAGCAAGAGACTCCTCTGGCTTGATGGTAAGCTTGAGTCCACTCAAAATCAAAAGAGAAGTGTACCAGAGATGGAAAAGTGGACAAATCCCCATTGAGAACTGAAAGGGCATTGCCAGGCATACAAAGAAAAAGCTAGAAAAGCAAAAGCTCAGCTTGAATTTAAATTTGCCAGAGATATAAAAAAAACGACACGAAAGGGTTCTGCAGATATATAAACAACAAGGAAAAACCAAAGGAAAATATTTGCCCTCTGTCAAACAGGAGAGCTCAGTCACCAACTACACGGAAAAGCAGAGGTTCCCAACGCTCTCTTCACCTTTGCCTTTACAAGCACTGTTGGGCCCCAGGCCTTGGGAACAAAAACCCAGGTTGATGCAAACACCAGCACATCACCAGTAAAGGAAGAGTTGGCACGTGAACTATTACAGGAGCTTGACCGTTACAAGTCAATGGGCCTTGACAATATCCACCTGAGGGTCTTCAGAGACCTGGCCGACATCATTGTCAGGCTGCTCTCCATAACCTTTGAGAAGTCATGGAGACTATGGGACATAACAGAAATCTGGAAGAAGGCTAATGTCACCTCCACCTACTAGGAGGGTTTAAAGGAAGATGCAGGAAATTACAGGCCCGTCAGTCTTACCTCAGTTCCTATGGAAGCCATTGAACGAATCCTCCTGGGGGCTTTCACAAGACAAATGAAGTACATGATTGGGAAAAGTGAGCATGGATTCAACAGAGGCAAACTGGTTTCCACAAAACCAATCACCTACAACAAAGTAACCTGCTTGGTTTATGCACAGCAAGTGGTGAACGTTGTCTATCTGGATTTCCCAAGGTTTTCAATACAGTTCCCCACAGACTCCTACTAGAGAAACTGCTGTGCTACAACCTGGTGAAGTGGCTGAGGCGGTGGGGAACTGGCTGACAGGCCACACCCAAAAAGTGGTGGTAAATAGAACCTTTTCCATCCGGCAACCTGTCACAAGCAGGGACCCCAGGGATCAATATTGGGGCCCAACGCTGTTTAATACTTTCATGAGTGATCTGGATTATGGGATCAACTGTATGAAGCCTGCAGATTTTAACAAACTGAGTGGAGAAGTGGACACTTTGGAAGGGAGAGGCACCCTGCAGGGTACTACTGGGCCATCTTGTTTAGACTGTGCTTTTGGCGAGAAAGGTTGGACCAGATGATCCTTGAGGTCCCTTCCAACCTGATATTCTATGATTTTGAGATGTACAAGAAAAATGGCAGTCTTAGATTATGTCTTCTACAGTTACCAGGGCTTATAACAGCCAGAAGTAACACATGTCCTTTTTTTGATATGGTCAGGGACCTGTGGAACTTGAGGATGCTATTTCCTCTACTATTTTGATTTGGTAGAGTTCACCAATGTCCTGACTACAAGTTCTGTATTGGAGGAAAAGTAAAAACATTTAACACAAAGCAGAAGGAGCAGGTCTTTAGCTGGTTGATTGCTTTTTCCTTTCTTGCAATTCTTTGCCTTGAACACATTTCACAACTTTTATGGGTGCTAAGCTATCTAATGAGCCCTAAGCAGCTATAAGAGACACCTGCAAAATCTGAGCTTTTGTCAGTCAATTACATTTCCTTCCCCACAGACCCACATGTTCCCATGCTGCTAGTAGAAGCAATGAAAAGACACCAGAACTCTGTGTGGAGCTTGCTGAAGATCTATTGCAGTGACCACTTGGATCTCCTGCAGAGTTCACTAATACCAGACAGATGGGGAGCACCACAGAGCAGAGAGTGTGTTCCCTTGGACAGGCATTATCTTTTTGTGCCTGCCCAGCAGCACTATTGCCAGTGAGCATTACTACAGCGCAGGTAAAATAATAATACTAATAACAATAACAATAGTAACAATAATTTATTATTCTACCACTGCAATGCTTATCCCATTGCCTTGCTGCAGTCAGAGGAACATGTGCAGGAACAGGAGAGTGCAGGAGAGCAAGCAATAGCTCTTTTTAAAAGCCAAAGGAACTTAATTTCAAAATGCAATGTCAGCTAACTACAGAGAACTATAACAACAATTCAAATACAGACAGACATATCCTAGCCTTTCTGGTAGGTAGTTTCCTATTTAAACAGTTTTGTTAATCTCCCATATTTCAGCACAGATGCTTTGACAATGTTGTGATCAGTACATTGCTCAGTGAACAACAGTGATTCATAGTTGTTTCTTGATATTTGGGTGGAACCTGACTGATCATTATTTTCAATGTCAACTGCAACTGATATGAATTAATTAAATAATCTTGCAAAATGCTGGCATGTAGAGCATTACATAGCTCACTTAGCAGTGCTTATTGATCAAATGCTAAAGAGCAGGAAGATATTTAAATGGTGTACTATTCTGAGTGGTTTGTTCCTTGCCCTGTCTCAACTTCTTGCATTATCTTCCACAGATTAGTTTCACTTTTTCAGTTAATCTCACAAATGGGAATGACACTATAATACTATCTCCTTAGCTGAGGAGGTAAATGCACCAGTGAGGATAAGGGCTGTCAGAAAAAACCTGCTATATTATAGAGACTCAATCAGATCCATAATGTTTTGAGTTCAACATCAAAGTGCTTCAAGTTAGGAAACTCCAATGTTGGGAAACATGGCAGATGTCATATGGAATATAAGGGGAGAAAGTGAAAATTACAACATATATAAAATACAAGTGTTCCATCTTCTTGCAGAGGAGCAAACAAGATATGTTTGCTTTGATTGAGAACTATCAAGAAAATGAAACAGACCTTCAGTTTCCTCACACTGCTTAGCTACAGGCAAATTAACAATCAAGGTTAAAAGCAAACAGCAGAAGCTGAGGTGTGTAACGGTGCACCCCCTACTGCCCACTGCCACTTCAGACATGTACTTCAACCATTTTCTTTTGAGTGAGAAAATATTTCACAAATTAAATAATTAGTCATACAGGATTACACCTCTTCCCCTGAATCTGAATCACATCTAGTGCTTTTACACAAGCTTGTTTTAGGATAAATATGCATCAGACTACAGTGTGAAACAGGCTGTGACTTGTACGCGGCCACTGCAGTGGCTGTAGCTGGCCACTATCATGCCACTGTAGAAGCATACTCAGGGGATATTTCGTTCTCTCTTAGATGATGGATCATCAGCTTAGCTGGGCAAATTTATCTCTTCATTCCAGAGGCCTGTAGTAAACCCAAACTATTTTGTGTCCAGCCAGAGAACAACTTAAAAGACCAAAGTAATACGAAGGGATATTGAAGCACACCTGTCCTACCCACCAGACACCGTCTCACCGCAGCAGGTGGGAAATGTCATTGGCGAGGTCGTTGACTCTTCTGCAGTTTCAGAAAGCAAGTCAAAAATCAGCAACAGCCCTATGGCTCGTTAGCACAGAATGCAGCAGTCCTCAGATGCCCCCGTGTGATCCCTACGCGCACTGCAAAGAACGTATTTCGGGAAGGGACTTAAGCAGTATCTGGAGTCTGCAAAAACATGTTACTTTTTATGCTTACTTGTGAACTGAGGAGCAGTCAGTTCTTCCCAGAGTGGAGCCCTGGGGAAACACAGCTTACTTGCCACAGATGATGAAGTACACAAGTAAATCTGTAAGTTTGAGGTATTAACTTAAGATAGAAATGCTCTTTCTGTAGATCAGAATGACCCCAGTAACTCTCTAAACCCCTAAAACATTTATGACATTTTATGAAACACCTGGATAGAAATCTTCTATCTAAAACCATCTCAGAGTACAACTACTTACTGAATTACCATCTTTAAATACTATAGAGACAATGCAAAAATAATCAGTGCCCTCTTGTGGTTTGAATTAAGAAGAAAGTGTCCTAAGAGAAGCTACTGAAGTTCGAACAGTCTTACAGCTGAGGTGGCACATAACTCGCTCCTTCGGTGACACTACTGCCACAATCATTACTGTGGAGAAAAAAGCCACCATATTCTTACTGTCTTCTGTCCATAGCTGCAAAAACAGATAATCTAATGCAAGGCTTTCTAAAAGAACCAAGTGCCTATTACTATTAAAGAGCAGGTTTTGAGATGTTTTTAATCATCATCCTGGTCTCCTAAATTAAAAATAAATAAATCTGACTGGGAAAATGTTCACATTCTTTCAAACTGCAAACATTCTGAGAAGTAAATAGAAGCCATAGAAGTAAACATGGAAAGTGAACTCTGGAAGTTACTGGTGCAAAGTTTCTTAGTTATTCACATCAACCCCAAGATACTGAGGGCACAAGCAGAGTTTATAAAACATACAGAATATGAGATGATACTTAGTAGCCAATAAAATAATCTTAGCTATTTAGTTGTTGATGGTAAGTTGGAGTGAAGATTGAAAGGTAAGTGGGAGTGAAGCAGATGGGGTAAACTTATAGAGAATTGCTGTCGGGAAATACCTACAGAGGAAAAGAGACATAAAGATACAATCAGAGAAAGACTGCAAAGTAATACAGTGAGGAACACTTTTCTCAGTGACTTAGCATCCTCATAAGCTTAAGCAAGTTCATGAAAACAGTATTCTGCCACCAAGCCCTGGGAAATGACCTACAGCTTCATGGAGCTCAGGAATGCATCCTAAATGTACACTATTTAAGGTAAAGATTTAAAATGGAATTAGGTGCTTTCCATGGAATGCATTTGGTATTGATGACTGCCCCTCCAGTTTCCTGAAAGCTTAGGGGGTGGTGGAGCAATAAACGTAAAATTTACTTTTCTAGCTCTTTCATTGAATCATAGGGGTTGGAAGGGACCTCTGAAGATCATCAAGTCCAACCCCCTCTGCTGCAGCAGCTTTCCCGATCATGTCCACAAAACACATATATGACTGTGGGGAAAGACAAAAATAAAAACATCAAGAGAAAGTGCTACAGATAGAATAAGGCTGGCTAGGGCTGGGAAATAAAGCAGTGAAAACTGCTTCTTCCCAAGGCAGACCTACAGTTTAAGAAACAGTACATATCTTTATTAATGAGGAAAAAAAAAAACAAACACACAAACAAAAACATGCCTTGACCCTAGTAAGAGTCTGGTTATTCACTGGGAAGTGGCAATTTTAACATCACTGAAAATCCTTCTCATAGTAGATGCCCCAATTGTTGTTTCCTATGTGTTTTCAAGCACACCTGCAACAGGGCACAAAATAAAATCTGGTATCTAGAGCAAGTTTAAATGTACACTGTCTGAAAATAGACTATATAGTGTTTGTGCCATTTCATTGCTAGTTTCTCTAATTCTAAAAGAACTCCAAATTTTTTTTTTGTCAGATATTCTTGTAGCTCTGCTTGCCTGCAATGAAACAACTTTGGCTGCCAGGTTCTGCAGTCTTTTCACAAGTGACACAATGTTTACAAGACATAACAAAACGCACATCTCTTCAGAGCATCTATGAATTAGTGTGTCTGTTTCAGCATGGAACAAAGGAGATAAAAAATGCACTAGCTGTAGTCTTTTATACAGAGTCCTCACAAACACTTGTGTACAAATCTCACTGGACTCAAAAGTCACATCTAAGAAGAGGGACCCGGGAATGTTTCCCAAATACAGAAAACCTTGTAGCCCTGACTACCAGTCAGAAGATGACCTGGGTGCACTAGTCCCCCTCTCTCCCTGGGAATGAAGCCTTGAGAAAGAAAGATTCTGCAGAGTTCACATATCTTATAATCAACATACTGCCAAGAAGAATTAAACACATTCAGTGCATTCTCTCTAAATAATGAAATATGCATTACTATGGTAAAAGAAAATTAAATACTCTCTAACAGAGAGCTTATAATCAAATTTAGAAGACACAATAATCCATTTACAGCTCAGAAAACTACATTCTAAGGGGAAAGAAAATAAACTAATAAAAAATAAATGTAATATTTTTGCAATATTTCTACCATTCAAAATAAGACATTAACTCAATTTCATAATTGTATTATCATCTATATCTCTTTACAATATTAAAGCACAAAAAATAACCAAAGTGGCTTTCAGCTCAGCTGTACAGGACAGAAAGATAAATCTTCTAGATGCTATGTTGGTGGTCCAATAATGCAGCAAGCCCAGACTTAATAACAGTTCTTTCCTCAGAAAAACATTAACACTTCTTAGTAAATCTACCCTTAAATAACAAGTTTTTGCTATTGGCCCCAACTCTTTCATACTTCTTTCTCCTTTTAGGAGGTTATTTCTTTAGTAACATCGCAAAGAACAGCAACATATGAACATCGGAGGCAGAAAAGAAGCAGGAATGAGTTTTGTTCAACTTCTCATCTTTTCTGCTCATGGAAAAACCTTAAGGTGTGATTTAAGGTAACTTGTGAGCTCATGAACGGATCATGAGCCACAACTTGTCAGTTCCAGCAGCATACATGCCATTCTAATCATGCAAAGTCTGAAGGCACATAACTGACCATGTACTTAAGTTTAGAAAGCATCTGGAAAGGAAGAAGTAGCAGCAAGGGGACTGATCATCTTTATTATGCACCGAAGAGACAAACAGGAAATAAAATACTTTAATAGGAGAAAAAATAGGAGGTACAATTCAAACATAACATACCATTTTGAAACACAATGCAACGCAAACATGAAAACATTGTTAAACAGCAATCTTCTGGTAAAGATTGCGTGTTTCGAGTACAAGCATCACCCATCACAAATACACAGCTTTTTGTGTATGTCTGAGCTTCAGTGAGAAAGATCATGACCAGCAGCAGCATATTTAAATAGATTGTTTCATTTTCATTAAGAACTTACCTAGTTAATGTATTGGATGCAATCTCTTCATATTAAAAGTATAAAATTTTAACCAAGGCAGTGCCTGCCAATACAGATTTTAACATATGCGAATAAAGAGGAGAAACATTTTGCAAGCTTTTTTATATTGCATTTATAAACATTTGTTGCTTTAAAATGTGCATTCAAGTCTCCCAACATTTAAATATTACTAAAATGCACAGCAACTATGTGTTACATGACAACTAATTATTGCTGTAGAAAAACTTGTTTCCCAGAGTTTTAAAATAGAAGTAATTCCATTTGCAACTCTTAAGATATGTTCAAGTAATAGAAATAACCAGTTCCAGTGTCCATGAGGCATTCTGAATCTGTATTGGTTGTAGGCATTTATTGCCATATAATATAAATATTGTATTGAATCTAAAAAAGTTAACTAAACTTACATATACCTATCACATTCAATAGGAAACGTATACACTAATAAAAATCCCCATGGTATACATTTTTATTTTTAAAAGCTAAAACTTTAGCATCAGGATACCTTGAAATTCCTTTCATAGTTGGCTTTATAGATGAAAAGAGAGTGAAAAATCCAAACAATCTCCTTTTCAGTTGGATCAGTGAACCTCTCCAAATCAGCATGTGGTCACACAAGCACTTCAGCTGACACACAGGTGAGAATACACAGACAAGAACATGAGGAGCAAATAGGTAAGTTTGAGTAGAAGATCAAAGCGTGACCTGCTGTCAAAATACTGTATTAAGCCAGTAACAAAATGTAATACATTAAGTTGTTAGAAAAATCTCTAATAATCTTCAGACATTTCTGAAATAGCCAGCTTTCTCTGTATTTTAGCCAGCTATGCCTTTAGTAAAATTTTACACTCTAAAAATAGATTACAGGAATGTCAGCTTACACTGTATAGTGTTTTAGTTCCAACACTCAACATATTAGGACTAAGATTCAGTTCTGAAACCTATTACATTGCAGAATGAGGCAGGTCAACCTTACCAGTTTTGGCATATGAAATATCCCAGTATTTAAAGAACCATCAAAACCTGTATTTGGAGAGCAAACAGGAGCCAGGGCACAAGAAGTAGATCATACTTTGGCTGCACAACTGATATTACACATAAATTGCCAACTAGACTAAGAAAATTACTGGGGATGTTTTCCACCATGTATACAATATCCATGAAGAACAACAGTTTGACAGTGGGCAATGGTGACACAGGATGAAGAGTCAGTCCTAAAAGGTAGATGCTCGGAACAGCCTGTATTAAAACCTCTTAAACGTAAGCTGTGCAGCTTGCTTTCTGCTTCTCCCCATTAGAATTAAACAAAATACCTTAAAGTTCCTTTACAAATGGATTTTCCATTGAAATTCAAAATCGTATTATTGCTCTGTTTCCTCTGATTTTAATGACAGTCTTGCTGGGAACGTGGAAACCTAAAAAAAGGTACTCTTAAAATATGTTGGTAACTATTTTAGAGCAAGTTTTTCTTCTCAACTGTTTTTTCAAGAATCTGGATGCAGGAGATGTCCAAGTTTAGACAGTCTTATCAAAATAAGCAAGTTAATTTCTGAGTGTTGGTAGGTCTGAAGCCAGTTAGTTCTCCAGTTACACAGCCTTCAATGAAAGACAGGACAGACCAAAACTTTAATTCCAAATGCAACAACAGAAGTTATTTAAAAGCTCCAACAAAACAAAAAACTAGCTGGTCACAGTCATATACTGAAAATGTATGCCTTTTGCATGTTATCTTGAATTGCTCAGGAAGTATGCCATCTTCTTCAGTAGCTGGGAGTACAGGGAAAACTCCTCACACCGCACTGTAGTAAGCAAGCGTCCTATTTCAGTTATGCTCCAAAAGGGGAAAAAATAGATGGAATTATTCCTAGGCAACAGCATCATTCTTTCTTAATGGAAGGTGAAAAAAACCAACCTGCTCTGCATTTTGATCTATAGAGTAGAAGTATTTTTATTTCTTAAGTTGTTGTTATTTTCATTCACATACTAAAGGTAAAAAAATCACAGCATCAAATAAAACTTTGTCCTTGGGTAGAAGGAGAAAAAAAAATTATAATCTCATCGATATCTTAGCAGATGACAGCTGAAATTAACAGTGCAACAGAGCATCTTTGCATATATTTCTAAAGATACTTTCAAAGTTGGTTTTGATGAATTAAAATATCTGACACTAATAGAAGAAACCATGTAATTAACAGTAGTAAAAATTAGAGAACATTAAGACAATAGTAAGAAGTTTCAAAATGGTCCCTACTTCCAGAGACAGATCTCAGTAAAGATGTCAGTTTTGAGCTTCAGCAAAGTAATTCATGAAAAGTCCTTATGAGCATGGAAAAAAGTTAAACCTGAAAAGTGGTTACTAAATACCACTTTAATTAATATAGATTTCAGATCATCAACAGATATAATGTAATTTTTCTCCCAGATAATCAGTAAGGTGAGGGGAGGGCTACACTTTAAAAGTTCACATGACAGGATTCTTGAACTGCATTTTGATATTGGGCTTCTTCATCAAGCTGAAGATTCTAAACAAAATGAAAACATCATCAAAATGGACAAATACTCAAGATGTACCATAGACCTTAGTTTAATAATTAATTTTCCACATTTTAACATAGAAATTGGCACCTAGATTAAGGCTCTTCAGCTTTAATATCCACTAGATGATTGTTTATGTTGCTCACTATCTTTTATTTAACCAAGAGATACATGAGACAGGAAAAGAATCAGATGAGTGGGACAAGGCTCATTAAGCAGAAGGGTTCATCTTCTTCAATTACACTACAGAATAGCCAGCTCAGGAAACCTGACTGCGTCAATGCAATTCTTACAACAGGGCTTCCAATCAGCCATAACATCCGCCATTAATAAAAACAGAATGTGATCCTCAGACAACAGCAATCATAGGTTGTTGAGAATATGCTGCTTAAAATGAGGAAGTAAACATACATCACAAAAGATGGGTAGCTAACCCTGCTACTTTTGAAGAACTCTATTTTAAGTTGTTAATATGCCACAGTAATACACCTTTTTAGTGAAATTCTGGCAGCTCCCCCAAATCAGAATTCCAGTCACCAGTTTTACATCCTCAAACATGCAAGATGTACTCATGTCAAAGAGCTTAAACCCCTGTTTCAATCTCCTTGCCCTTCATGCCTTTGTCCCAGAAGACTCAACGCAAAAAACATGCATCATCTTTGCTGTCTTTAACCACTAAGGCTGCCTATGCCTCAAACACCCTGCTCGTTCCACACAGAGCTCAAGCAGTGTGCCCCAAAGCCTGTCAAACTTTGCAGAATCTACGACACAAACTCTCTCAACCCACATGCAGAACCCAACTGGTTGGCTTGAATTACAATCCATCCACTGACTGCACCTGTATATGCAGCTCTGCAAGTACTCTAAGGCCATTTACTCAAAGTGAGCTTGAAAGAAGGCAACCAGAACAATGATTCAGTGACATCTTTTTTCACATTGCACCCCTCTCCCATAGAGGTCAGAGGTCACAGCAGCAGTACCAGCTAGTCAAGCTGCACTTTGAGTCCTGGAAATTATTATTTAGCTATTTCCACCACAAAAGGTCAGAAATGCCAACAGAACACATAGCATCTATTTTATTTTCCCCAGAAGCAGCAGTAATAAACTCTTCTGGAGGAACAAATAGTTCAGATTGAGAACACTAAGCTAGACTTAAATTATCAGTATGGAGCAGAAATTAACTGTCGACAGCACCTATTCCCAGTAGCACTTCATGTGGGTAACAGCAAGTTTAAGAACAGACAGGTCTACTTTTGAGCAGGAACATATCATGTCCAGAGCACTAACAAGTTTGTTACAGATTTTTTTATTTGGCATTTTAATTTAGAGAAAGAAGTTACCATTTATTTATTCCCCTACACACCAGAGAAGAAAAAGCTTACCACAAATTCTGCGTAGTCAAACCGGTGTCTTAGATTTAGATGGTTAACAAGATTTCTAGTAACCTGGTTAGCATCTGCCCAAGGAAGAGATACACAAATAGGACAGATCTGAATTTGGAGGGGAAAGGGAAAGAGAGAGAATAAAAAAAAAAAAAAAAAAGTTATTGGTAATAGAGAATGCATTAAGGACAGGTTCTGCAGGAATAACTAGTCTATTACTCATCCACTACCAAAATACATCAGAGGTCTTTACGTAAAGTCACAGCTCTAAGTGTTCTTTATCTCAATCATGCAACATCTGAAAATTACATTTCAACTTGCCAAATTTCTTAGTGTTTCTCTTAGGAGTGGAGGATAACTATGCCTGTCTGGCACTTTCTTTGTCAATTTCTGTTATTTAAAACTTAGAAAAGAAAGTGATTACTACATCCTACTTATTGTTTGGGAGGATTTTCATAGAATCACAGAATGTTAGGGGTTGGAAGGAACCCACCCTGCTAAAGCAGGTTCACCTAGAGCAGGTTGCACAAGATCACATCCAAGTGGGTTGTGAGTATCTCCAAAGGAGACTCCACAAACTCTCTGGGCAGCCTGTTCCAGTGCTCTATCATCCCTCACAGTAAAGAAGCTTTTCCCCAGGATCAGATGGAACTTCCTGTGTTCCCATTGGTGCCCACTGCCCCTCATCCTCTTGCTGGGTGCCTCTGAAAAGAGACTGGCCCCATCCTCCTGACACCCACCCTTTAGATATTTACAAGCATTGATAAGATCCCCTCTCAGTCGACCCAGGTTGCTCAGTCCTTCCTCGTAAGAGAGATGCTCCAGTCTCCTAACCATCTCTGTAGCTCTAATTTTCATACAATTAAGATGACCAAGTAAGTCCAAAGAAAAAATAACAGACTATATAGATTAAAATAATAGAAAGCCAAACAGATTTTTCTCCTTTGTTCCTTTTAATTACCTGAGATTACTTTTCAAGTAACTCTAGGCTTCACATGAACCAATAGTTGCAAATGGGGCTCAAAGAAACAGTTCTGAATTGCTAAATAAATGTCAGGGTAAGTGAAAAACTGATTTTGTCTCACATCAAAATAAATGAGACTGCTAAAGTCAGAAATGCCTTAGAACTGACAAGCAGCTGGACAAGAAACATTTTCAAATCAAAGTCACTCCTCAAGTTAAACGCACTACATTGAGTTTATCTTTCTCAGACCACAGTGATGTTCACAGACATAGACTAGCTACTGCACATTTAAAATTGTTCACATAATTATAATGAAAGTAGCATAAGAAGCATACATAAGCAACTCTACTTACTACAGGAACTATCTGATAGAGATGTCTGTTATTACAGTGATCCAGCAAACGCTGTCTGGTAAAATTGGCTTCCTGACACAGGGGGCATTTGAAGGTAGGATGTCCACTGTAAACAGAAATACAGTATTAAACAGAAAAGAGTTTTAGAAGTAGTGTTACAGAAAGCTTAATTAATCTCTTATCTTGTCATTATTTACCCTAATTTGATAACAAAACTCCCATCCTCAATGACACAACAGTAAACCTAACAGAGTTCCAAATTACCATTTTAAACCACATTTATTATTTGTACAACTAAATTCATTCCTCTGAGACTTGGACTTCAGAAAATTCTTTTGTTCCAATTGCAATTGCACCCTCTAACTCACTGGTAGCAGCTTTTAGTTCAAATCCTTCAGGAAAGTACTGAAAAAAACCCAAATTCTAATGTATAAATGCAAATGCAGAAGAAACTACAGGGTTTTTTAATACAATTTGTTGTAGGTGTTTGTGGGTGGGTTTTTTTTCAAGTTAGTAGAAGCTTGCACTATCATTGCCTGGATCTACTTTAATAGTAAGTACATAAAAATAAGCAGCTTACCTTGTTTCTCCTTGAAGTATTTGATTATTAGCCATCTCGCCATTATCAGATATTGTATCACTCCTGCTACTATAAGTAAAGAGAAAAAAAAAAAAAGAAAATTGAGATCATTTTACTCCACTAGTTTTAGAAATTTAACAGTAACAGGTAAAAAAAAAACCACATGTATCGATATATCTCCATTAAATCCTATTAATTTCAAGGCAAAACATAAAATGGCACATATTTTAACTCTCACAACTTTTCCTTTCAATCAAGGTATGTCTCAATATTTAGTTACCATGGTGACCCTTGGTGGAATACTAGACAACTTTACAGGAAAGTGGCATGCAAGACAGCAGACATTTAGTCAACAAGAAATGTATTGGAGATTACAGCTAAAAGGCATTCTGAACTATGTGAATGTAAGACAAGTAGCACTTCCTCAGTTTTTTTTACTTAGGACTATGTAAATAGGCATTTAATTGCCATGTGTTTACACAAATAATTTACAACTTTTGACTATGGCAAGAAAAATTTTCTTATGCTGTCCACAAAATAAACTGTCACCTACAGTAAGAGTGACAAAACATTTTAGGAAGTAAATTTTACCACACGTACCCCTCTAGCTAAACCAGAAAAAACTGATTAGATATTCTGATCATCCTAAAAACATTAATATTTACATTCACAAATCTGGTCACAATACATTTTTGTATACTTCTTTACTATTTTAAGCACAGGTATTCTACTGTGGCATAAACAATAAACAGCGATATAACAATATCCAGACACTTCACTGAAACTTTGCTGCAAATAGTTATGGTAACAGCTTTAACTTCTGCTTTCAATAAACTGATGGGTTGAAAACCAAATACAGAGAAGTTCAGACTGCTAAAAATACGAAATAAATGCCAAACCAAAGTAAATAAAAGACAGGCTATATATAATAAAGTCCTATGAAACCAGTATGTAAAAAAGGTATGCAAAAATAAGCAAAAATCCTAAACCAAATGAAATATATCAGTAAGACCATTCGAAAGAGAAAGTTGTTTAGCTTTTACTGCCTGAAAAAAGTGGTAAGTGGCATTTGTATTTTATGGTGTGTAACATACTGGAGTTCCTTATATGTTTCATAAGAGATCAGTTCAAAATAAATCAGAAAGAAAACGTTTGCACAGTAATGTTTTGAAACCACCAAAACAGACTTAGGAAAAGGGTGGTGGGGAATAAAAAGAGAAGAAAACTTCCCTGGGGCTAAATATTATGGAAACTGTTACAAGGTAAGCTGCTCAAAAGCTGTCAAGGCAAGGAATGCAAGCTACAAATACTACATGCTTTTTAGAAGAGTCCCTAGAAGATATTCCAAACCATCACGTAGAAAGGGTTTCTTCTGTTTGCAAATAGTAAAGACCTGCAAAAACTGTCATTTTTTGAAGCACAAAACCACAGACAATAATTACTGCAAAAAGAAGGCATACCCTGGAAAAAAAAATAATTTTCCTTGGGGAAAGAGGGAGGAGGAAGATGCACCCTGATTACCTGTTCCCTGTTGAATCTTGGGAAATCTGTATATTTGGAATAATAGAAGAAACACCATATTCATCTTGATACTTCTTACATGTTTTATAATGCTGTCTCATCCACGAAAATCTAACCTGCAAATGAAATGCCAAGTTACTGAAATTATACTAAATAATCCTGGGATAGAAGAAGAGATATTCTGCCAACAGAAAGCAATGCATGCAGGAGTTTAGACATCATATGCAGCTGAAATCAGAACTCCTGTTTCCCCTCTCGGCATAAACACTTTCTTCCCCAACAGATCTTCATTTCCTTTTTCCATAGAGCTTCTGTGAGACTGGAGAATGTTCCCATGCCCCAAGCTCACAACAAACAGGCAACTAAGAGAGCTCTCTCAGGGGTGAAAGATGTGAGTAAACTCCATTTCACTGTAACAGAGCCATAGGAACTACACCGCCCAGATCCATGATCAATGACTGATGAGCTACAACAGAGCAAGGCCACAAGGAGATTAACAACACTGCTCCTTCAGTCTTCTCTGGCCTGCTGTTACTTTACACAGGGCAAAATGTTTTTGCATTAGGCGTGTCCTGAGACTATGTAACTTTTCTCTTTGAGGGGAAAAAAAAAAAAAAAAGGTGAATGAACACCAACTTAAGGCTACCTGTCCTGCTTAAATGGGAGGCAAGACAATGAGTTCCTTAGATTTATCAGGAGACAGCTGTGCTGGACATGCCCAAAGTCAGAATTTCAGGTCCAACAGCACTGTCAGAAAGTGCTTACACCTTTACAGGCTGAACAAGATGACATCTCACGTGCCTGTGCTTAAATTCCATGAACATTGTTCTGGAGATCCGTTTGGTTCTTTCTTCCAGTTTATCAACTTGTTATTGTTTCTTTCTCCTACATTTTCATCCTAATGAATCATGTGGAACAAAGCAAGCAGCTCAGCTTCCAGAAAGTGCTAATCTTCACACTGGTAGAACTAAGTCCCAAACGAAACATAAACATGAAGACAACTACCTGGATTTGATGCAATTTGATGTAAACAAAATGTGTGACTGAAATCCTGTATCCATTTATATCAGAAGAGAGATTACTCTTTATTTCAGTGGGGGTGAACATTTCACCCAATGTTCTGAAAATAATGACCCCTTTATGAAGGGAATGGAGGGAATGATGGGAATGGACAACAGATGATGGGACAGGGAGAATTTACAGACAACTGTATGTACGCCAAGTGTAATCAACCTGTCTTTTTTTGTTTTAAATTACATCTTGCAGTAGCTCTAAGAACTTTCATTTCCACAGTGAAAGTTTCTGAGGTTTTCCGTATTATCTGCAACTTTCAGTTGTCTAATTTTTCTTTTGGCAGTTTTATAGCTATATCCAGTTTTCACATTGTTTTATAGCTATATCCAGTTTTCACATTGTTTTGGGGGAAAGCTTGCACGACACTTAAAAAGTCCTTATAGGCAATACAAGATCACATCTGTTAAGTGTATCTAGCAGGCACTGCCTGCCTAGCATATTCACAAGCCACACAAAGAAAGGCAAGTTCAACCTGCTATAGGCTTTGTATCTCCAAGACAAGAATGACACACAGTAGAAGTGTGTCTGGTCAAAAATAAGAAAAATGTATTAAACTTTTTATAAAGTTTTACTCTACCTGCTTCTCACAGCATCTACAGCCCCCAGAAGCTTTCTTCATACTGTTTTCAACATCTAGAGCCCTTTTGGGATATGTTCTTTCTTTTTTAGTCACGCTCCCCCGGCAGAGAGGACAATGTGTTCCACTTTCTCTGATAGCTGTCAGGAAGCACTTCCTGCAAAACCTAAATTTAAAAGTTAACCACAAACATAGGTCAGCAAAGCCAAGAAAGTTAAGACACTTTGTCCTTGAAGAGAGCTGGGTGATTATCAGGAAGATATACCAAAGTAACAGTCTACAGAATAAAACTCTTCATGAAGTAGATATAAGCAAAATGAAGTAACAGCATTTATGAAGTACACAGAAAGCAGTGGAACTTGGCGTTGCACTTTAGGTAGAGATCTCAGTATTTGCTGTCAAGGAAGTATTCCTGAGCTGTGCACCAGACTGACCGATAATGAGAGATTAAATAGTACCGGAGGCACGTGATACCGGAAAACCTTGTCAAATGAACTCCTGTTTACTGCCCCAAGCAGAGGCAAAAACACTGCAAAGCTTCACTGAGCAACTTTCCACAAGACCTCACTTCACGAACTTCCGCGGTTCTCCCCGCGACCCTCCTCGTTACCGACTGCCAAAGCGGTTTTGATCTTCTAACAAAGTACTACTTGGTAAACAAACGCCCCTCTGAGGAACACACAACGGACGAAGTGACAGGAGAGAACAACTGAGCTACGGTCCTCGCTGGAAAACGCACAGGAAACTGGAAAGCTAAGAAAAGCGAGTGAGGTGAGATGTGGAAGATGCTCTCTCACCGGCTGCGGAACTCGGCCCCCATCGGACCGGGCACCCGGGGCTGGCTCCCGGGGGCGGCTTCCCGGCAGACCGCGGGGAGGCCGGGGCAGCCCCGCACACGCCAGCCCTGCCGCCGGCTCCCGGCGGGTGCGGAGCTGCGGGGGCCGCGCCCCGCCCCGCCCCGTCCCGGCTGCAGGCCCGGCGCCGGCCTGCGGGCTGGGGCGCGGGGCTGGGCGGCGTGAGAGGGCAGAGGGGCGGGGAGGGGCGAGGAGAAGGCTTGCGAGGGGGGCAATACCCACACGTGCTGGCAGTTCGCCGTCCTCACGGGCGTTTTGAACACCTCCTGGCAGACGGGGCAGTAAAAATCATCCTCGCTGAAGCACGCCGCTGCCGCCGCGCCTCCCTCGGCCATGGCAACACGTCAGGGCCGCGGCCGCCGGGATCGGGGACGAGCAGCAAGCCCCGAGCCGAGCCGCGCCGGGCTCCGCTCCCTCAGGGGCAGCCCCGGGACGCGGGCGCGGAGCCGGGGGGGCCCAGCAGAAGATGGCGGGTGGGCACCTGGCAGGAGGTGCCAGACCCGGCGGCGGCGGAGGAGGAGGAGGAGGAGGAGCGGGCCCGGCCTGCGCCGCACGCCCCGCCCGCCTCTCCGCCCTCCCCGGCCCGGGGAGCGCCCCCGCCCCGCGCTCCGCCCGCCGCTGCCCGGGGGGCAGGGAGGCCACCCCGGCCGCTGCCGCCCGCCCGCCCCGCCGCAGCTCCCGGCGGCAACCGCGTCCCGGGGCCGCTCTCCGGCGGGGGCGGGACCGGGGCCTGGGTTTCCATGGCGATCGCCTTCCGGGCCGGCGGGGCTGCCGTGACACGGCTGGGCGGCCGCCATCCGCTCCGCCCCGCCCCGCCCCGCCCTGCCCGGGAGGCTTCCCCGCTCCGCCCCTCTCGCCCTCCCGGCGGCCGCAGCCGCTCCCCTCCCCTTCCGCGGGCGCCGGGGCCCGCCCGTCAGGCTGCCCCCGGGACCCGGCTCCTGCCCCCGGGACCCGGCTCCTGCCCCCGGGACCCGGCTCCTGCCCCCCAGCCAGGCCGAGGAGACACGGGTCTCGCGGTCGGGAAAGAAGGTGAAGCTCAGGTCCCTCTTTGCGGATGAGGGCTGAACCATGTTGTGATCCTGTGGAGGATGCTGGCGCTGTTTTCTTACTCAGGGCTCTGTCATGATTACTGTTAGCTAAAAATAACAGCGTCTTCCTAAGAAAAAGTGGGAACAGCAGAGCAGAAGCCAATGACTGCCCTAAATTCCTTTTTTTATTTAGACGACATGAAGGCAAACATTGAATGCCTCTAAGTACCAGGAGATCTGTTGTGGTTTAACCCCAGATGGCAACTAAGCCCCACGCAGCCAATTGCTCGCACCTTCCCGGTAGGACTGGGGAGAGAGAGAATCGAAAGGATGAAGGTGAGAAAACTCATGGGTTGAGATAAAGACAGCTTAATATGTGAAACAAAAGCCATGCATGCAAACAAAGCAAGACAAGGAATTCATTCACCACTTCCCATGGTCAGGCAGGTGTTTCAGCCATCTCCAGTAAAGCGTGGCTCCCTCGTGTGTAACAGTGGCTTGGGAAGACAAACACTGTCACTCCGAACATCCCCCCCTTCCCCCTAGGTTAATTGCTGAGCGTGATGTCAGATGGCATGGAATATCCCTTTGGAGAGTTGGGGTCAGCTGTCCCAGCTGTGGCCCCTCCCAACCACTTGTGCACCCCCAGCCTGCTCGCCGATGGGCTGAGAAGCAGAAAAGGCTTTGAAGCTGTGTGAGCACTGCTCAGCAGTATTGAAGACATATCTGAATTATCAACGCTGTTTCCAGCACAAAGTGAAATCATAGCTCCATACCAGCTACTGTGAAGAGAATGAAATCTATCCCAGCAGAAGCAGATCTGAAGTGATGGGCCCAGTGTAAGAGTTAAGTTGTCTGGGCTGGGATATTTACTGCTCAAGCTTCAGGTCAGGTGAAAATCTGGTGGGAAAGGCCCACTCCCTGGGTAAAGATTTCCCAGGAGAGGATAGGCCTTGGATTTGAGGCACTGCAGTAATACGTCCTCTTCTAACTGTGGCTGTGATAGTAGCTCAGGCTACTGCTCCCCTGTACTCATCTTTGCTCTGTTAGAGGCTGCTGAACTGTCCATCAGCTGGCAAGAAAGCCCTACTATTTAAAGAGAGTAACTGATTATTTTCCGTGAAATGAAGCAGGAAGCCAGGCCGGTAAATCTGAGTAGGCACAATGGGTAACAAGCAGCAGTTGGTGGCAGTAACCTCTTCAGCTGTGCAAATACTGCCAGAAGAAGACACAGAACTACACCTTAAGTGGTAAATACCCTGCAGAATGCTTCTTGTTGTTTTTGTGTCACTTAGGACTATACCACAGCTGTATAGCCAGCTTCAGGTGTGCCCTAATCATGCCATGACAGTACATTAAAAGGAAGAATTACAGAAGCCTCAGCTCAGATGCTGCCCAAGCACCTTCCATTACTCATGGGGAGAGAGGTAGCATGGCCTTCAGCCTCAGCATGTCAGAGGCTGACAGAAATGGGCTTCCAAGTCTTTTCAGTCTTCCTGTATGACTTCAGCAAGGCATGTCCTTATGCCTCAATTTCTCAATCTGTAAAAGGGGAGCAGTTTTTAATCACCAAATAAGGCTGCTGTGAAGTTAAATTAATTACTGCAGATAAAGAGGGTTATGTCCTTAGAAGGCAGGTGTTAAACAAAAGCAAAGATTTATTACTAAAGGAACATGATAGGTCCATTTGAGCTGTGTTTAGCAGACTGCAGTATTTATCGATTAGCACCTTTTGGCAGGGGGAGAAATTGTACAGATGACCTGAGAAGTAAACTACAGGAAGGTGTGTGTGAAGACATTCATGCTTTTCCTAACGTTATTGTAAATCTTGAGCCTTTAATAAAGCTGTGACCTTGGAGTTGACAACTAGTACACCACAGAGCAATATATAGCATGGCACCAGCCTTGTAAATCTTAGGTAGTTTTTGCCATTGACATAGACAACATGTAAAGAGACATCAGGCAGCTGAAGTTTATCAAACACATTTATATGACGGAAAGCATTTTAAATCAGACTTTTTAGATGACATGAAACCAATGGCCCTGCCAACTTTTTATTCCTTGTGAAAAATGCGTTTGTGAAATGCAATCTCAACTGTGAAAACTTGTAGAACTGCTCATAAAATTTTGCAGTTTGCAGGGGGCAACTGCCAGTGAAGAGGTACATTTTATATCACCTTTGCACAGCTATTGTACTTTGTAGAACTACTTTTTGTGCAAATACTATTTTGGTTGCTTTTTTGACAGTGCTGCTGCAAGAACAGCTCATCTCCTTGCCAATATGAAAAGGGCAGGGATTTGTTCTGTGGGAGTACTGAAAGATGGATGTGAGCAGAAAGGGAAAGAAAGCTGTGTCACTGCAGGGGGATCAGAAAGTGCCATGTGCAAGGGGAAGGGCATCCTTCACTCCTGCCAGGTGTATCTATATCACTACTGACAAAGAACACTTGCAGCCACAGGCAAAACTAAGGACAACACTCCCCACTCCCACAGTAGTAGCTCATTTCATACATATATAAAGTGCTCTATACGTTTGTTAGATGTGTAGGAAGCCATAAATCAAGTAACTTCTTCCCTACATTTTTGGTTACTTTGATCTGGCAGATGAGATAATTTTTTTTTTTAACTACTCAAATGTTTCCACAAATTCCACCCTTCAAAGCAACACTGTCCATCTTTCTAACTGAGGAATTTTCATTCCCAAAGACAGTTCTCAAAGAGAAAGAAAAGCAACTTTCCCACACACATTAAACATTGCATCTTTCTCTTCCCAAAAAGGAGCCACTTTCAGATTCCAAGAAAAACTAGACAAGACCCAAAGTCTATCACGAGTTTCCTTGTTAACATGTTACCATGGGATTAAAGCTACTTTGATCACCGTACATCCTTTTATGCATGAACATGAATTTTAATTTCTTACAGATCAGCTGAATCTTTGAAAGATACCATGTTATACTGTACCTTAAGAAACTATGTACTTTTAAAAGAATACAGGTTAGTTAAGAGAT
This sequence comes from Apus apus, assembly GCF_020740795.1. Taxonomy (NCBI): domain Eukaryota; kingdom Metazoa; phylum Chordata; class Aves; order Apodiformes; family Apodidae; genus Apus; species Apus apus. The sequence goes on along the minus strand of NC_067283.1, from coordinate 111,907,111 downwards.
GCTGTCAATCTCTTGCAGGTTTATATTTTTTTATTACAAACATCATATTAATTTCTTGTTATCCTTTCAAGGTGGCTTTCACTTACTTTGCTAATTTTGAGTCTCATCTTGCACTGTAAATGGCAACTCGTGCACTCTTATGGGGTCAGTAACACAGGCATTGACAGCAGTATGCCTGGTATTGTTTGCAGGTGGGGTTTGTTCAAATTTATTTGGTCCTGTATCATCTGAAAAGCTGTTGTAACCTATCTCCAGCATTGTTTTGTCATCATCAATGTATGAAAGACTGGCCTGTTCCTGGAACAGAGCTGCAAACAAATAGGAGGAGCTGCTATCAAAGCCGGTGGTTTTGTATAGTGGACTAGCAGCAAGTTCTTGACCCTTGTGCTTTAAGTAGAGAAACGAGCTGTATTTTATCCATACAAAAAGAAAAAAAAAATGCATTCTTTTTAATGAAGAGAATTTAATTAAAGAGTTTAAAACCAAAACAATGCTTAAGGAAAAAAAAACACCCCATAACCTTTTTAGGTCCACACGAGTTACTAACACTCCATTGATTGCAAAGGGCTAAATTTTAATTACTGTGTTTATCCACAGAGAATGCTCTTCCATTCTTTTGCAGGATACCTTAGGTGCTGTTTGGATGACTCACATGCATATAGTCTAAGAATGACCCATCCAAAACTCTTTCAACAAGAACTTCTCCAACAGTGTTTATGTACTGAAAGAAAAAAAAATGAAAAAGGATATTTTATTGACTATCAAGGTAGTAATTACTGTGTTAATTGATTTAATTCTGACTGGTAGGGTTACCAGTTAACCAACTACTGTTTTCAGTGGCTTTACATTCATGTGTAAAGTTTACTGCCCAACTTTCTATTCCTTAGTGGTCAACACTGCAACTTGAAACAAGATAAATCATTATGCAACTTGAAATAAATGAGAATGACAAATGCAGGAACAGTCAAATTCAGTGATTATGCAAAACCTAGCAATGCTAATGCTGTTTATTAAAGACTCCAATTTGGTGATGCATTTTATATTACTGTGTATAAATTCTCAAGTCTTAGCTATACTTTATTAAGTGTGTTATGATATGTGAGCTATCATTAAAGTGCTATCATACATAGGTATGTTTCTGCCATGTGCATGAACTATAGGTTCAGACTATTAAGTTGGTTCTTTGCCCCTGCCCTCCATTTGCACATCATTGTCTTCAATTCTTTTGCCCCATTAAAAAATGTTTTGTATCTCTCTTTGGGATTTTGTCTGCATGAGTATCAAAGATAAATACATGAAAGCACTAACTGATATTCTTGAGGAATTTTAGCAGCGTGTTAATGTTTGTGCTGCTTTTTGTATTTTACAGCCCACTCATGCAGCACCTTGCAGAACTAAAACTGATCCATCTTAGGTTCTACAGAATAAAATGGGTTGTTGAACTGTCACTTACAGTACGCAGGTTTTCATTTGAGGATCTCCAAGTAATTTATAAACATAATTGAGATGTATAGTACCTGCTAAGAAGTGAGGTAAGGGGGTACCATTCCCTTGTCCCACCATTAGATAGCAACAGAACTGAGAACAAGCTGGCACCTCTCGGCACCAGCTGTGCTGTTTCTGTACATACCTGCCACACTTCGTGACTTCATGGTGCAGTCACCTGCTCAGTTCTTTTCATGAATTCTTGATTGTAAAAGGTGTGGAAGAAGAAACACACAAAGAAATCAAGTCCAGTAGACTGCAAATACCATTACTTACTATGTAGTCTTCATAATGGAGTGCATGTCTGAGTTGAAGGTGCCTTATAAAACTTCTGCTGAAATAGCTTGGTTCTCTCCCGGGTGTTAAAAAACAAATTGGACAACACTATAAAGAAAATGGAAGGAAATATTCAATTTTCATCTTGCAGGTCTTACAGAAGAAATGCTATCAATGTTTAAAAAACCAGAAATGTTAAATAAGTGGAGCTATTATAGCCAACCAGCATTCTCTGAGCAAGACAAACACTGCTTAGGCCCAGTGCACTTCCAGATCAGCTGTCAATTATGCTAATCCTTGCTGTGTAATTTGTGCCTACAGACATCCCAAGGACTGTCAATCTACGTAGATCTGATGATTAATAAATTCCCTTCTGCTAGCTATAAGAGAACAGTCATGTAAAAGCATTTGTTTTACGCAAAACAAAATTTATCATCCCAACAATTCATGTATCCATTTGTTTATCATTCGAATAAACTAATAAAAAACAATCCATTTGTTTATCAACCAAGACATTTTTTGGATGACAAAGTGCTAAGAAACATACAGGATTTCTCTGGTCATCCATAACAAATTGATTCACCTGTGTGCTTACAACAGAAGTGCCTAAAACACTTGTTCAAAAGAAAAGCTGAATTACTTCCTGAGGGTTCTCTGCAATATAAAAGTTGCAGTTGTTGCAACCTGTATTTCTTAAGTGTTGTGAGAACACTGTGTGTATACTAAAAATGCTATTATCATGGAATATACCATGTGGGAATATACTGTATTAATATACCATTTGTATACTAAAAACACCTTTATTACATGTTCTGGTTATGAACATTATGATACAACACAACAAAAATGCAATGCCTTTTTAGAACTAGAAGTCTGATATGTTTAATTTTGAAATAAGAAGGTTGAAATAGCTATGCCAAACCACTTTTTCACTGAAATCCAGAAACAGTTACTCCAAAGGTATTTCAGAATTAAAGGGAAGAGTCAGTGTGTCAGTAGCAAATGACACAGTGCACCTCTCAGCATGTTCCCTCTCTTTGCTTTGTATTAACGATGTGGTGTCATAGTTCATACACCAATTAAAGTAGTTGTGAAACCAGTATGATTTAAAAGATCATATTTTTGTTTCCTTGCTTATGATTTTCCTGTTATTTGTGGGTGAGAATTTTTCTGAATATTGTTTGTTACATTAGGTTTCAAAGAACCACGCAACAGAGGCTGCATAATGCATATTACTCAGTCTCTCAGGATCAGCTTGTACATGCAACTCTGAATTGAGCAAAGGATTTAATAATTTTCTAAGCGTTAAGGCTTAAACTCTGCCCTACAGCTACACAATACAGCTATGTATGAATTTGCCCTATGTGAAAAAATGAGAGCTTATAGACTGATAGGTATTATAAAAATTATTGACAATTATTTCGGTTGACCAAAGTAAACAAAGTCTTATCTGTAAAACACAAAAGTTAGCAAAATCTTACACATTAAAGCATTAGCTCAGACAAAGATGAACACAGTATACACTGATGAGTAATGTTGCTAGAATTAATCCATTTAATGTGAATTCAGTAAAATATATACTTATGTATGTTACCGCTGCTCTCCTTTCTGATCCGTGGTGAGACAACGGTCCATAAGCTCATCCTCATCTACTTCACACTGGCAATAAGGACAGGAATATCTGAGAATGAAACATAGTAATATTGTTAGTGGCTGCAGATAGAACTAATACATTCTTAGCGCTACAAGCAATAAAAGAAGTACTTAGACTTCTTTGGTCAGATATCATTAGAAGCTTCTTTTTGCCATAGCTAAAACACAGCATGAGCATATGTCATGTACCTGGGTGTGATGTATGTTGTGCTGGCCAAAGGTCAGCCTTGCTAATGGACACTGCAAACACTGCACAGAACTGTGCCAGCATGTCAGGATATTGATCCAGAGAAGCACTCTAACATAACCATGACCTTAGAGATGAATGGATGAAAATACTGAACGCTACAACTACAGACATTTGATAAAAGCATCATTTAATTGCTGTGATACAGTTGGAGCACGCGTGACCAAACTACCAATTCTCAGGAGCCATCATTAGCTATTGACACTTTCTCACAGAGGATTCCTACTTAGTTTTCAGTACATTTCAGAGCATTGTTTTCTTGCACAGCGGAAAAGTTATTTTTGGGTTAGTTGTGTTTTCAAATGTGTGTGGATAAATATTCAAGTTTTTGTGAGCATCAAAAGAGCAATAACTGAGATGAAGACAGGTCTTCAGAGCAAGCAACCTGAACATGTCATGTAGGAATTCCAGTATCAGTGAGTATAGGGACTTGAAATTACATATATCAAAAAAGCAGTTTAATAATGATATGAAAATCCTATTTGTTCATGAATAAAACTAAGGGCCATTGAACTTGCAGACTTGTCATTCTAGAATTGCTACATGCCTAATTGATTGCTCTAATAGGTCCTGCCCTGAAAGAGAATGAAAGGGACAAAGAATTTGAACTTTTGACATATGACACACATTCTCTTTATATACTATATATAAATAAGAAAAGCTGTTAGTCTTCTTAATTCAAAGCTACTTCCAAAGAACAAAGTAATAGATGAGAGCAAATTAAATGTAATTATTATTAATCTTCACTCATTCTGGAAATAACCAACACTTTCAAGGAGCTTTATTTAAAGCAATCATTAATTCTTCCCCCAGAAAAACATTAAAAACTGCTAACTTGTAAAAATATTGTTGTTGCTACAGAATAGGTCACGTGGAGCTAAATTCTATCAAAAATCATACTAACTGCAAGTAAAATGTACTATTTTGTAGTCATACACCAAAAAACGTGTCAATTTTAAATACTACTTGAGTATTATAATTTTTAAATACTGGTAAAGGATTCATGTTTAATTCTATTGAACAGAAGCAAGTTCCAATTGAAAAGAAAATAAATAAAATCAGAGAATCCTTTTACCAGTTTGACTGTACTGTGTTGGGATAATGAGCTCAAAAGTGCTTTTGCGGTGTCATCATCACTAAGATCTACCTTGTTACAGCAGCTCCAAGCTCCTGTAGAGGTCCATATTTTTCTATATATTTTTCACAAGTTCTTAAATGAGCTCTCATTTCACTCAGGCATACCTAAGCAATTAGAAGAAGCAGCTTGTTATGTTTTATACCATGACACATTCATGCCAATATATTATTCTGAACATTTTCCTAGTTCAAAGCCTTATTACAACACTGTGGCCGTACCTAGGGAAGAATATGCATCTCCTTCTCCTACTGGCTCAGTTTCTCAAGCATTATGTTACTGGTTCAGTATTGCTGTAATACATTTTATAATAATAACATTCGTCTTATGACAGTGAAGTTAATTAGAGTGAAAATGTTACTAGTTTGTGGTAATGTTGTTTGTTCCTTTTATTTGCCCTTAATATTTTTAAATTAAATTAGGGAGGCAATAAGGAAACATTTCTAGTCTGGGGAGGGGGACCCTCCCAGTTCGCTTTTTGCAAAAGTGAAATACGAAATTATAAGAAGTCACTATGTTGAGATATTAAAATATTATTTGCACAGAAACAGTACAGAGACATTAATGTTTCTTACATGCTATTCTACATTCTTAACCTTTTAACACTGATGACCAGTTCCAGTGAGTCTTCGGTGAAGAAACTGAAAATAACCCTCTCCCAGATGTCAATGCTATGGCTCCACTTCAAATTATTATCCAGACTGCAGATGCAGCAAAATGAAACGTGCCCATGCCTCAGCCACTTCATTATGATTTCCACTCCCTGAGCAGATACAGCAAATGAAATTATGTTTATACTAACACAGCGATCCATGCACTGGTGTGACTGAGACACCGCAGGAGGATTTGCCAAGGGTAGTCTGCCAAATATCAGAAACAATACACAAAGGTGTATTGACACAATAATGCACTAAACGCACTCTCCTTTTCAACATCTCTTAGTGGCCTCACTGACGGCTTTATGCAAGAAATATAGCCAGTCCCTTCTGCAGCCATAAGAAAGATCAAAAACCCCTGCAGATACCCATACTTAGGTAATTTCTTGCATCCTGCCACTGAACAACAAAGGGAGTCCTTAACTGAGAAGCCCAGCTAAGCCACATAATAGCTCAGCACTTGTTAACCTACCTGTTACAACTGGGCTCCTTCTGCAAACCTCCATTTAAAAAAATATTGAAATTAAATTCAATATTGAGCTACTGTTAATAACAAGGTGTTGCAGTTCATATATCTCATTGTTAGTTTTAAGCAAATTTTTCCCTGATGTAAAAATTCATAGAAAGAAAAGGTAAAGAATCAATTATTTTAACAACAAATAGACATTTTCCCTGCTTTTTTAATGTTCTCTGTAACTTCTCACAACCCTGCAAATAACAGCCTTTCTTCACACATTTATTTGCTGGTTTATATTTCATGGTATTTTCACACTACTATACCTAAACAAGAAAGATTTCAGGGTATTATTTTGCAGTTGGCAAGACAGCAGAAATTATAAAAGCCAGATGTGAATCCAGGGAAGAGGAGGAAGTCACATTTAAGCTGTACAATCTCCTCCCACAAAACAACAGAGATATAAAAATACGATGGGAGAGCAAGAATGATGTGTTCTTTATATTGAAAGAGGCACACAGTAAATATGTGCAAACATGGGAGAAAATACTTGGTTTTATATGAACTTTGAAGTTAACGTATATTAATTCAGTCTTGGTTAACTCTTTTTCTTACTGATATCTGCCCTGTTCACCACCACAATGTACTGTTAAGAGTTTTTGCTCTGCACCTTGTTTTAATGAAAGATGATTAACATATTACAGTTCAAACAGCAGCAGTTAAAACTTTGTTTGCATGTGAGTAGTAAGTGATGTTTCAAAGGCTTTATTTAGATTTAAGGAAAAAGGCTCAGTTTAGGTAGCTTTACCAAATGTGGGGGGGAGGGGAGATGTTTAAAAAAACAATTCACAACATTTTGTATCTTTGTCCTGCATTGTAATAGATGCAATTGTAGCCAGGATTTTTATAATTGGGCAATCGTGGCATATTAAAAAAAACGTGATTTGTTTTTTCTCCAGCCAAAAAAATATAGGGAGTCAAGAATCAGAATCGTTAGGTTGGAAAAGACTTTTAAGATCATCCAGTCCGCTCATTAATCTAATTCTAGTCTCAGTCCACCACTAAACTATGTCCCTAAGCACCACATCTACACGTCACCTCTAGGAATGTTTGTTCAGCCAACTCTCTGGGAAGCCTGTTCAAGTATTTGATAAATCCTTTCAGTGAAGAAGTTTCCTCTATCTAATCTAAACCTCCCCTGGAGCAACTTGAGCCCATTTCCTCTTGTCCTATCAGTTGTTACTAGAGAGAAGAAACCAACCCCCAACCTCAATACAACCTCCTTTCAGGTAGCTGTGGAGAGTGATAAGCTCAGCCTCCTTTTCTCCAGGCTACACAACACTCCAGTTCCCTCAGCTGCTCCTCATCAGATTTGTTCTCTAGACCCTTCACCAGCTTTGTTGTCCTTTTCTGGACTCACTCTAGCTCCTCAGTGTCTTTCATATAGTGAGGGGCCTGAAAGTGAACACAGTATTTGACGTGTGGCCTCACCAGGGCTGAGTAGAGGGCTATGATTCACTTCCTTACTCCTGCTTGCCCAAGCTATTTCTGATGCAGGTCAGGATGTCATTGGCCATCTTTGCCACCTGGGCACACTGCTGGCTCATGTGCAGCTGGCTGTTCATGAACACCCCTAGGTCCTTTTCCTCTGGGCAGTTTCCCAGCTACTCTTCTCCTAGCCCTGTGCAGTGCAAAACAGGGTTGTTGTGACCCTAGTGCCAGACCCGGCACTTGCCCTTGTTGATGTCATACAACTGGCCCATCAATCCAGCTTGTCCAAGTCCCTCAGCAGAAGGACCCTCAGCTGGCCTTTCTACCCTCAAGCAGATCAACACTTCCACCCAACTTGGTGTCATCTGCAAACTTACAGAGGGTGCCACTCAATCCCCTCCTCCAGATTCAGCTCCCATAGGTTTAGGCTTGAACTTAGTATTTTCAATGGCACTGGCAGAGTGTTTTAGAGCTCTTTTAGATATGGAACTTCATAAATCACAACAATGTATTCTTCCATTGCCATGCTGGTGGAGTTTCTTTGTTTAGACATGCCCTTAAAAAGGGATCTTAACAGTGTTAGTTCTCATGCATGGAGACATCTCTGGAATTATTTAGTAGTTAGTGTTTGAGGCTGCAAACCTGTGTTTCACATTCTGTGCAGTTTCGGTACGTGCTCTCCATCTTCTTAGCAATATTGGTGGCTGGAATTCCTTCAGAAGGAAGATAAGGACACATCCATGCGTTATTCTTTAAACTTGCAGAAATACAGGGATGACAGAATCTAGATATAGAATGAAACGAAAACAAATGTGATAATGCCCCCAAAACATGCTTCCAGTAAGGCAAAGTATATAAAAAAGAATCATTTTTTTTGCAGCAAACGCATCCCCAGGGTAACACTGTGGGGTATTTGTTCTTCTTGCGATATATTATTAACAACATTGTGAGTATTGTTCTTGCAGCCCTACATGCACTAAGGGGAGCACTGAAAACTGAGAAGTTGAGCTTCCTGGTAGCACTGAAATGTAGGTGACTGTGAGAACTCATTTCAGAGCAGAAGTGAGGAACCTGCCCCCCACAGGCCAGGCAAACGTTGCATGCAGTCCATCATTTCAAAACCTGCTATCACAGTAAAGAATATTTCATTTCTGTAGTGTTGCTTCTGGACAATGTTACAAATACACCCTCTGCTAAGTAGCACAGCTCTGCAGCAGAAGTGCCAGGAGCAAATGTTTCTGCAACCCCAGCTGCACGAATGCAAAATTTCACTTAGATTAACTGCCGGCTTTGCACTGAAACAGGTAAGGAGCACAAACAACATCTGCTCTGCCAGTTCTGCCTGAAGATTTAAATGCTGTTGCTTCTAGAAGACAGCCATCTGTCTTCTTTAAGAAACCTTAAATCACTGTGGTCAAACCAGCTAGTACTGGTGGTCACACTGTGCCAATTTAGGATGTTTTTACTTGCACCCTTCTGTGCTGCCCTTCTGTTGAAGGTTACTCACTTCTCCTTCTGTCTCCTCTTCCAACAGCCCAGTGGAAGGATTCATGTGCTTATCTCTCAGACACTTGTACTCAGTTTGGCATTTTAGTGCAAATCCACCTGATTTCCCAGTTGCTGAAATGCTAACCTTTGCACCAGAGCTGCTAAATCCACATCATCCCCACCAGCTCTGCTATGTAGGTGGCAACCCCAGCAGAGGAGTGGAGCTGGAAGCTAGGCAAAACCTTTTTAAGCCACTGTAAAACAACTTGCCAATCTTACCAGTGCACTCTGCAACAGCATTCCTAATATACTTAACAGCCTGCCAATCAATCTATTGGAGGATTTCAGATGTAATCTCTTCTTTAGGAGCCTTCTTCATATATAGCTCCTCAGAACCATGTAAAATGCTATCAAAGCCTAAGTCAGATGTAAGGTGGTATTCTGCAGTTACTTCACAGCAGTATAAATTATTACACAAAGTGCAAAGAGAGTACAGCCAAGACCCAACATGCTCCCTGTCCAAGGATAAACTCTGATTTGTTACACACAGTTTGCCCTCGGGCAGGTTTTAGCTTAGGTTATTCCTGTACTTTAGATAGGGTTGAAAAGGTTGTTTCCCTGAGAAACAGAAGAGTCTTCTATAAATAACCCTGTACAAGGTTCAAACACACTGCTGAGAACTCTCCCCTTTTAATGCCACAAAATATAAAATCAGATTATTCTTTGCCAGTTTGTTCAACCTCCCCATAAAACTGTTAGCAGCAGGAGAAAAGGTTAATATAGAAGATGCAAAGATTGGTGAAGAATAACTACACCTCTCCACCAAATTTATCACTCTGCTTTATTTGCCCAGCCTGGATCTAAACACGTAAAAGAAATAAGCAAGCAAAACTTAAACCACTGCAAGTAGATGAAATAAAACATAAGCACCTCAGGATACTGGCCACGAACACTGGTAAAGCCCTACTTTCATTTCCCTTCTGTTTAGCCTCCAAACAATTGCCTCAGCACTCTAGTTAGAGGCTATGTAACATTTCTCAAATTCAACAAAAGCTAATACAGTAGTTCTTGAAGATAGTGAAGGTGCCGTAAACAGTTGCATTTTTAGACACACGCACATATATCTATATGTGTGTGTTTATGTCTCAGCTCAGGAGCATATAATTTTCCTTGATCTGTGACCTGGAATAAATAATCAAAAGAAGCCTCACCAGGCAAATAGCAGAAAAGGCACAACTTCTTAGCTGGCTCTCTGCTGGGATGGAACTCTGCTAAGTTGCCTGTAATTTCTGAGGCAACAAGTGGTCCTGGAAATTAAGAAGGGGCTCTGGAACTTGCTAGAAAGCCTTGTGTTCTTTTTTCTCCCCGCCCCCCCCCCAGAAAAAAAAATAAATTACTCCTAATCACTGGCTTAAGTCATGCTTCCAGCTGCCGTTATCACCAGGATGCCTGTGCCAGGGGCCACGTTTGTAGAAGGAATCCCTAACAGACGGTTCACATTTGCTCTTGCCCTTCACACCTGTATCCATTGCTCTGTGCCAATTCTAGGCAAGATCTCTGTGCTGCTGTATGCTCGCCCGTGGGGAAGATACAGATTCGGGGCAACACTACAACCATGGCTCACATTAAATTTGCAATGGAGACAACTATTAGAAGTTGGAATCTGATTCAGGAGCGTAGTCTAGAACAGCTGGTTTATACACTGATTTTTTTGTTGTTGTTTTTATTTTCTTTCCCGCAATTGATTTTCTGGCAAAACCTACCCTGCTTTTTTACCTGTGCACCCGCACACCGTCCTGCTGGTTCGCCCTGAACTATATGTCAATTACTGATGAAACTCACCGATTACTCGGTTTTCAGTCAGTTCAAAGTGGACTTCCCCCTTTTTCCCTGTCTTTTTCCCAGCCTTCTTCCCTTCCCGGGTGACCCCCGAGTGCCCACACCACAACCCTCTCCCATTGCCAGGCCCTACACCCCAACCTCCGGCTGCTGCCGCGGATGCACTCCCACCACTGCCCGGCCTGGCACGGCCCAGGGAGCCCCGGCATCTCGGGTCGTGGTCACGCTCAACCTTTGCAGGAATAAGTGGCGGCGGGAACAGCCAATTTTTTTTATTTATTTATTTTTTTTCAAGAGCATTTTCCTTTCCTGCATGCAGGGATACTAGGGGATGGGGTGGGGATTGAGGTCTTGGAAGTATCCAAGAGGTAGGTTTCTGAGAGTGTCACCTTATTTTAAAGCCTAAAAAAGCATCAAAAATCAAATAAACCCAGCATATTTGTTCCGGAAATGAGGTCGAGGGAGGTGACTCTCCCCTCTCCTTCACTCTCAGGAGACCCCACCCGGACTATTATGTCCAGCCCTGGAGCCCCCATCAGAAGAAGGACATGGAGCTGTTGCAGCAAGTCCAGAGGAGGGCCAGGAAGATGATCAGAGAGGGCTGGAGCACCTCTCCTGTGAAGACAGGCTGAGAGAGTTGAGGTTGGAGCACCTCTCCTGTGAAGACAGGCTGAGAGAGTTGAGGTTGTTCAGCCTGGAGAAGAGAAGGCTTCAGGGAAAACTTGTAGCAGCCTTCCAGTGTCTGAAGGGGCTACAGGAAAGCTGGGGAGGGGCTTTTTACAAGGGCATGCAGTGATAGGACAAGGTGGAATGGTTATAAGCTGAAAGATGGGAGATTTAGATTAGATATTAGGAAGAAGCTATTTACTATGAGGGTGGTGAGACACTGGAACAGGTTTCCCAGAGAAGCTGAGGAAGTCCCATCTCTGGAAGTGCTCAAAGCCAGGTTGTCTGGGGCTTTGAGCAACCTGGTCTAGTGGAAGGATTTGGAACTAAATGATCTTTACAGTCCCTTCCAACCCAAAGCATGAGTCCCTGTAATGCATGTAGTTATAAAATACTGTTCTTAAGAAAAACAGTCGGCAGTGATGCTGTTTTAACTACAAAGGCACGTTACTGTTGAGCACAGATGCAACTGACAAGGCACTTACCCACCACTGCCTACTGCTATTATGGTTGATAATTATCAGCTTGAAGCTGGTAATTCAGTCAGTGATTACTTGTTAAAATAAATTTTTGTTAGTACTGAGATGGCGTTCTCTTCAGATGTAGACTGCGACGGCCCACGTGCATTACGCCAGCACAACTGACCATCAACTACCACTGTAAAAGAAAATAAGACATAATGTGAAGAAAAAAAAAATTACAAGAGATATTTGGGAGAAATTTCTTTTGCTCTCTCTAATTGTACAAGTTATGAAGGACCTTGATTCTCTGTTTTACTTGTGTTCAGCCTCTTAATTCTTCACTCTGGTGATAGCTGCAATCAGGATGTCTGCAGCAAATAACAACACAGGGCAAAGGAAGACACGAGGTGTGTCCTTGTGTTGGCAATGGACACAAATGTAGGTTAATTTTAGTGGATGTTAAGACGTGCAGGGACTGCTGAGCTGTGGAAAGAAAGCTGTGATTTTTCTTGACATATTCTCCTATGTCATTCATCGCTGTGCATGGACCTTCTGTGCTTGCAGTAGAAATGACTGCCAAAGCCAAGGGACCATCCTGGAAGAGGTTGAACATGTACAGACGTCACGTGGTGGCCTTAATGCAGCTATCAAAGCAACCTACTACAGCGACTGTTGAGTTATTTTTTGTCTGTCATTAATAAAATAAAAGCAGATTCCATTTAGGTGTCCCCAAGAATGTGAACACTTGAAGAACAAAGGTAGCATTTCCACTGATTCCTACAAGTACCCGAAATGTTGTGATACATTCAAAGGTGCACATAGGTGAATTGGGATCTGTCCAGGTTTTTCTCATTTGGCTGAAAGTTATACCTGCTCTATTTGGTACAGTTGGGATAGGTTTCAAGATCTTTTGGGCAGTGTATTTTTTATTATGATAGGCTTTTACTTTTTTCTTTAATATTGAGGAATTTAGATATAGAACCAGGAAAACTAATATCTGGACATGTCTCATCATATGTACATATTTTCCAGTATCAAATGTGGTTTTTTAACTTAATATTTGTATAGAAGGAAAGTCAAGTATGACCCACTTTTGAGTAACAAATAAAAAGGGAAATGCAGTAGATTGGGCAACTCCAAGATTAGAGCATCAGCTAGTTCTATGTTTTTCAGTTTGAGTCTGACCTGCAGTAAAACTAGTAAACTCTTGTCAAAGTGATTTTCTTGGAAATTTCCACCATAGTTTTGGTTTTGGAGGACAATACCACCATTTTCTAGGTCCAGTCTCTGCAGTGATGACTATCTCATATAAACATCTTTTACACTCATGTTATTAAGTTGCCAAATCAAACCTGTAATGACAACAGCAGGACAGCCATATTTCCTGTGCTTGCTGTTTACTCATATGCTACCCCACTGATAAATAATAAAAGCAGATCTAAGAGGAATTGTATCTCATCTTAGGTATAACCCACAAAAATCACAACAGCAGTATGCATATAAAAAGTATGTTATAAAAACTGCAACAAAGTATGTTCCAGCATATGTGAAATCTTGTCAGTCAGAATCAAGTAAATTAATTTACTGTTTCAATTACTGGTTTTCTTTAGTATTAAATAAATAATGAGGAAAGTATCATGTGACTAGCTCAACTCTAATTTTTTCTATTGCTGAGTTACGTTTGGTGTCACTTGGTTAAGATTTAGATCTCAGTTATATCCAAAATTAATTTATTGCATTAATAATGTAATGTGTTAAAATGTCATTAGCCACTGTAACATAATTAAGTGCAAAAAAAAAAAAAAAATCAATCAGGAACTAAATGTGTAGGTTTTTTCTGGTAAATTGCACACTCATTTAAAATCTGATTTAATGTAAGTATGAATAATGTATTGAAAACATTACATCATGAAGGATAAAAGTGAAATGCTTTTTTTTAAAAAAAAATAATTTAAAACCACGAATAAACCCTGAAGTGCCTGTCAATAATGTGTGAATATAGCAACAGCATTGTCATCTTCAACATTCGGAGAATGGAAGTCTCATGAAGTCAGTGGCAAAACCGCATCAGAGATTTTAGGAATTACCAGCGATAATTTTCCAGTACCAAGTAGATGGCACACATACAGTCCCGACTGTGATGGGAAGGGCTGGAATGGTCAAAAGGCTGGAAGCTTGTGGTGGAGTGAAGCTCAAAACCAATTACATCGTATTAGGGTGGATGGAGTACAGACTCAGCCAAGAACTGTTACATGCACATGTGCTTATGGCTGAGTAGGCATTTACAGATGTCTGTGTAGTGACTTAGGCACACACAGACAGATACTTTTATATTTACTATATCTGTCTAGTTTCCTAGGGAGGGAAATAGTTAAGAAGTAAGAAAAATTGACAACATATTCAAAGGAGAAAATTACCAATATTAATGAAAATCAGGGTGTGTATCAGAAGACTTAGTTACACAGTAAGTGTTCCACGATATTTTACATCTTAAAATGAACAATTTTATTAAGGCCCCTTTCTGGAAAAGGAAGGAAAGACAAATAGAAGTAGATAGCAATCACAAATATGTCACAATCACAAATATGAAAATTACCAAATGAAGCCAAAGAAAATTCAAGACTAATAAAACTAGGGACGATAGAAGGAAATCTAAAGTATGAACAACAGAAGGTAAAACAGCAGTCAAGATTTGGTCCTAGATTGATAGGAGAGTGCTAATGGTGCAAAGAGTTGTTCAACAGTATTTGCTAAGGAGCAAAAGGATGCCTTTATATCTGAACAGGATATTGGATATTTTACCAGCCTGTAATGGCAATGTATTAAACCACATTAATTAAGAATAAATGTTCTAACAGAAAGGCAGAAAGGACGTTCACCCAAAAATCCTAGAAGAGTTGGATGAGGAGTTTTCTGATTTGCTGTTAATTATTGTTAGCAATTCTGAGAATACAATAGAAGTCCTCCAATGCTGGACTCAAATGACAAGGTTGACCTAATCAGTTATAAATGTGAAAGATGAGGTTCAGTCAGTCAACACATACTGATGTTCACTAACATGATTTTAGAAATAGGACTTGGCAAGCTGAACTCAGGTTGTACTCTGATGAAACTTACAGATGTAATTGGGTTTTGTAAGTGTACTGATGTTAGACACTTCTATAGGCCTTCAAACTAAACTAACTTAACAGTATATAATGTGAAAAAGATAAGAAAAGCTGTATTACAGATCTTACAAAGTAGCATCAAAAACATACATACCTGCCCATAGGTATGTATCATACCTTCTCAGCCTGGAGAAGAGGAGGCTGAGGGGAGACCTCATTGCTCTCTACAACTAGCTGAGAGGAGGTTGTGGTGAGGTGGGTGTTGGCTTCTTCTCCCTAGTGACCAGTGAAATTGGGGTCAAGTTGTGCCAGGGGAGGTTCAGATTGGATATTAGGAAAAAATATTCACAGAAAGAGTGATGAGGCATTGAAACAGGCTGCCTAGGAAGGTGGTGGAGGCACTGTCCCTGAAGGTGTTAAAAAAACAGCTGGATGTGGTGTTTTGGGAGATGGTTTAGTGGTTAGCGGTTGTAGGGCTGACAGTTGGTCTTCATGATCTTGAAGGTCTTTTCCAGTCTTGATGATTCTGTGTGATTCTGTGTAATATTTTAATGAATAATCGGGAAACAAATATAAAGCCACCAATGACTGTATTTGCAGATGCCAAAAGCACAGATGAAGTGATGAATCCTGATGGCAGTGGGCATTGCACAGTTCTATCTGGATTCCAGGAGAAATTGGACCCATTCAAAGAGAGTGAATCCTAAAAAGTCAAGTGCAAGTTCATATATCTAAGGGAAAAAAATGTGTACTATACTTCTGGACAAGCAATTAGTAGCTGAACACAACCTAGCAGCAGGGTCGAGAAACAATGTGTACTTCCCTGGTAGCACTGTTATCAATGAAGGCAGATGACTTTTTGACTGGGGTAACAACAGTAGAAATTGAAAATGAGGGTATTTACTGCTTTCAATTAACTGCTCTAAGTGCAGAACAAGTGAAGGAACCTCTGCTTAGTGTGATATGCCTACGTTATTTTTTCCTTAATCAAGAGGTAGAATTCAATCCTTCAGCTGAGTTGTTTGTGTGAGTTCACCTTTTACTCAGTTTTGAAAGAAATAGCTGCAGTACACCATAGCTCAAGCAGGGAAAAGCTGGGCATTTATTGATTCATATCAGACAGCTTTTGGTACTCAGACATAAAATCTCAGTATTTTTCAGTTCTTTATTTTTGAGGGCTTTGAGCACCATTAAAATAAATATTATGGAGGGTCACAAAATTTAAAGGGGCTTGTTAGTTCTGGAGTGACAGTCACGCTCATTCACAAGTTTTCAGACTGATTCCCCAGAGAGGTTAAAAATTAATCATTATCTCTGTATACATATAAATCTGCCTGGGGGTGCAT
Source organism: Apus apus (assembly GCF_020740795.1). Classification (NCBI taxonomy): domain Eukaryota; kingdom Metazoa; phylum Chordata; class Aves; order Apodiformes; family Apodidae; genus Apus; species Apus apus. The sequence goes on along the minus strand of NC_067283.1, from coordinate 111,890,807 downwards.
GCCCTTGCTAGAGCCTCTGCTGAGCAACAGTGTTGCTCTGTCAAGACCTGAACTTTATCCAATTCCTCACCCAGAAGTGGTCCCAGCCCCATCTGTGACCACTGAGCTGCTGCCACTGCTCCACACACCAGTGCCAAGCCTCCTCAGCACCCTCGGTCGAGGCAGCCCCAGAGGTCTGGGGACTGGATATCCTCACCCAGTACTCCCCACAGGGAGGGTGTCTTGGGGCTGGTTGTTGGGGCAGGCCTGAGGAAAGAAAGAGACATATTATAGGAGAAGGCTCTAGCAGGCACTAGCTTGACGAAGCTGAGCCCAGCCTGCTAGCTGGTTTTATGAGCTCTGCTGACAACAGCCAGGGCAACTGAAGCCATGATGTTTACAGAATACAGTCTCTGTTGAAGGGATATAAGCTTAACCTTGAGAGAGAAGAGCTGGGAGCATTGTAACCTGATAAAACACGAAACAGTTTTCCCTTTTGGGCCTTTCATGTGGCTTCACTGTCCATTCAGTCTAGGCATAGTGTACTTCAGATACCCTGTGCCCACAGATAATCTACCCAAAATTACATTAAGGACATGGGGATAATCGAAAGGGATGAGACACAAGGCCATGTTTCCTAAGCAGAGGTTCTGTGATACATTTCCCCTGGTGTAGCCTGAGCATGTATATAATGAACACTGCTGCTGAACCACAGAGCGTTTTCCCACCCACACATAAGCCACAGTTTTACAGCTGAAAATACAAGTTGAAGCACAACAATGGATGTTTGTTGACTGGCCTAAAAAGAGCACAACAAGCTGCCTTTCCTCCTTCTTTGCAGTCCTCATTAAAAATAGTGAGACTGTAGAGGATTTCCTCGCCCGAGTTTCCTGTCATTTATGCAAGTCAAAGAGAGGCAAGTATTTCCTGCTCCCCAAAGGGGAGACACTAGAGCATGGACATATGTCAGGCAGGAGTGCTGTTGCCTTGAAATGTGAATTTCAATTTCAGTGAGCTTCTTTACATGGTGACCCTTCATCTATTTACCTGATTTTAATGAAGCTATTATATGAGAAAGTAATCTCTGACAATGATACCATTAGATACAGCTTTCTAAAACCATAATGTCTTAACCTTTGTTAGAGTGAGTCATAAAATTAAGTAATTGGGTAAGGTCAGTTGAAGTAGACTTATGCTGTCGGGTGCCATGAAGCTAGTTTTATAATGGTGTAATCTCTTAATTTCTGCTTGTACCTTGAGGAACTATGGAGCTCACCCAGGGAAAACCCTTGTGAATTCAGCTGAAAAGATAAGCCATATAATCACAGATATTTTTAATGAGAAGGTTTAAAGTCTTCTTGTTAATTTAGGAAATTACTTAGCTTCCATGTGTCTTTCATTGAAAAGCAGCAATAAAAAAAAAAAAAGCAAAGCAGTGCCTGAAATTTGTTTTTTGTTATCATCATATAGGAAAATAATCTGTTTAAAGCCAAATAACTCTAAAAACATCCTTTGGTATTTTTATTTTGATTTCCCCATTTGTCATATTTGTCTCCAGCTCTCATCCTATCTATAGTTCTGGCTTCCACACAGATTCACCAACCATCCCACCACAGCCAGAAGGGCCTTCCTGTCTGTCCTTCACTTACCCTCAGACCATTGCTCTATCTTCCTTGTCTGAGATTCAGGTCCCATGCTTTTTCCTTGCAGTAATGCCCTTCCAGGTCCAGTTTTGTGCACTGGTGTGGCTTTTACCCCCAGTGTTTCTTTGCAAGCTAGTAACCCATGTCTGCTGTCTTAGCTTCCTATGTTTTAGACGTAAGAAATACATATTAGATATTAGAAAGAATTAGATATTAGAAAGAATTTATTTACTGAAAGAGTGGTTGGATGCTGAAAAAGGCTGCCCAGGGAGGTGGTGGAGTCACCATCCCTGGGAGTGTTTAAAAGCAATATAGATGTGGTGATTAGGGACATGATTTAAGCACTGAATGGGTAGATTAGGTTATGATTGGTACATTTAGGTTAGGGTTGGACTTGATGATCTTCAAGATCTTTTTCAACCAGGATGATTCTGTGATTCTGTTTTTCTATTGCTTTTTCATGTAGTTTAGCCTGACCAGTAGTATTCAAAGTAGTACTGCTTTCCTGATCAATTTGAAGTATTTGTTGCAAGGAAATGGGTTTTGGTTTTGGTTTGGTTCTTTCGATTGTTTGTTTTTGAAGAGGTCCCAAGGGTAGCATGAGCAGGTGTGAAAGGGGAAGCAAGCTATCACAAAGCCTTGAAATTCTTTTAAAAGGGTGTAGCCACCCAGACCACACTCAGAGTCACTACACTTCTTTGCTAGTCTCAGATGACCATATGATGACTTTGAGGAGGTATAGTAGGTGTAGATCTAATAGGTAATTTCTGTTAATCAAGAAATTACCTCATTATTTTTTTTCACCTTAAATTGGAACAAAAGTTGAAATTTTGAAATCTACCAACTGGCATTTTGGAAGGGGAACAAACTTGTCTGAAGTCAGTTGGAATGTTTAATTTTTAAAAAGCTTCTATTTTGACTTGGCAACACCATGCTTTTGATGTGCAATTTGGCCTGTAATGTAAAGTAACTTTCTGAACTAAATAGAATAACTAAATGTAAAAATTAAAGCAGGCTGTTTGGAAGTGGTTACAAAGTTTGGACTTTACCTGGCCAGGGCTGGTACAGGACACAAGATGTGGAAGAAAAAGATATTATGTCCTGTGGTGATGGCTTTCCAGTTTGGAAGTCAGCCCTGTCAGACTCAATCCAACATATTCCTTTTCCTTCCTCCATATCCCTTCTTTACCAAACAGCAAAAATATAATTATCCTTTTGATTCTAGCAGGGAGGATGGTTCTTTCTCATACTGGCATTGCTCTGTCTAGAAGCTGCTGGTATGGAGTGCTCTCAGTCTGTCTTGTCTTTGACCCCACCTCTTCCCAAGCTGAGGACTATAACCCTACAAATACTAGAGAAACAATCGCATCTTGGACACTAAATTCAGTGGCTTCTGATACAATTCAGGTCAGAATTAATTGCTTTATGCTTCAAATGATAATGCAGCAATTGAGAGGTTGAATAATATTTCAGAATAAAAGCAGTATTTCTTACATTCAGCAGGAAGACTTAATGCAGATTACAAACAAATTGACATGTTTTTTATTTCCCTGTTGTCAACCCTTTGTCTTGCCATTGCTAAGGACGCAGCTCTGATACTTTCAGTGCAGACAGTAGCAGTTGACTGAAGTTACCCACCAAGTGGAGCTAAGAGAAGGTAATAACATGGCTGTGTCTACATTAGGAAGTAGTGTGTTCCAAGAGGAGTGGATTTTGTAGACTAGAACAGCTGACACTTTTTGGCTGCTGGACTGGGCTCCCATGAACAGCATTTTCTAGTTCAGTTACACCTACACACATTCCTTCATACAAACCCAAAGTGCAGTGAGCAAGCACGTTTCTCATCCAAACCAAAACAGTGCCAAAGATACATCCTGTGTATTGCATTTGCAGGTCCAGTTTATTCCATCAAAGGAACATTTCATTCCATGGTGGTTTTGCAGGCAGCTGAGGTCACGCCCAGCCCAGGCTTCCTTTGAAAGGGCTGGTCCCATCTCCAGCCCCGAGCCACAGCCCCTCTCGTGTTTGTGCAGCTTTGGTCAAGTGGTAAGATAGAACGCTTCTTAAAAAGAGAGTGCATTTCCTGGTGCGTTAGTTTATTGCTATTGGGTGATTATGTGTCCATTTGAGAGAGCCTTAAGGAGGCACAAAGTGGTAGCACAAAGTGGAGAGCAAGTGGAGAGGGTGGAACTCCTTTTTTTTTTTTTTTTTCTGTCAATAAGCACAGCTTAAGTTGACTTCATTTGTGAAACTATTCCGTAAGTAGACATCCACATGATGGCTTCTAAGATAAATAGAAACACCCGGTAGTTATTGTTATTGCTGCTTTTAATCTGTGAGCACCGGGGTTGAACATTTTTTAAATCAGGTAGAACTCATGCATTGTACATGCTGTTTGGACTGGCTTTTTTTCTTCAATCCGTCTATGGTGTGATAGATGAATTGCATCTACTTTACTGTGACTGTTAAATTTTAGTGAGCTGGAGATGGTCTTTCTATGGCTTAGATGTTTCTAATGCATTGAAATACCCATTGCAGTGAAAATCTGCAGTGTTGATTCAAAGACTGAATTTCTTTAAATGATGATTTCTTAAAGCTTATTTAGCCTTTTTGCTTTGTTTGGTCTCTTACATGAGGTAAAATGAATATGTTTCTGGAAACACAAGAGGCAATTCTAATCATAGGAAAGACAGGAAATCTCAAATTGATTTTATACCCTGGAGTAATAGCTGACAAACAATGGAAAACTCTGATGTTATCATCGCAAGGCATTTTATTCTTGTTGTGTGACTCAGAATTATGTAGCACTTTATTTATGTAACTGAAAACCTGGGGAAAAAACTTTTTGTGAGCCATGAAGATGTTGTTTGCTAAATGAGAATCTACTGTTTGGTTCATTTTCATCTTCTGTCTCCAAGACTAATTACTTAAAAATGCTAAAAAGCAGAAAAGAAAATCCAGTTGAATAAAACAGTAGTGTGCCACTATTCCCTTTAAAGAAAAAGAGACAAGAAAAATTTAGAATTAAAATGTCTTTGCAAGTTCCTTTGCTTGAGGACATTGCTATTTGACTCAAAATATTAAAATGTAACTGAATAGCAAAAATTTGTAAACTCAGTATGTCAAATCTTTTAACTACACAGCTTGCACAGATAATGTGAAAATGTGTCAATTTCCTGTGGACATGCCTAACAAAAATCCAGATGCTGGAAGTATTGCATCTGGTCTTAAACCTTAATAAAACCTAACAGCATTGAAAGTAACTTGAGGAAATGATAGCTTCTCAGTCTCTCCCTGGTCTTGTCTATGCCAGCAGGCAACAGCACTGCTGCCAGTGGCTGCGGCAGCCCAGGATGGCAGGGGGCATCATTCAGGGGGGGAGCATCGTTCTGGCATCAGTCTGGTGGGCTGCCACAGCTTTCATGGGCAACAGGCTTGCCTGGATATGAGCCCCAGCTCCTGCCCCAGTGTCATGCTGGTGATGGAGCATGTTGGCAAATTGCCTTGCAATGACTTATGGGAAGGTTGGTTTTCATACATGTCATGTACGGTCTAACTGACTGTAAATTATTTGCAAACTAAATTAAATAGGTAGCTTCAGGTCAGGATTCATCTAGTCTTTTGCTATATAGAATGGCATGAAAAATAGAGCTTTATGCTAAACAGAAAATGCTGTTTATTTTCATGGCATGGCAAGTAAAAGCATTTTTTCTTTAATATCAGAAGATTTTCATATGAATTTATCTCAGATGAACAGATGTAGTATGTTCATGATTACATAATGAAGAGTTCTGAAATCATAATCCGCTTGACAATGCATTTTCACATCCCCAGCTGTCTCCAGATTTTTCTTTAATTACTGTCCTAATCAATCATTTTTTTCTTTAGGTGACTCGATGTCATCAAGTGGGGGCTACACCCCCAGGAATTCCTCTGGCAAAGGGGCCCTCCAGAATTTGGAAGATTATCCAACTATAGCTTAAAGAAGTTTAGATCAAGGATGCCTGATTAAAGGTAGATGGCTCTGAGTTCATTAGGAACAGAGACGTGTGAGACAGTGTGTGTATGACAGAGTGAGCATGTGCTCACTATCTTACAAGGAAAACGAAAATAATTATACCTGTCTCTAAGTCATGTGGTGAGTGGAGCCAAGACCCCCAGTGCTGAGTTTAGACCTGCTTGCTTTCGTTCCTTTCTTCTTTTCTTCTACTCTCTCTTTTGTTATGTGCAGGCCTCATATTTCTTTGAAAAACTTACATTGATTCTTATGGAGTCTTTCTAGGTTTGTCTCTGTTAATAAAAAGAGCCTCTTAACTCGCAAGCCTTGGAGCAGTAAGGCAAAGAATTAAGGATTGCTGTTAATCCTGGGCTGAGTCCAGTGAGTGGTAGGTGGCTGCTTCTATGGAGAAGAAGAGAGAGGTTCTAGAGAACCGTTACCTTGGAAATCTCACCCAGAGCAGGATCATCAAGAGCTACCAGCTCTTCTTAGCTCTGTCTAGGTACCAGGAGTTCACAGGACAAGGTGTATTGTCATGCCTGGAAGGAGAACTGCACGACCATGTGTTCCCATCCCATGCCCATCAAAGGCTCTGGGATCCTCCAATCAATGTCCCATTGATTCGGAAGAGCTGGAGACTGGCCATCTGCTGCCATCTACTCCTCTTTATGACCCACCCTGTGGCACGGCAGGGCAAACCTTACCGTTTAAACCCTTGCTGTTCAGATCTGACCTACTTGAGACAGCATGTCTGTGAGTCAGAGGATTGCCTGGATGCATTTCAGCCACCATGGGCTTGGTACATACATGAAGCGCCTGGCACAGCTCTTAGCACTGTGCTGTGTAAAATCTTCCTTCAGAATTGTTTTTTTCCTTGTCTTTTGGGAAAACGTGTTGATTCAGCACAGGATGAGGTGTTCTTTCTTCTGTCCATGTGTGTTGTTTATTTTGTTCATTTTGCAAGCTGCAGAAGGGCATTTCAAGAGCTTTTCCTGATCTCTGGAAGGAAGTGAAGGTCAGAGGGCTACTTGTGCATGGCAGGCTGCAGGGACCACAGCCTCAGGCACCACAGCCTCAGTCCAGCAGCATTTCATCTTCTGTACCAGTGATGCAGGTGCAGAGCACACAAAGGATCACAACGTCCAGGAGGCTTGTGGCGTCCATAACCAAATCCAGTATGTAGTTACTTGCATGCTTTTAGCTAAATCTTAAAATCTCACTTCAAGTTATGCTGGCATGGATCGTCGTGCAAAACATCACTTGAACTTATCAAAAATTCACATGAGCCCTTGAAGTTTGTAGGGAGTTGGGAGTCCGTGATGTAAACTTTCAAGGATATAGTTTAGCCTGTAACTAACTTAAGGGAAACAAATAACTGCAAATGAAAGCATTGGATTAAATTTCAGATTGCAGCAGTCACAATTCTATTATTATTTTTCCTCTGTTGTAAAACTAATACAAATATTGTTTTATTAACAGGTGAAAAAAACCCTACAAGTTCACAACTTCCTCAGCAGCAGCCCAGTCCAGCAGGAAGCTGCTCTGTGTCTCAGTGATCTGCATAAAGGAATCACAGAACTTGTACGTTCAGGAAGCTTCCAGCCCAAGGAAGTGAAAAAGCACTCCTGGCAGCAGCAAGGTAGAGGCTAAAAGCTTTCAAGTCCAAATTTTACACTCTTGTTTTTTTTACAGTTGAAACAGTGGACATGTTTTTCTGTCTCAGTGATGTTTTTTGTTCTGGTCTATTAAAAGACACTTTCTTACTACTAATTTTATTTTTCTGTTCTCTTTGATTGGCCTTTCCCCATACTATACACTCTCACTTCTGTTCTCTTGCTGTTTCCTTTGGTCCATCTCTTCCTCTGTAAAAAACAGTATTTTCAGTTATATTTCATATGGTCAGAGCATGGATTCATTTATTTGCATTATCCCTTTGTACCTCTGCCCACTATCTGTCCTATCCATTTGCACTGTCAGACTTTGAAAGTAAAATTTTGTGCACACGTGGCTTCTGCCTTGTAAATAAAGATAAGCTTACTTGAATCCTCTTTGACTGCACTATTTTTAGCAACAGATCTGGGATACAATGCTCTGAGCTACTGTGTGCATTGAAGATGGGGTTGTTTATCCCTCCTTAGTAGGTAGGGCAGGCAAGTCAGAGGCTGCATCAAAGGTTCTCTGTCATGGGAACACGAGGCAGCACAGCCCATGAGATGACAAAGCCGTATGACACCAGCATGACAGAACCAGTCCCTGGGACAGTGTCATACTGGGAGAGAACTGTCAGGAGAGACACAAATTCTTAAGGACCGAATTCCCAATGCTGGGTAGAAAGAAAATGTGTAAAACATGTTTTCATACGCAGATAATGAACTCTGAGCACACAAACATAAAGAATGCAGTGCTGCTCTAATTAAAAAGAAATCCAAAGCATTTACAAACTTTGCCCTGTGTAAGCAACAAAAATGAGTAAGTTCTCATTCGCTAACAGCTACCGAAGATGGCAAATAGCCACACACTGCCTGTTTGGAGAGCAACAAATCCACAGGAATTTAATCTCTGCCATAAAGTTATAATGATTGTCAGAATTTCAAAATAGTTTTTAATGTCAAATCATTTATGGACAGGATTGGGACTTTTTCTGATCCACTTCAACCTGTCAGGTGTAATTCCTGTACTGTTCTGAAGGATTGGATTAAGAGGAGTGGGGGAGAAGCACTGCTGTTCCAAAGCATCCATGTGGAGGTCATATCTTAAAATATCTGTGAAAAACTTTATTTTGGAAAAGCTATGGGGAGTTTACAAATGTGGATATGCCATAAATATTTGCAGAATGTTTGCCTGCAACTTGTTCTAAAAAAATCCGTCAAAGCTACTTTTTAATGTTTTGCATGATGTAGTAGCTTTTGGATAACATTCTCCAGAGTTAATTCTGAAAACCAGGGAGTTGTATGGCCTATTGTTGTTTTTTTTTTCCTTACTGCCTACATTGAATTAATAACTAATTTTGCATTCACAGAAGTTACTGACCCAATTGATGTAGATGAATGGTTAACACTAATTTCCAAATTACTGAATGTGTTAGGGAAGACAATGCAGTATTATTTTTCCAAGTTTTATTTGGTTTTCAATTAGGATGTATTAATTCTCTAGCATCAACTACAAAAATAACCTCATCTTCCTTTTGCTTGTTTAAAAAAAGTTCTTATACATGAGGGTTTACCATGGAAATTAGTTGCACATAAAGAGTATTCTAGCAGTGGAATAAATAATGAGGCTTGGCTTCTTATGCCTTTATAAATCAAGCGTATGAAAAATAATGTGTGATCTCCCACTGAAACTAAGCGATAACAACATCTCTGCCCTTGACGTTTGCATTTAGGAAGGAGTGATCTCAAATGTTTTAAGTCTTCCCTCACAATAAGCTTTCTCTCCTGTACTTAACCAGGCTCACTCGAGTAATTTGTAAACACTTCCTGCCTCTGACAGGGCTGTCAAATACTCTGAAATCAGCTCAGGGTTTCCAAAGCCTACTATTGAAACCATGCTGTATTACAGCCTTGTTAAGCCTTGATTTCCAAAGACATTAGGCGTTTTTTGCACTTTACAAGCCCTGTCGCAAGGACTGTCCCCAGCAGCGTATGAAAACCCAACCCTACAGGACTACGCTGTGTTGAAAAACAGGTTAACAATTACTCAGTAGTCACTGATCATTGTCTTCCTTCCGTGTGACTTCCTTACTCAGGCAGTAACTCTGTATAAACACACATTAACAGGTGAATCTCAACAATGAAGCTATTTTGCATTAATTTTATGCATACATTTGAGCAGTGACAGGTGCACCGGAGAAACGCCGAACCATTTTTTTACTTTTTAACCAGCCTGCCTATTTATTTATTTATTAAAAAACGCCCCAAAACACTCCAAAACTGTTTGATTTTCGGTTTTGTGGGTTTTTTGTTGTTGTTGTTTTGGGTTTTTTTGGGGGGTGGGAGGGGGAGGAGGGGATTAATAGCTCTGCAAAACCTTGGCTGATCCGACTTCGTCCTGCTCCTCATCTAACAGGCAATGCCTCCACCGGACGAAAACCCGGCGCCGGCTGCGCCAGCCACAGCGGGGGAGGTGCGTGGGTTGAGGCGAGCGGCCTGCCCGGCCACGGCGCGGGCGAGAAGGGGAAGCGCAGCGGCTGGAGCGGGAGCCAAACGCCAGCCCTCGGCCCTGCCGCACACCGGTCTCCCGGCGCCAGCGCGATCCCCGGGCCCAGAGCCGCGGCTCCGCCGCCCGAGCGAAGCGATGGCGGTTGGCGGCGGTTGGCGGCGGTTGGCGAGGCGGGCGCTCCGGCTCGGCCACCGTCGCCTCCCTCGTCACCGCCGCTTCCGCCCGCGCGCGCCCCGCCCCGCCCCGGCCCCGCCCTGCCGGCCCAATCAGCTGCGGCGCGCGGGGGCCGCCGGGAGCGGGCGCTCCCCGGGGCGCTGGGCTGGGGCGCAACATGGCGGCGCGGGGCGGGTGCTGAGCGCCGGTGACCGCGGCGGCGGCGGCGGGACCCGCGGAGAGACCCGCGGAGGGACCCGCGGAGGGACCCGCGGAGAGGCGGCGTGGAAAGGCGGCGAGGCCGGGCGGAGAAGAGCGGAGGAAGGTGGCGGGGCTGGCTCGGGCCCCCGGGCGGCGGCGATGGCCCAGTGCGTGCAGTCGGTGCAGGAGTTCATCCAGGACTCGTTCGTGCCCTTGGTGGCCGCGCTGTGCAGCGAGGAGGCGGAGAGGCTCACCCGCAAGAACAGCCTGAGCTTCGCCGAGCTGGTGAAGCCCTTCTGCCGCCTCACCTCGGAAGGTCGGTGCCGGGAGCGGAGCGGGGCTTGTTTACACCGGGCGGGGAGGGCGGCGCCGCTGCCGCCCGGCCGGCGCGGCCCGGGGCTCCGGGGGTCCCGCCTGCCGGAGCGGCTGTCGCCCCGCGGCCGGCGAGGCCGAGGCGAGCGGAGGCGGCAGGCGAGACCCTTCCCCGAGCCGTGGCAGCGGCCGGTGTCACCGGGAGCTGTGACAGGCTGCGCGGGGGCACCTGCCGGCCTTGTCCCAAGCGGCTGTTGAGTCTGTTTCTTCGATCCGTCCTTCTCTCTGGCACCTGGGAAGTTGGGCTTCTTCTGGAGACAGGACAGAGCACACGGCTGAGCAGAAGGGTGTCTGCAAATCCAGCTCTCCCACACTGGTTTTTTTTTCTTTTCTTTCTTTTTTTTTTTTTTTAGAAAAAGGCTTTACTGCAGTTTATAATTTTATGCTGATACTTGTATCTGGCTCTTGCTATAGATGATTGCACACTTGTGGTAAGGCCGCTAGTAAAGTACCCAGTCGTTGAAGGTATGGTCAGTCTTTCAGAAACATTAATTGTAATTTGAATTGTAAGTCATTACTTTTACCTGTAGCTTTATGATGTATACTTTTTTTGGTTAATGTTCCTGTGAGTAAGAAGATGGGAATTGAGCTGGTTATGCGGCACAGGTGAAATCACTGTGTAAAGTAGCAGCAAAACTGGAAATTGGGAGTTTTTCTCACTCGAGAGAAACAACAGGATTCTCTTGCAGGAATGCTTTAAGTTACTGTCTGGGTTTTGTGGGTTTTTTAAGCACCGAAGCTACACTTTTCAAGCCACTAGTCAGGATAGTGTGCAGGACAGCAATTGGAATAGAACTACGCCTCAGAATAGTAATGCAGTGACATTTGTCAGATTTGCTGTGTGACAGACACTTAGCTTAGACTACAGTCTCTTGTCATATATTGAGAAGAAGCTAGTATGGTTTAAAACCTGCCTTAATTCCGTGGCACATCTTAATAACTTGTGAACTAAACTTGTTTTCCCATTTGTTTAGCAACACTCTGAAGCTACGTGAGAGTGCAGCAGATAAAATAATAAATGTGGAAGCTCACATGCTTAGAGTTCTCTTTAGATTCTTTGGTGAAAGGCTTTCAAAATGCATTTAGGCAGCAAAACCAGGTAGACTATTGAAAATGAAGAATTCATTCTGAAGAATAATTAATTTGGTTGTCACTTAACTCTTCTTGTTTCAGCTATTATAACAGGTAAGGAACTTGCAAACATGAATCATCCTCAGTGTTTCATGTAAATACAAACTGCAGTAGTATGTTCGTTTTTATAAACCAGGCTTCACCCTCTTTTAGTAAAGAAGTTAGTTATGGCTAAAGATTAGACTCCCTCCCTTGATATAATGTAACACTTGGAGCTCATTACTTGAGAGAGTGATAGTGACTTGATTTCTACTTTCTTTTCTAAACTTGTGAAGGAAAACACAGTTTGATTTTCATTATTTTGTAGTAATCTTTGGTGTTTCCTTAATTGGTTTTCTGCATGGTTTGTCATGTAATAATGGATGCCCTCATGAACTGCATCTGAATCCTGATGATACAGTTTCTGTTACCTAATTTTGCAGCTGTTGCCGTTGTGATTAATCTTTGAGAAGTGGTGTCCTGGCTTTTCTGTGTAAGCTGTCTAACTTTGATAGTCTGAATCATTCTGTTAAAAACCTGACCTGAGGGTCTGAGAACTAAGAAGCTGCAGCTTGGCACAGTGGGTTTTGTTGCTGCACTTCTGTCTCTGTGTTCTGATTCAACAGGCCATAAGCCTGACTGCAGTTTTTCATTCTGACTTCCTCTTCTAGCTTAATGAAAAAACATTACTGCACTCACTCTGTAACTTCTTGTGGTGGAAGCCAGCGTCTGTGAGGGTAGGGAAAGCTGTGCTAGGCATTTTGTCCAGACAGAAGAGTAGTTCAGTGCAATAGAACTTCTCATGAGTTTGTGTAGCAAAAAGCAGTTTCTCTAGCTTCAGCATTTGTGGAGCTCTTAACAACAGGGAAACATGCTTGTCACTATCTGCACGAACACTCTTGCATGGTGACACTGTTAGCTGTATCCTGTGCACGAGACCTGGAAATGTAAGATAAACTCTAAATTGCTTTACCTTGTTAGGTTTGATCAGACTTAGTTGTACAGTTTTTCTGTGGTGCTTTTCGTGTCCAATTAAGAGGAAGAGATGCATAATTAATGATCTGATCATGGTACAGGAGTGTGTGTGTACATAGATGTGCCTCCACAGCTCTGTGTATCATAGCTTATGATTGTTTGATGTCTTCACTTTAAGCACAGTTTTTCTTCCCTTTTTATTAATGCTTCTGTCTTTGCATAGTGGCTGTTTCACCAAATTTGTAATGTAAAATCGAGAGGATTAGTATTTTGTCTCTTTAGAAATAAGCTGTCCCTTGTACTTGAGGGAAACTTTGAAGTATGTGTGTTGCTCCCTGAACTCTATAGTTTGAAGCACTTGGTCACTATTTTGCTGTTGCATTTTTAGAGTCTTTGTTACAATACAGGTTTTCCTCTAAAGTTTAGGATTTATGGAGTTTATGAGCCTGCTGAAGGCTGCATGTTCATCAGCATTCTTACTTAGAGAAGCAGCGCTGTTAGGAGATGAACCTCCTGATTTATGTGCAAAACAGTTTTGATACACAGAAACCAATCTCAGTTTTCTACTGTGCATGTGTTGGTCGTCCTTCATGTTAACAGAGATGTGGAGGCCCAGACCACTGCTTGATTCTTCAAGAAGTGTTAAACCACATGCTTCTTGTGGTTGCTCAGTCCAAGGAGACCAGATTATATCTGATTTCAAGTAGAATTCCCACAAATATATATAATGTAGATGGGGGGGAGGAGAGAAGCTCTGCTCTAATCAGTATTAATCTACTCATCAACATCTGCTTATTAGCAACTTGCTAGGGTTGGTGTAGCCAAAAATACCTCTGCAGTATAGCAGTTTGTGATGGTAGGAAAACCTGAACACAGGTTCGAAATACTCCTTACTGTAACTTTTAGTTTCTTGATTTTCATAAGTCACTTGTTATTGAAGGAGGAATGGTTAAAAAAGTGAGAGAACAACTTTACTGTCCCTGTAAGAGTTTACATTAGGGGAAATCAAAACCAAAGCCCTTCCTAAACTTCCATTATTTTTTGATAATGGAAACAAAGTATTTTTATACCTTCACATTTATTCTCAAAGTGGCAATCTTTTTTAAAGTTGTGTTTGTTAGTAACAATCGATGCCTAATTTGATAAATGTATATATTGTATAGGTAAGTTTTCTTCAGAATAGCATCCTGTTTTTAATAATCTTCCCAAGTACTCTCTGAACTAATACTGTCTTGGTAGGAGGGAGAATGGCAGTGTTGGTGTACATTTCAACTAGTAAGTGTCACTTTAAGATAGCCTTTGTTACTCTTAAAGCAAAGTGTTTTATGTCTTAAAAAGGGGGGAGCTTCAGAAAACTATATCGGATTCTAAGTCAAATGTGTGCTGGAAGCAAGGAGATATAGTGGAAACACTACATTTACTTGATGAGCTTAGTTTGGTGTTAGGAATTCCTTGGTCATGAGTGTTTTTAATCAACATCTGAATATTCTCAACTCTTGATGAGAAAGATCTTGTCATAGTATACATCATTGCTCCCACTCTTGGCAAAATACTTTTTGAAATGATCTTATGAACACTTAAGTGTGTAAACCTAGACAATTTGTTGTAGGGGTTAAGGCAAGTGCTTTGTGGGGTTTCAGTTATTCCTTTATGTGACTTCTTAGAATTGCATGTATGCCAGAAATGTCATCTGTGTTCTATATGAAAATATGCTTGTTCTTTTTTTGTTATGGCTATTACAGGAGAGACAGCAAGGAGGAGTTTTAGTGTTATAGCTCAACTGGTAAAGGCAGACTGCTTTCTTTGTGTCACTCCCACTTCCTTTTCATTTGATCTTTTCAGTAATCATGTGGCAGTAGGGTTGATAATTTACTTACATGATAAGATGGAAAAAATACATTCCCTCCTTGGGTTTTCTGATAGAAATGCTGAACTGGATCAGTTAAGTTTAGCTATGCAGTTATCTCCTCTGTGTTGATACAGCTGTGTGTTGAACCAGTTCAGCTTGAAACTTACAGCTGAGAAAACCCCATGGCTTTTTAGGTGGTTTTGGGCAGGATTGGTTCTCTAAACTCTATGAGTTGAGAGTTGTACTGTGGGGCATGTGGTAGCACCAGCTGTTGTAGATAGGCATACTCATGTATCCTGCCTGGACTTACAGGCTGACTTGCTTGGTGGTGTTTGTGGTTTGAAAGAGGGAAAATGACATGAAAAATCAAAGCAGATACAGATTTGTACTGTGTACTTAAAATGTCATGAGTAGTTTTTTTAAACAGATGGCTTGAGGGAGCAAGTTTCACAGATTCTACAAAGCGAGCTCTGCGTTAATGAGTCATGTGAAGCTCAAATTGTGGCTTATGATAAAATGTAGCCTTGTGTGTAATTGCAGCCCAAACAAATATTAGGGAAAAGATCAGAGCTAGATTTTCAATAGAAATGTGGGCCAATATGCATAAGTGTAAAAAAACAAACCAAACAAAAAAAACCAAAAACAACAAAACAACAAAGCCTTGTGTTTAATAATTTTTGCTATTCAGGAGACTGAGCCTTTTCTGAAAAACAACAAAAGCAAGGACTTGGGAATAAAAGCAGTCATACATCTGTCATTAAAGGAAAAAGTGTAATCTGCTTATAATAGTTTTTTAAATGTATAGAAAATAGAGGCACCCTACGTATAGTTGTCACATACGGAATTTCAGCTTTAACTTTTAGTTGAATACCATTGATCATTAATCACCTTTCTGGAGTTTGCTGCTGCCTTGTCTTTTAGGCTTAGTATTGACACCTTTGCATGGGCTTGGAACTTCTATTTTAGTGATGTTTTCTGTCTGGTGGCGTT
Source organism: Apus apus (assembly GCF_020740795.1). Taxonomy (NCBI): domain Eukaryota; kingdom Metazoa; phylum Chordata; class Aves; order Apodiformes; family Apodidae; genus Apus; species Apus apus. The sequence continues at coordinate 111,875,380 of NC_067283.1, read as the reverse complement.
CTTGGACAGGTTGGTCTTAATGGAAGGAATATCTTTTTTTGGATAAGTGACACAAAGGCAAAGCAGTGTAAGTTACTGTCTGCTAATAGCATAAGGCTGATACCACTCTTTTAAAGTTTCAGTTAAATAACAAATCTGTTTCTTTTTTGGAATATTATTTTAATTGGTAACAGTGTGCTTGATCTTGTCTAAACAAGCAACTTCTCCACACCAACAACTTGCATTCTTGTCAGCTGTTTGTAGTTCTGTCATAAACATGAGGTCCATGGACAATATAATTACATCATAGTTGTTTTTTTTTTGTTGTTTGTTTGTTTGTTTTGAGGCTGCATGCAATAATCCACTATTTTTCAGGCATAACTTGCATATAATTCTGAAATAAAAAATTAATACTCATAAGAAATTTTTTTAAGCCAGCATTTTAAAGTGATTCGGGAACACTGGTATTACTAACATTTACTTTATTTTTACTTTATTATTTTTTACCAAGAGTTTGTCACTCAAGAAATGTAACTTTAATAAGACTTTTAAAAAACAAATTGAGTGATGCCTTTTGAAAAACAGGAAAGTTCTTAAAAAAAGTGTCTTAAAAAAAGCCCCAAGCAAAACAAGTTAAGATAACCACACTGTAGTATTAAACCCGAAAGGATATGTTCATTTAGGATTAACTAATACTATGCTATCCCTGTCAAGGTTTTTGATTGTTGGTATTGTGTATTGGGGTTTTGTTGGAAACTGGGGACCCCTTGGAATATGAGATGTTATGTGACATCCATACATGGTTACTGTAGCCTTTCTGTGCAAGTTGAGTATGTACAACAAGGAAGGGGGTGCAGCAGTGCAGGGCATACTTCTTGAGTACTTTTTTACTCTGAGTGGATATTCTTATAAACCAGGATCCTATGCTCAGTTTCATCAGTCTGCCTAGATGAGCCTAAGGTTAAACGTGAAGTAACTTCTTGTTCTTCCCTTCCCCCCACTCTATTTTTGATATTCATTACCATCTGTGTTTTAAAATTGATGATGGAGAGGTTTAGCAAAGAAAATAATCTCCAAAGAAAAAGAAAAATGCTGTTATACTCCTCAGTAAAGCCTGTTGTTTGTTTGTTTTTTCTCGTAGTCCACATGAGAGATCCTAATAATCAGCTTCACATAATTAAAAATCTGAAGATTGCTGTCAACAACATTATTACTCACCCACCTCAGCCTGGTGCCATTCGGAAACTTTTGAATGATGTTGTGTCTGTCTGTCAGCCTGCTGAAGGACTAGTAGCTAATGTGATCACAGCTGGAGATTATGATCTCAACATTAGTGGTATGTAATGATACTGTATTTTTCTGTTACTTAAACAGGAATTTACTGTGGCATATATTAAAGATACTCTGAGAGCTGATCAGTTTTGAGTAATTGTTTTTACTGATTCACATTTATGAAATAGTTTTGTTTATATATAACCCTAAAAAAGCAGCTTAATTTCATAATTCTTAATTTTGTATTTTCTAATTTGTGATTCTTCTGAACTGGTGTTAAATCATATTATTTTAATGTAGAAAATACTCATGCTTTGATTGTGTTAGTAGCTTGTCAAATTACAGAGGTTTTATCATTACAAAACTGAAACAGTAACTTGTTACACTTGGCTGAATAAATACCAGAACTTATTTACAATGTTGATGCTAACATACAGATTTAGGTTGATCTTAGTCCTCCAGGCTTCTTTTGTTTGTCTTGTTGCTTACTGCGTAATACAGAGTTTGTAAAGTTGTCATAAAAAGTTTAAAGGTAAAGGTTTTGAGGAAAGGTGAGTGATTCTTTGACTTGTAGTTCTGCCATGAAACTCAGTGCTTCATCTTGCACTGTCAAAATGTCTACCATGTTCTAAAAATGTTTTCAGATCTCCAAGGGATAAGGTGTTGTGAATGATATTAAATGAGACCTGATCTTGAGAGCTGAGAAGATTAAACTCCTCCCAATTAAGACCCTAATCCATTAAAGCCTTAGAGTACATATTTAATTCAAAGCATGTATGCTTTGCCCTATTTAAACAGAAGTAATTTATTGTACTTAGAAGTTCAACACGCAGTGAGAAGTTTGGATCTGCTATAGCAAAAGACTGACCAACACTCCCGAGGATTAGTAACTGATGTTGACATCGTACTTTATTATTTTTTGTGTTGGTAATTAAAAGTTGCATAATTTTACCCCTTTGATACCTGATTTACAAGCCACATCCTTAAATTGATGTGAAATATTGATAATAAATGGAAAGACTTGAGCCTGGAAATTCTAGTTTTTGAGAGCTGTTAGAAACTTGTACCCTTTACTTTTTAAGTCTCTGTGCTTCCATTTATCTGTGAAATTGGTGAACTGCTGATTTTTTCTGAAATTTTGGAGTGAAAGTCTGCTTCAATTCTAGAGACTGGAAGACCCTAAGAAAGCAGAATGGTTTAAGTGAAGAAACTTTCACATAATATTGCTAATGATCTCAATTTAGAAGTGAGATATTAGAAGAAAGTGGAAAAAAATAGTGATTATATCAAGCTATGTTTTGTAGATATAGAAGCAAATAACTGCTTTTGTTTTCTTTATTTGCTGCTGGAGCCTCAGATGTACAGATTATCATACTTGACTATGTTTAGTCTCTCAGTGCTTAGGTTCTTATTTCCATTCAGAATGGCCATATGCTTAAGATTGTACAGAAGGACAAAATCACGTACCAGCTTTGTAGGTTTGTGGTAGTCCTTTTTAGGGCTTTAGCACAAAACACTGACACAGTGTTCTTGGTGATGAAACTTGGATCCTATTACACTGTAGGAGGATATGAGGAAATTCCTATCTTGTCGAGTAAACACTGAGTGTTTACTAAGAATCTTGCTTTTTCAACTTTGTCATATCTTTTTATTTATAACCCATGGAAGCACTCATTTCTGACCACAAGATACAATCTTTTGGCACAGAAACGTAAAATGCTGTAATATGTTCTTTAATTGGCTTTTTTTTCCTTTTGGTAAATCAATTTTCTAGGATAGTAATACTAGAACACATTTCCTTAATCTTTAACAATGATGAGGTGCAGTATATTTTGAAGGAATACACAAACATCAAGAAGTTAATGTATGAGTGCTTCCAGCACTGGGATCATGATACTTTTTTTTTTTTATTTTTAGAAAAGTTGTGGAATTCCTGAAGTGAATTTGTTTAATTTTTTTGTAATCCCCCATTACCACGCTATGTTTGATAATCTCATAGTTCGATAATCTCCTTGTGCTGAGACACCTGGTTGATTGCTGCAGGGGTGCTTTCAGCCATGCCTGCTTCTCTCAGGTACTGGTGCATAAGGAGGGAGAGGAAAAGTGATCCCACTGAAGACTTAAATTTTTCTTCTCCCAGATAAATTTCCACCTAGATCACTTCCCTGGCTGTATTTGTTCAGGGTTGCATGATGATAATGCTGGCATGCAGCAATGCAGGAATATGATGGAGGTAAGGGAGAAGGTTGGGGCAACCACTTTCAGCAGCTAACATCTTATTTACTTTAACTGTAATACTACAGGCTGAGAAATCTCAGAAATTAGTGTATTCCATTTTATAGTATCTTTCAACTGGAAAAATAGAAATAATATCTGAATATAATTAATTCTTTACTACTATATAGATTTCAATTTTTATTCAAGCCCATAATTTGGGCTGAAGCAGAAGTTAGTATTTAATTCTGAAGTATACTGTGAAATGTGGCAGCTCCTGAAAAGCACATGACTGAGGTTAGCTAAAATCAAATGTCTTCAGTCCCTGATGAGCCTGCATGGTATAGGTTTTCTGCTTCATGGTACCAGAGCATAAAAGCCAATAGTGTATTTGCACCTGACCCTTTTTAGTATAATAATATCATGTTTTTTCTATTAGATCGCTCAGTTAAAGCTAGTGTTCCTTGGTACAATAATTGGAAAGAGACACTGATGGAACTGAACACATCCACGTTTTATTCAGGTATTTTTTGTGGTTGGTGCCAATTTGCCAAATTGCCCTTTATTCCTTTTCCATGTGCCCCATCCACCTTTCCTTACCATCTGCTACAACTGTTTAGCACTTTTCTTGGCGTAGATGTGTGTTCCTCCATTTTTTTTCCTGCAAATGAAAAATTGCTGATGATGGTTATTTAATTTCTCTTTTAGTCACATTTCTACTCCTCTTAATCATTTGGTCTTTCTACAGAGTCAGTGCAAAGTGGTGGTGGGAAATGACATGATGCTGTAAAAGCACTGTCTTGTTTGACCCTATGAAACTGTCACTTTTCTGTAGTTCAAACGTAAATACTTTCTGCTTCCCTCTAGAACTTCCTTCTCAGGGAATGATAGCACTTCTCAAACTGCAGCTAAAGTGCTGAACACGTGCACCTCTGCTATATTGATACTCTTTCTGGAGTCTGGCTCTCTTTAAAAACAAAAAGGCAAAAGCAAAAAAAAAAAAAAGCCTTGTAATACATTTTCACCTAGTTTATAAGACTTGTTGCTACCAAAATGCATTGGTTATTTATTGATCTCTCAACTTAAGAGTGAAATTCTGTATTGTGGTTTATAAGAGCCAGATTTTGGTGGTTTTTCAGATTTAGATACTAACAAAACTTATGCTTTTGGTTAGTAATAGCTATCGTTGCACTAGTGTCTGATCATCGTAGGTAGCTAAAAGGTACAAAACCTCATTAAGGTTTGTATTATTATTTTTATTTATGTTTAATATTATATTTATAATTTATCTTTAACAATAAATATAATATTTACACAATATTACTATATTCTTAACATTCTTACTGTTAGGCTGTTATGCACAAATATTACTTACCCCATATGTTTTCTAACTGATTTTTGAACACATTAAGAAGTTTGCCTGAACTTTAGCATATGGGAAACATATCACTGGAAAAATGCAAAACATACAGGTTTTGTAGCTGTGTACCTAAATGGCAGTGCTGCTGTGCACCACTGTAATGTGTTATAATGTTACATCTGTGAAATGCTTTCCAGAGACTGTTTTTGTTTAGAATACAGAGCATGTTTATTATTTAAGTATCTACTATAAATGGTTATGGTCCTTTAAATTGGCTCCTTGGGTGAATACTGTTAGTGTATCTTGTGGTTGCATAGAGGGAATCTAATTGTCTTTTTAGTCATTTCTAAGGTTCTTAATAGGCTGATTGAGGAAGGGGGAGGGAAAGAAAAGACCACCAACCCACCCCGAAAAACAAAAGTATTACGTCCCTGTCTGTAGCTGGGTCAGATTAAAAAAAAATTCCTTGCCATGGTTGAGCTGTAAAACAGAAATGAAAAACTGAAAACAGAGCTTGAAACTAAAATGCAGTTGAAGTTTCTATCTGAAGTAGTTTATTAACCTTTTTGGTTTGAACCTGGGTTGCTACAAGGCTTTGTTACACCTGTGAAAAATCTGCATGTAAGTGAGTTTCTCATTATTTGTTTTTAATAACAAGCTGTGTTTTCTTTGATTTAAATGGTTGGCATATTTACATGTAAGAGGTAGGAAATCCAAGAAGAACTTTTTATACCCTATATGAGTGCTCAGAGAGCGATTGCTGGAAAGGCCATAATCAAAAGCTAAAAGTTTGCCTCTTGGTCTTTTTCTGAGATGTGTTGACTGCTAGACTGAGTTCAGCTGTGAATTGTGACTGTATCTGACTTGTGTGTGGATGAAGTCATAAGATGGCCTAATAATGTAAGGTTGAAAAAAGTGCATTAACTTCATGCACTTGAAGATAATTTCAACATAAAAATGAAACTCAGTTTCCTAAGGTCAGCTAAGAAATGAAGGCAGTTTATTTTTTGGGAGGGGCAGTGAAGTTTATAAAGCATTAGAAATCTGTATATGAGTTAGATCAAATAATGTGTCTATAAAGAAAATGAATACTTTCAGGATTTCTTATTAATGCATTTTTGCTGCTCTGGTTATTGTTTGCTAGTTTGCAGATGAGTTTACACTGGTTTCCAGCTAACTTCAGTGTGAAATCAGGTTATTGGAAGTGGACCTCTTTTGCTCTGGGGTCTTTTTTCTGCTCAAGGGAAGGAGTTGTAGAATTGAGATAAAACAGGCTTGAAAGAAGAAATAATATTTGCTAGACTGATAGTTGGAGTGGAAATAAATGGACAACATTAAATTCACTTGTTCTTTGGATGTTCCAGGCAGTACTTGGTTTCCCTTGAGTTGTTACTGTTAGAAAAATGAAATCCCTGTGGTAAAAGGGCATTTGAACATGACAGGTTAATGTTACAAGGCACTAATGGCACAACTCAATCTGAATTTTTAGCTTTTTGTATCTCTGTTTTGCCAGCCGACCTGTTTATTTTGGCAGGGCACAGGAAGGGGACTACTGTCAAGCCAAGTCACAACACATGCAAAAGCTTTAGACAAACTGACAGGATAATCCCTAGTTTCTCTAAATACTCAAATTTGTATCTTGGTCAATTCTTACATTCCTAGCCAAAGCAAATTGAATGACTGTTAATTTTTTTCTTTCTCTGAAGTTCCAAGGGGTGGTATGGAGGAGTTTCTCTAACAAGAACTGAATACACCTGGGGTTACAATTCTGAGGAAGCCGGTGCTTAACATATTAACCAGTTTCACAGAATTTGATTAAAAATGTTACTGTTTCTCCCACTTGTGTATATTGTAGATGCTTTTTCCTTAGACTGTTCCCCTTTCTTTGCTCTGCCATGCAAACCTTGTCAAAGTTTGCAAGCTTTGCCTTTAGTGTAGTCTTTCATATTTCCTTTTCATAAATGAGTAAATGCAAGTTTTGCTAAATATTCTAATTTGTCCTGTTTTATTGTATATTCCAGCTACTACTCCATGGTTTGAGTCTTATAGAGAGTGCTTTCTTCAGTCCATGCCTGCATCAGACCATGAATTCTTAAACCACTATGTTGCATGTATCCTTTGAGTGTTACAGGCCTCTCTAGTGAAGAGTGTTAGAACTGGCTGCAGAAATGTAATGTAGATGTTGAAATTCTGTAATAGTTCTTTTTGAAATACAGCTTTTTTTCAACATGTCTAACTCTACAGGCTAATTTTGTAAGGACGCTAGGTTTTTCTTTGTGGTTAGTTTTTTTTCAACCACACTTTTATGTGTCAAAGTGAACTCTAAGCTAATGCCTGTAAAGCAAACTTGCTCTTCTAAAACACTTTCTATGTAGCCTTTTAGGTATCTGTTGACTGTTCCTTATGTACAAAAGAGGCATTTGTGTTTGGGATGCTCCTGCTGTTTCTTATGTTTTTTTTCTAGCAGATGGAGGGAGGAGGCTGGGAAAGGTGTTTGGGAAAATTGGTGAATGATGGTTTTTTGTTGGTTGGTGTTGGTTTTTTTTGGTGTTTTGTGGATTTGGTTGGTTGGTTGGTTTGGGTTTTTTTTTCTTGGGGGGGGTTTGGGTTTTTGTTTGGTTGTTTTTTTTACAAAAGCTTAGGTCTGATTTGCTTGTCTACAGAGAAAACAAAAATTTGCACTGTTTCATGATATAGCTGATGTTTAGCTTCACAATAATTATAATGCTGCAGGTTTCCTAACACTGTTTCTGACTCTTTAATATACTTTATAATTTCAGTGTAATGGAATAGATATGTTAGTAATTATTAGAGAAGCATTTGTGCAGAATTAACTTCGTAAAATACCATTTTTGGCCTTTGACTTACACATTTTAGTAACATTGGCAGTACAGCTGGCTTTCTGGCTTCTCTGAACTATAGTATTTGATTTGGTTAATAGATGTAGCAGAGCAGGATGTTCCTTGCTAACGATTGTGTAGTTACATTGCAGTAAAAATCTGAATACCTCTACTTTTTGCTAAGATGTTGATGGGTTTAGGAATACTAGCTGTTATTGTTGATCAGGTGATACCTAAAAGTCCCAGTTCTCCTTGAAAGTTGAAAACTAAAGTACACTGGGGTGAATTTCAGTTATGTTCAGTTATGAACAGTTAGTCTGTATCTACAATCTTAAATGGACTGTTAGCTATCATATATCAGCTTAAACTTGGATTCAGTGTCAGAAATGGAGCAAAATCATGTTTCATCTCATGTTACAGATGTTAGTTAACTGGCAGTTCAGTGTTTTAGTGTTTATTTAGGCTAAGGCCAAATTCTAATTACACATACTTTTGTGGGAGTGTGTTTTACAGGCTTAAACATTGTACTAACCTGTTTTATTTTGTACACTTCTTATTTTATTGTGTGATCACTCTTTGCTCTTGAGTTCTTCTGGTTAATGTCCTTAACATGAATTTAGGTATGCTTGTAGTTTCTTCTAGTGAACCAGATCCTGTGGAACAATTTCTGAAGCTGTCTCAAGAACAACACCGAATTCAGCATAGTAATGAATACTTATATCCCAAGTGGTTTATACCAAACACACTCAAATACTATGTGTTACTGCATGATGTAAGCACAGGAGAAGAACAAAGGTAGGTCTTCTGGCTTCACTGAATGTACAGCTGAACTATTTGAATGTTTGTGGTTATAAAATCTTTTTAAGCTTAGACATAACAGGATCCATTAACTAGTCTTCTGACTATTACCAAGGCAGATTTCCTAAAGTAGCATTTTTAGATCTAGTTGTGGTCATATAAAATGGAAGCAATCAGTCCTTGCTTCTTGAGGCAGATGTTTTATTTGGTAGCTTGGTGAACTAATTCTCAGACATTCTCAGTTTCATTCTTGTGTAAAGGACTGCTATAAAAAGATAAGAATTTTCCTTCCTATTATCCCTATGGATAATAGTATAAAATAGCTTGTTGCAGTAAACAATTAAAATAGAATTGGTTTAATATCAAGACAGGGTAAATGTTGTTTTATTTTTTCAGAGCTGACTCAATTTATGAAGAGATGAAGCAGAGGTATGGAACTCAGGGTTGTTACTTGCTGAAAATAAATTCTCGGATGTCTAATAGAGGAACAGATGAACAGATACCAGATCCTTGGAGTCAGTACCTTCAGAAAAACACTATCCAGAACCAGGTATTATAGTACTCTAAAAACAATTTATAAGGTGCATGTGAAAGCCCATTTGGGGAGTGTTAAGTTTCACCTTCATGTTATGTTTGTGTTTCTACAGAATGCGCTAATAGGCAGTCAAGATACATAGCTGTGATTTTTTTGTGAGGGCATGAGTCCTTTCTCAAAGAACTGTCCTTGAGGCTACTTAAATTGACAGTGAGGAGCATTGAAATGCTAAGCTGTCTGAATAAACTGACAGGAGCACTGAAATAATAGACTTGTGCTTTTTGCACTCACAAAAGCAACACCAGAAGTGTCCTATTTGTGGTAACTTTCTACCTTCGTCTTGATTAGTTTTTTTCACTCTTCAAAATTGAAGTTTTTTTTCCAGGTAATTTTTACTCCACTAAGCAGTGTGGGTGTATTGTTTTGTAGGGGTATACATGGATTTCTGGCAACTTCTTGCATCCTAGTCCTGGTCTGTCATCTGTTAAATAGCAAATGATAGTGTGTTAGCTCAGAGTCTTGAGTTAAGTTTGCCATAAATGTCTGTATTTTTTACTTCAGAACCCAAAATATTCCTCCTTGAGTTTGTTTTTGACTAATCTGCATTTTTAACTGCATCTGCCTAAAAGGTTTTTTTTTGTGGAATGCTAGTTGTTTACCAAATCTAACCAGCACTGGGAAGTCTAAACATCTTGTATTCTGTAAACTAGGAGGATCAGTAAGTAATATTCCACCATGAAATAATTGGAACTTTTTTTTCTGTACCATGTCAACTGTACAACATAGATTATTTTTATTGTGTGAACTGATTCAGGAATTGCTTTAGGGAGCAAATTTTCCCTGCTATAAGCAGTGAAATAGCTAAGAGTTGGACTTGGTGTCTCTAGTTCACAGAAAAGCTGTTTGAGCTAGCCAGAAGATACTTGCTTCATTTGTTGATGAATATAACTTTCAGGTTCTTAAAGCCTCACAAACTACTTAAATGAATAAATTTAAAAAAACCACAACCAAAACCAAAACATGATGCTTTCTTAATGATTCACTTAATTGTTAAAGTTAACGACTACTGTTGACTGAATTCTGTGTGTGTGCTCTAGTGTCCTTAAAATTCTGACTCTTCCCCCCCCTGCCCCCATTTTCTTTTTCTGGCAGGATTTCTATGATGATTGTCCATATACTGTCATTGCAAACAAGAATACCGATCACTTGATATCTGATGGTTTAGACAGTGAATTTAAAGGTATTTTTATAACTTCCATTAAAACATGGATGTGATAGCATTTATAGAGTTGTCTCATGTCTTCAATACTAATCTCTTCTGTGATTTGTTAGGGAATTCAAAGTAATAATTTTCTAAATGCTCCAAGAAAATGTAACATTGGGTTCCCAAAGAAAAAAGCTGTGGAGCTCATCTACTGGTTTGGTGGTGATTGGTAAATGGCTGATGATGCATTTGCCTCATCTTGTGTAATTACAGGCAAATCGTCTGCAATCTCTGACAATTAATAAAAAATAACATAGGATTAAATTATTAATTTTCCTCGTAATAAAAGTTCCTGTTAGTTTGCTCTGATGTAGCTTATAAGTTGAAGTGGTGGGTTTTTTTATGTTTGTTTTTTTCCTTGTTTTTGATTTTCAACTTGGATATTGCAAAATAGTGACTTTTCTTTCCTTGCAATTAAGTCTGTAGATGGCAGAGAACAGGAAATGAAACTGAGTGTAAATTAAATGCATGGTGTTTTATAAAATATTTTTCTAAGGCAGCTGTGTAGGATTCAGATGAGAAGTGTCATTAAATAGGGAAGAAGTCGAGGTACCCCACACTGTCTGGCCTGACTCAGCTTAGATCCTTCAGACCTGAGGTAAAAGGCACGGGCAGACCTAGCATATGTAAGATCCTGCAGTTGCCTGAAAAAAGGGGATTTCTAGACCCTTACAGCCCAGATGTAATTTGCAAGCTGCTGTTTAAACTATATATACCCCGCTTGACATTTCATGAGTAAAATCCATTAAACATTTGCTTTCACAGCTCAGCTTTGCTCAGTGCTACCTAGAGCCATATAAAGGAAATGGATTTTCTTATGTAGAAAGGAAATAATAAATAAAAACTGTTTAAGTCTTAGACTGAAGCGGCATCTTGGTCTAGTTCGAACAGCTAGATGCAATATTGTTAGCAGCCCTTCTCACCAAACTAAGAGAGGTTTGTAGGAGGTGGTTTTACATCATGATTGCTCAGAAAGGCATGGAAAATGAGTTGTTGTTGCTTTAACAGAAACAGAAAAGAGTGAATGGATCCAATGGAGCCATTGTAGTAATTGCTATATTTTCAACTTCTCATTAATATTTGACTTTGATTTAGATACTTTCATAGTTTTCTTTGCATGTTGTTGATACTTGGGGATTCTTACTGCTATAGTTAAGAACTAAAAACATGCATACTTAACCATGTTGTAGTTCCTGAGATTCCCTGAGCTTTCTGAAGAATTTCAGGAGTGATAGTGCTTGCATAGTGCTCTGCTGCTACCTGTTCAGCATTGCCTTGTAGTGCAGGATAACTGGTGAATAGCTTTGTGTAACGCAGTTCTGAGTAAGGAGAACTTTAAAGTAGGCTAATTAAAAATTACATTGAAAACCCAAAATGTTTAAATTACTTAATACTTACTGGGGTTTTTGTTTCAATCTTTCAATAGACGGACTGTCAAATAACTTTAAGACTCACCCCCTTCAACTGGATCATCCTAGCGGCAGTTTGGATAGCACTGATTGCGTGAAGGCTGCTGCAGCAGCGCAGGATGTGAAGAAACCAAATTCTGCAACGCCCCATGGTGCTTGTTTAACACTCACAGATCATGATAGAATTAGACAATTCATCCAGGAATTCACATTTAGGGGACTGTTGCCACATATAGAGAAGACAATTCGGCAACTTAATGATCAGGTCAGTTTACTTATAAAATGTGCTTTGTGCCCTTATAAGAAAAAAAACAAACTGTTGGGGTATAAATCCAGTTACCCAGAAATCTGTTCTGAAACTATTGCTTCTAAATCTAATAATTCACTCATCTTACTGAAAATTATAAATAAATTTAAGATAAATATCTGTTACAGTTTTTGCTCAATCAGTCTATTTAAAACAAAACAAAAACCGATTTGTATTAACAGAGCTTCAGTGCGAGGTGGCTTCTTGGTGAAAGCCTATCTGAACTATTATCTGGGTTATTGGTCCTTCTACTATCTTAATATTTTATGCTTTTGGACAATTCTGAACAAAATGTACTTCTTGTGTTTCAAAGTCAGGATTCGCAACTCAAGTTAGGAAATGTATTTTCATCAATAATTGTCAGCAAAAAAACTGCATACTTGAATTGCTACTTCTTGACAGGGAGAGAACTGCACGCACACCTAAAATCATGCAGTTCTGATTGGATCTCAGCATTTTTTGCAACTGAATATTATTTCAAACGAGGATTTTCTGGAGGTGTGGTAGTTAATACCATGCATGTGTTAAGTTTTACTTTGACTTGTACATTCAGGTTATAGTTTTAAGTATCTGGGGTTTTGTTACTTGGTATCATCCATTGTAAGGAATGCTGTCTCCCTATATGGACTTTTGGGAGCTTGTATATGCTTGGAAGATTTTACAAAGAAACAAAAAGTACATTTCTAATGGCAAGGTTGCTTGTTACACTTTAGGAATGTAGTAATTAATTCCTAATAATGGTAAGAAAAGAGTGATGTTACAATCTTAAAAATTATTTTACAAAGAGGTGTAGTTTGCCTTAGCTCAGGGAATGGTAATTCCCTGTGGAAGTTTCCTCATTAGTGAAAATTATCTAAAAGAGTTCATGCCGTTATGATCAGTACCCTTGACACTTGAAATCAGTAATCACAGTGTGATAGTGCTTCGTATGGGTGGTGATGGGGAGAAGGTTTTCTTTTGAAGTATGTACTTACTCTGGAGTCTCGATTTTACGTTGGACTAATACCAGAAGTCAGATATTCTGTCAAGTTGCAACAGATGCATCAAATGTTTCAGCTCTTAGGATTAAGATATCTGCAAGCTACAGTAACAACAGGAAACCTCAGCTGTCTGAAATAGAATAAATATATGAATTGCAATTTCTATCTCAGTGTCAGGGTTTTATTCTAAAGGAATGTATTCTTGGTTATTTGTTTTATTTATGTATTGTTTATGGAAAAAAAATGGGAACTTAGGAAGTCTTAATAAAACTTGTGGTTTTGTGTTGGCTTAACTTAGGTTGATTTCTCTTGCAATGTAGTGCTCTGATTGTCTTTTTGCAGTTAATATCCAGGAAGGGCTTGAGTCGATCCCTGTTTTCTGCTACTAAGAAGTGGTTTAGCGGCAGCAAGGTTCCAGAGAAAAGTATAAATGAACTGAAGAATACTTCTGGTTTGCTGTAAGTAATTTCAGTCCTGCCCTTTGGATCTGAAATGAAAATGGACCTTTTTTGGGGGAGGAGGGAGAGCCTGTGTTTATTTGATGGTGTTCTGCAAAGTGAGCTAAATCAGCAGTATCTTAAGACTTCAACTGGAGAAATTATGTACAATAAAGGAGTAGCAGAACTTAAAGACTATAAAGGAAACATTTTAGCGAATTATCTTCCTGGTATATGTAGAGTGAAGCTTTTTGAGTTACAAAGAACATACATTTTTAAAAGTAATAGTAATAAAAAGAAGCTGTGGTCTGCTGTAAGGGCTTTTAAAGTTCGTATAAGCTTTTACTTTTCTTACTTTAGCCAAACCTTATGTATAGGTGTAACATGTTTATGGTACTATGTAATTTACTGCAGTATTACTGAGTGTTAAGTATATTGCTTTTGCAAGTGCATTTGAGAGCTAGATTAAGGGGAATTTAATATTTTTTTTGTATTTCTATTTTACACTTAAACTAGTTTTTAGATTTTATCAGAATATTCATTGTGTATGCTTTCCCTCTCTGGATGAGGATGTATAATGACAAAAAGCACTTCAACTGTCTTAACTTAAGCACAGAAGTCTAAGTAGTTCTTGGACATTACCTAGCCAAAATTCATGTCCCTGACACAGCTTTAAATTTCCATGTTCTGTGTTTTTGGATTCATAATTACAATGTCCATAATTTCAAGTTTCTATATTGAAATTCTAAGCATGGTTTGCTTCGTACAGAGTTAGACTAGCAAGTGTCTGTGAGAATGCATTTGATTGTCACTAACCAAAAGTCAGACTGATGCTTGCAGAAGACAGGAACTTGCCCAGTGTTTTGCCATAAGACATGTTCTTTTAGTGAGTCATTATTTTTAAGAGAAATGGGGGAGGTAGCAATTATAGGTAGGTGAACAAAGTGTTAGTTTTTTTTTCCTTCAACTCTTGTTTAGCTCTGACAGTTAATCTTAGTGAGCAGTTTCAGTGATAGCTGCATCATTTTTTCAGTATTTCTTGGATAAGATAAATGGTTGCTTTGGATGTTAGTGGAACAGTGAATCTTGTTAACAGGAAAGTAGGGTGTGAAACCAAGTTATATGTGGCAGAGAGGAAGCATCTTTGCTTTTCTTAGCTGTTTGTTTGAGTGAGGCTGAAGCAATGCAGTTTTTATTCCTACTTCATCAATAGAAATTAAGATGAGAGGGAAAGACTTTATAGAGCATGTCTTGCTCTAGTTATTAAAATGATGAGTTTGAATGTAAATATTTGTATTTATAGGTATCCACCAGAAGCACCAGAGCTTCAAATCCGGAAAATGGCAGACTTGTGCTTTTTGGTGCAACACTATGAACTTGCATATAGCTGTTACCATACAGCAAAGAAAGACTTCTTAAATGATCAGGCAATGCTTTATGCAGCTGGAGCACTGGTTGGTACTTCATGTAACATAAACATTCTGTGAACTTTTCCTAATAATCTCTTAATATTTGTGTGAAGGTAGTAAAATGCAATCTTTTCCCTCCACCTCCAAATTTGTAAGAGTCTTGCCAAATTTGCTGCATAACTTTAGCAAATCCTAAAGTGTTCTCAAATCTATTGGCTGCTGTTTCATGAAGGGAACAAAGATGTGAATAAAAACTGAAGAGTTAATTCTTAAACTGTGACATATGGAAAGGTGAATACTTGGAATGCAACCTCCAGCAAAATAAATCTTTAAATTTGTAGTCTGATAACTCAAACAGGTGTGAAATTATAGAATCTCTTTTTAGACTGACATAAGACTTATTTGCTAGAAAGTAAAGACTATGTCACTCTAAATATAGTATTGTACCATTTATTTTTTGGTTAAGACTCTTGAGGGGTATAGTTTGAGTATGTTGCTGCTGAACTTCATTGTAAACACATACTCGCTAGTGATTTCTCTTGAGAATAAAGATCTATGTAATTAAAATAATTTTCAACAAGATACATGGGAACACTGGGGAAAAGTAAGAAACTGTTTTTTACACTTCAGTCTGGTTAACTTTATTAAATTTAGAACTTTGTAAGCTATGGAAGAAATCTTGTACACTGTCCGATCTGATGTGAAGTCTTTAACTATATTTTTCTGGTATAAGCGGTTGCTCTGCATTTGGTAATCTGAAAAGTCATCTTAATGTCTTAATGAATGTTTCATAGAGGTCTTAATTATGAATTTTTGCAGCCCACAAGTCTTACTCGTAACTTATTGCGGAAATGGTTTGCAATCCTATCCTCATTCCGTAAGGGAAGAAATAAAATTTCAGAGTGCATGTTTACTGAAGTTTCCCTGGAAGCGGAGAATGTAACTTCTTTTAAGTAAAACTCAGAATGGTGCTCATCCTAAAATAGATGATAGAGCTACTTTGTCAGAAAGATTGTTCCTGTAGTAGGAAATTATCTCTTGGACTTGTAAAGTAGTATTGAATCAGTGCTTCTGCATGGTGTTGGGGGTGCTATCGACTGAAAACACTTCTGTGAGTGTGCGTAACTCTTCACAAAATTGTCCTGGTTGGAAAAGACTTTTAAGATCATAGAGTTCAATCGCTATGTCCAGGCAATCATTCAGTCCAACCTCTTGCTGCTGTCTGGTTAATCACAAGTAGAGCCGTAAATAGGCTATTGCATTAAACCTTTTATCTATTACAGTGTGTTGGGAACACTCTTATATTCCAGTAACTGATTAAATGAAGGTCTCAAACTAGTAGCTGTTGAAATGTGTTCCTCAGCATTTTGAGATTTATTCTATTTTGAAACAACTAACAATACTGAATTTCTGTTGTAGGAAATGGCAGCAGTATCAGCTTTTCTTCAGCCTGGAGCTCCTAGACCATATCCTGCTCATTATATGGAAACAGCAATTCAAACCTATCGAGATATCTGCAAGTATGTTGTTTACTTTTGTACTGATCCAGTGAAAGCTGAAAGACTTGGTGGCTTATCTCTCTTGCCCTGCGTGGTGTTAGTGCCAGATGACTGAAAAATCACAGAACTTTTAAAGGAGTAAGATGTGTTAGTTTATCCAGGCTAACATGAAAGGGGATCCATGCAGTTCTTAACAGAGTGTTAATAAACTTGTGTATTGGCTTTACCTGGTAAGATTTTGGTGGTGCCATGGCTGCTGGGATGTCTTCTGTGAGAAGACAGTGGACGCTGCATTTGTGTCAGAGCAAGTTTTCACCTAGGTCCAAAATGGACCTGCTGTTTCCCAAAGCTGAGCCTGTTGGCAATGGTGGTGGCGCTTGTGTGGTAACATACTTAAGAAACTATAAAAATTGCTGTGCAGCAGTTATGGAAAAATGAGAGAAACAGGCCTGCAGACACCAAGGTCAGTGAGGAAGGAGGTGCTTCCTGGCAGCCGGTGGAAAAGGTTATGGTGAAGCAGATTGTCCCCATGCAGCCCGTGGAGGATCACAGTGGAGCAGAGATCCAGAGTGGAGCCTGCAGAGGACCCAGTGCCAGGGCAGGTGGATCTACTTTGAAGGAATCTGCAGCCTGTGGAGAGCCTATGCTAGAGCAGGTTTCTGGCAGAAGCTGGCACCTGTGGGGAACCTACACTGGAACAGTCTGTTCCTGAATGACTGTGCTCCATGGAAAGGACCCATACTGAAGCAGTTCTAGAGCTGTATCTGTGGAAGAGATCGCATGCTGAAGCAAGGGAAGAGCATGAGGAGGAAGTAACAGCAGAGATGAAATGTTATGAACTGACCGCAACTCTTTTTCTCTGTCTTGCTGCACCACCTCATGGGGATGAGAAGTTAGAAGTGTTGGGAGTAAAGTTGAGCCTAGGAAGAAGTCAAGAGAAGGTGTTCTAGTTTTCTTGGTTTTAGGTATTCTATGCTGTTACTAATTGGCAATAAATTAAGTCAGCCTTCCCTAAACCAAGTCTGGTTTGCCCATGACTGTACTTGATGACTGATCTCCCTGTCCTTACCTCAACAAATGAGCTTTTAAATTCAGTTTTCTCCCTTTGTCTAGCTGAGGAGGGGGTGTGATAGAGCAGCTTGGTGGATGTCTGGTAATCCACCAGGGTCAACCCAGCACGACTTATTTCTGGCCGTTGGACTTAGATTGGTGTGATCACTTTAGTTGGTGTTTTATACTTTCCTCAAAAATGCTCTTCAGCTTTGACTTTTGAAAAGTGGATGTTAAGAGTGGAATGAGACACTCAATGTGTCAATCTGTATGTGGCTGTTTTGCAGGGGGATAAACTTTCATATATTTTACTTTAAGGATAAACAACAGAACATCAGTCTGATTTGATATGGAGAAAATCTTGTCAGATTTGAGGTGAAAAGTTTTCCATGGTTCATTTTGATAAGTATTATTAATACACTTATGTTTTTGCTGTAGGAACATGGTTCTGGCTGAACGCTGTGTGCTACTTAGTGCTGAAATCTTAAAAAGTCAAAGCAAATATTCAGAGGCAGCTGCTCTCCTGATTCGTTTAACCAGTGAGGTAAAACACTTCCTAGTTTTTCCACACTTGCCCTTACCTGTTTGTTTCCTTACCTAAGCACTTCCAGGTTACATTCTGATTCTTGTCCTGTGATATTTTGTAGCCAGAGGTAGCAAATGAGCCCCTATAAAGTATGAAGAAAACTCAGTTTACTCTGCAAGTATGAAGAAACTAGTGCTGTTACTCTTTCTTTCCAGTCAAGTTATTTGCTTGACTTATTTAAACATGCTAAATATGTGTTTATCTTTGGCTTTGCAGCTAATTTTCTCTATTGTCTGCTTACCTCTTGTATGGCATACTTTCATTTTAAGAACTCATAGGTTAAAAGTATTAGCATGGCTTGCCAGAGCTGTAATGGATACTATCCCACATATAATCAGAAGCAACTAAGGCATTAATGTATCTTCGCAGTTATGAATCATTAGGATCTTGCTGTGTAAGTGAAAAGTAGTTTGAACACTTCTGTAATATTAATTGGTGGAAATTAAGCATGGAATTAACTTCTAACAGCTCAGAAAGGTGCTTGCTGGAAAAGGAGTGAAACTTTAGCTTGGAGAAGAGGAGGCTGAGGGTTGACCTCATCAACATTTATAAATACATAAAGGGCAAGTATCAGGAGGATGGAGCCAGGTTCTTCTCAGTGATGTCCAGTGATAGGACAAGGGGCAATGGGTGCAAACTGGAGCATAGGAAGTTCCATGCAAATGTGAGGAAAAACTCCACTGTGAGAGTGACAGAGCACTGGAACAGGCTGCCCAGAGAGGTTGTGGAGTCTCCTTCTCTGGGGACATTCAAAACCCGCCTGGACGTGTTCCTGTGTGATGTTCTCTAGGTGTTCCTGCTCAAGCATGGGGGCTGGACTGGATGATCTTTTGAGGTCCCTTCCAACCCCTAAGATTCTGTGAAATGTAATACCAGTAATACCAGTAGAACATCTTCTATGTAGCTTAAGAAGAAAGACCAGCTGCAGTTAGCTCTGGCTTTGTTGTCTGCACCAAATGTCATGCTTCAGAGACTTTTCCTGGGACAGTTTAATCTTGGAAAAAATTGCTTAGTTATACAGATCTCTCTTTCAGGTGTCTTTGTAGCTTCATTCTTGCTCTTTTAACTTAAGCTGGCTACCAAAAATGTATGTGAGCAGCGTAAGTTATTTAAGCAAGGAATTCAAATGCTACTGGCTCTGCAAAATCACTTTACTTAATTATGCATAGCATCCCTGTTGTGCCTTCTGGCAGTTGTAAGGAAAATCTTCACAGGATATTATATAGGTGTTGCAGTATATTAGTAGTCCAGATGTGCTTGGGCATCACTGTTAGCATAGAGTTCAGTTGTGGTAAAATCAAGTAGATTTTATTCTGACTGGTTGAAGTAATACAGCTGTGTCTTTACGTGACAAGGAGTTGATGATAATAAGTTGTACATTATTAAGAAATCATACTGGCTCTTGTGATACAAACTCAGTAAGTTCATTACTCCCTCTATTTTTCCTTCATCCTGTTAAAGCTCTTATTTTTCGTTCCTAGCCTTAATATTGGCAGGGAGAGGGAGGGGTAAAAAGGTAGCAGAGTGTTTCAAAGGTAATGGAGAGACTTAGAAAGTATAGTGTGAGTAAGTAAAAAGCCGGAAGTTTTTATTTTTGTCACTGTTACTGAAACAGGTTGATATGTAAGTATCTTCTCTGGAAAAAATTACCAGAGTGTTTGGTACTGAACTCTATAGATACAGCAAACTGAAAAGTACTTATTTTCTTCTGTATGCACACATACACGTGCTTGTATATAAAAGAGTATTCAGTTGCACAGCACTGTTACACTTTACTGGCCCTGTTAGCATTAAAACAAGGCCATGGTTTGTTTATATTCAACTTTGACGCTAATTATCCTTTTTTGCTTTTAAATAGGATTCAGATCTTCGCAGTGCACTTCTGTTGGAGCAAGCAGCCCATTGCTTTATAAACATGAAAAGTCCCATGGTTAGAAAGTTTGCATTTCATATGATATTGGCTGGCCATAGATTTAGTAAAGCAGGACAGGTAAGTACTATCATTCCACATGGAAAATATGTTTAGTATTTGATGCTTAAATGGTGAATGTATCATTAGCTTAGAAAAGGATTATTGGCTTCTGACACTTTTGTATTAGTCAGAAGTATTCAGCTGTGTGACCTCCTGAAAATGGCTTCTGCATTGATCAGCATAGTCTTTTACTTCTGTATATGAAATAATACTGAAGATCACTGACTTGAAGCTTAAGTGGCATGTGTTTTCTTTTCTGGATCTCAATGTTACACACACTGAAATATGAGGCTTTTTATTTGGATCAGGTTCAGTTACAGAAGTGAAATGAAATGTGTTAAATTCAGCTTTTCTTTTGAGGCTTGGCAGTAGAGCTGTGTAGACTTTAGCAGTCAGTCCTGAAGCAGCACAGAACACTTTTGAAGTAGTCTTCTCCTTATTTGTTTTTTTAACTTACTGTCTGAGGACACTAGTCTTTGAAAACATGAACTTAGTATGCAGGCTAAGCTCTGTAATCTGGGGAACCAGTGCTTTTGTGCTTAGATTGTAAGGTTGACCAGAAGCTATGAGGTATAGTTCTGCAAACGTTATACTTAGCATGGTGGCATTGATGGTAAAAACGTGAGTAGCTTTTTTGACTTAACAATTCAGTCTTTCTAATATTACGGTTACAATGAGTGGTTGATGGGATTATCTGAGAAATAATATTTTTGGGGTTTCTTTGTTTTTCTTGCAGAAGAAACATGCATTACGTTGCTACTGTCAAGCCATGCAGGTTTACAAAGGGAAAGGCTGGTCTCTTGCTGAAGACCATATTAACTTCACTATTGGCCGCCAGTCCTTCACGCTTCGTCAGCTTGACAATGCTGTGTCTGCATTCAGACATATTTTGATCAATGACAGTAAACAACCTCCAGCTCAGCAAGGAGCTTTTTTAAGAGAGTATCTTTATGTTTATAAGGTAAAAGGCTTTCCACTGTCTTTATTCCTTGAGTAATCGGTTATTTTATTACCAGTAATTTTCTTTTAAGTCATTACATAATTTTCCGCCGTACCTGCTTTGTCCCAGGATGTGTTAATTTTTTTACTTTAAGCTTAAAAAAACCCAAAATACACTGCATCTAGTGTGTGTATGAAGTGTACTTCCACTGATGGGTATTAGTGTAACTGTGTTTATTACAGTAAAATGAACTCTACCGTTTGAGGGTCATGGCTGATCTGCAGCTTGCGATAGTTCAGTTTCTTTTAGGCTAAGTGGATCTGTTTTGTTTTGATCAATTTATAATTGTTTTTAAGGCTTTGATGATAAGCATTTAATGAAGACTAGGTAGCTCTGACACCTTTCCTGGTACTATAAAATACTCCCCATCCATGTTGTACTGAGTTTTTATTTAATATGGGCTTTTTATAGATGAAGTGACTTATTGAGTTTGCTCTAAGTTTGTGAGTGATTCTGGGTTATAGTATTCCATGTACATTATGGGGTGTTCAGTGCCAATATCACCAAACTACTTGCAGCTGTGCAGTTTCTGATTTTAAAGGTTGTAAACAGAACTTGTTTGCTAAGTTATGATAGGCCTTACTTGAGACCTTACAGGCGTTTTGAGTCCACGGCTCAGATGTGTTGAGTCGTGTGTAAATGCTGGTGGAGTAGCAAGCGTAGCTTATCAAATTTTGAGTTAGAGATTCAAGCTTTGGATCAATTAAAGCTTTTAACAGCCATGCAGCCACAACAGTGATTAGAGCGCTGGATTAAAATAATCTACTTTGTCCATAAAGATATCATAAACTTTAAACTCTTACTGAAGAAAATACTACTTTGGACTGTCAAAGCACAAGCAGGTATAAAAACATCTTAAAAATACTACCTGTTCAAACACTGAGTGCTTATAACTTGGCTTCCTTATCATTCAGTCATTGTTAATGAACAGCATGGACATTATATATTTGCATGATGACTTGATGCTGTTTTCCTCCAGAACGTAACCCAGCTGTCACCTGATGGTCCCTTACCACAGCTTCCTTTGCCATATATTAACAGCTCAGCAACCCGTGTTTTCTTTGGCCATGATCGAAGACCAGCAGAAGGTTAGACAATTTTCTGTAAACTGATGGAAGTGCCTTATCTATGGAACCAAAATACATGCAAGAATAAGTGTAATTAAAAAAACCAAAACCTTATGTAAAATGAATGTGACAAGGTAACTTCTTAAGTAAGATTTCAAAAGAAAAGCTTAAGCTTAGTATATACTTCCTAGATGTTTTTAGACTTGCTATGAGAACATGAAATCCACATATGCAGATGTGCTGACTTCTGTTTTTCATAGCTTCAGTGCAAGTCTGTAATGAACCAAATGAAAAGGATTATTAATGCTTTAGGAAATGCTAGATGCTAGTGCCAATCCTAGAAAGTAGCTTTACAGTTAACTTGCTCTCAGATTAACTGTTTGAAAGGCTGTGATTCCTGAATGTAAATTAAGCTAAATGGAAATTCTTGCATAAAAAAGGGCTGTACTACAGGTCTGTAATCTGTCATAAAGTAAAAATACCTGTAAGCTGAGTATACTGTTTGCACATAGAAGTACACTCAAATTATTCTCAGTATTGTCTTCCATGTGTATATTTCAAAATAGTTTTCAATTCACTGACTTAAATCAATTGTAACATAAAAATGGCAGTGACTGTGAACTTAAAATATCTTAGTAGTTAAGTAAATTGCTAGTGCAGACCTCTGTTGCAAGTGTTGTGTGCTGCTGTTCCCATCTTCTAAGATTGCCTTACTCATACTAGGTGAAAAGCAGGCAGCTACACACGTGAGTCTCGATCAGGAGTATGACTCGGAATCATCACAACAGTGGAAGGAACTTGAGGAGCAGGTTGTTTCTGTGGTTAATAAAGGAATAATACCTTCAAACTTTCAGCCAGCACAGTTCTGTTTAAATCGCTACTCGGATAACTCCAGATTTCCACTTGCTGTTATAGAAGGTAAAGTTAAGATTTATACATATCAAAAATAAAGAGAGTTAGATAACACAGGAAATACTGTATAAATTTATTGCAGATTTAAACCAATGTTCTGGTGCAAGTTGTTTGCATGAGCATAGTTTGAGGTAGGTGAACTGTGGTGGGGATAGCCCATTGTCATTATTCTCTTACACTTTTTTTAATAGAACCAATAACTGTAGAAGTGTCCTTCCGAAACCCTCTGAAAGTTCCACTTCTTTTGACTGATCTTTCATTGCTGTGGAAGTTCCAACCTAAAGACTTCAATGTAAAACATGCTGGAGAAACTAAAGAGCTGGTAAGGAAAGCTTCATCCTTTTTTTAAACAAAGTCAAACAGCTGCAGTCACGGAGTATATATTCACTTAATCTTAAAAAAATCTGTAGTATGAAAACAGCTGTTTTAAGTGGAAATGAAAAAAAAAAGGCAAAGAAAGCCCCAACTAGCTACTGAATTTCTTTATGCATTTTTTAGATTTTCTTAGATCCATATGGCACAAAGGAGCCAATTTAACAAATGTACTGTAATGAGTATTGTAAAGCTTAGTGCAAAGCAAACTACTTCCAACCTTTCATTTTATGTGAAGTACATCCATTTTGAATCACACTAGCCTTGACCAGCAGAAATAACTTGCAGTGTTGATAGGTGTATTATCAATTAACTTTTTCTTACTCGAACTACTGGAGTGACTGTGTTTAGTGGAATACGTGTTCTGAAGAACTGTGCTGATATGACATCGGAACATCTTGGTATCTTGATTAGAAGAAAAAATGTATTGCATTAAAAATGTTTTATATACTTTAGATTAACTACTTACTACTGTTTAATTTAACACTTCAATTAATACTGTCAAAACTTCCCACCAAAGGACTGTTCTCATATTCATATTTTTAAGGCTTTAATATATTCTAATACTGAATATTACAGCAAATTCCTTAATTTAGTTTTCTGGCCAAAAGCACTTGAAGCATAGTGATCTCTAAATGTGCTGTGTTTGCCAGAGTTATAAACATGGTTTCATATAAATAAGTCTCAATAATTGCCATACGTTTTCCCTTCTGTTCTGGTCTGAACTGATACTTTAATGATATGATAAATACTTCTGTGAGTATCAGTGGAGTTGATTCGGAATGGTTCCAATTTATAGTGATAAATCTCAAATTTATCTCAAGTAAATATTTACTGAGCTCTCTAGCTGCTTTAACTCTGAAAGCCTGAGAAGCTGCGCACACAGCACCTGCTGATCCTAAATGTCTGCAGTATGAAATTCTTTTGCTTTTTTTCCTTAAACACTTTAGGAAAGGTGTGGGAAGTAATATTCATGGCACTTTTTCTGCTTAAGTGTAATAGTATCTGAAAAGCAGTTTCTTCTTTTCAGGGAACATGTGTTGATGACATGATAGGAACTGAGTCAATATCAGAATTTTTAATTAATAGTGAGGAGACAAAAGTGGTAAGTACTGTACTTCTTAAAAAATAGTCTTTTCAGTACTGAACTTTAAGATGGAGTTCATACTTGTTATGGTCTGAACTTAATGCTAAACTTACAGAAGACATTACTGATACATGAAGCACTGGAACTTCTGAATCTCATCAGTGTGTATAAATATTTGAAGGGAGGATGTGACAGGACAAGAGGCAGTGGGCACAAACTGAAATACAGGAGGCTTCATCTGAATATTAGGCAATACTTTTTTTTACTGGGATAGTTATGGAGCACTGAGCACAGCCTGCCCATAGAGACTGTGGAGTCTTTGTCCTTGGAGATACTGAAAGCCATCTGGACATGGTCCTGGACAGTTGGATTTAGGTGGCCCTACTTGAGCAGACAGGCTGGGCAAGATGACCTCCAGAGGTCCTTTCCAACTTCAACCATTCTGTGAATCTGCCTCTATTAAAGTTAATTTTTTGTTAAAATTTAGGATTGTTTCCTAATGTAATGAGCATCTCTCATCTGTGGACTGGTTTGGTAAATTTTATGTATATTAAATTTTAAGTCCAGTAAATGACCTGTAGTTATTGTGTGAAGTTACATTTGACATGGCTGTAAATATAGCTTTGAGTATCTTTAGCAATTGGACGTGTAAATGTAATAATACTTTTTTTCTAGTAGCAACAACAACAAAAATTTAACATATCTCCACAGGCAAGACTAAAGCTCTTTCCCCATCAAACAGGGGAGCTACATATTCTGGGAGTCGTTTATAATCTTGGCACTGTTCAGGGTGCTGCGACATTAGATGGGATAGACCCTTCTATTGGATTACAGACAGGTAAGCCTATTATTCCCTTAACTTGTGTGTCTCTGGAAGAGGGAGATGTGGCTTCTGCAGAGCAGAACTAAATTCTAGTGTGTAATGTTTGGTTATCATGACAGAAGGCCCTTCCTTTGGGTAAGGGTGTGGAAACAAGAGAAGCAGCTGGAACAGGAAAAAAAATGAATTAGCACTTGTAGGAATCCCATGAAAAAGGAAGTAACATCTGCCAAACCCATACTTTTCCTCCTAAATCTGTGAAAATTCTGAAAAATAGACTCTGAAAATAAAAAAAATAACTAAAAATTTTAAATATTCCATCTATGCCATGTTACATCTGTAATAACTTTTGTTGATTCTTTTGCCATTCATTTTCCTTCTGGGTTTTCTCCCTTTGAATAGACTCCCAAATTTTGATTTGGCTGATAAAATTAACTTGTTTTAGCATCTGACTTTATTTTGGGTCTCTTTCCTCTATATGAACAAATAAATGGCTTATTAATTGCATGTTATGTGATCTGTTTTGTTTAGTAATTCATTGGAAACTGTAGCTTGCAGAGAAAACTTAATTGTTGGAGGAAATGGGGATTAAAGCAGGTGTTTTAAAATGTCTAAAAGAAGTACTGAAACTTGTTTAGCTATCTACAAACTGGAAACCTTTGGAATAAAAAAATGTTTGGAGAGGGATGGTGTGTCTTTGAAGGAAATAAAAATGTTTTGGGTTACTTTTCCAGCTTGGCAGAAATTGGGAAAGGAAATTAACACATCACCTTCATGCTCTGTGAACACCCTGACCCTCTCTCTCTAGTTGTAGTCAGACTATTACAAGGCAGAATAAGTCCACAGCTGTGGATGGCTGGCTGGCTGAACTCTTAAGAGCAATGCATTATCTGTGATGATAAGCTTTGAAGATGCGGCTTCATCAATGAACACTCCATGTGCCCCATAGCAGAAAAATAAAAAATATTTTTAATGTTGGGTAGGGAGGTTTGGACCACTTCTCAGAAAAAAAGTTAGGAATTAATTTTTTTTAAAAATCGTTTCAGGAAAGTTTGTCTCCAATGGTTTATCTGTACGAGGACGGCAAGACTTAGAAATCCAAGGGCCTCGACTTAATAACACAAAAGAGGAAAAAACATCTATTAAATATGGGCCTGATCGACGTTTAGATCCCATTATTACAGAGGAAATGCCTTTGTTGGAGGTATGTGGCTACTTTCTCTTGGCAGTTTTGAGCAAATATCTGAAGCCAGAGCTTACAAATGTAAAGTAACAATGAATTTTTAGACTTTATTGCCTAAATCTTTTCAGTTAACATCTGAACTGTCAGTGCCAAACTTGTGTGGGCATTTTTTTCAGGTGAAATTTGAAGCATCCAAATGAATATTCACCTGAAATTGTTATATTCCCTTCGCAGTTTTAGTTGGCAACAGCTTTTTTAGCCAAGTTTCGAGGTGAGCAGGAATAGGCAAAGAAGCTGTTTCTGTTTGCTTGCCATTGATCTGGGATAGTTCTTCAAGTTGGCTCATTAAAACAGAAATTTTCCTTACTAGTGTCTTTAAAATGGTCTGACTAGCTAGTTAATGACAACACTCTCTAGAACAGAATATTTCAGCTGAAAGGAACCTATGGTGATTGTCCACACCAAATACCTGACCACCTCAGGGCTGACCAAAAGTTAAAACATATTAAGAGCATTGTCCAAATGCCTTTTAAATGCTGACAGGTGTGGGACATTGACCACCTCTCTAGGAAGCCTGTTCCAATGCTTCCTAATGTCTAGTCTGAACCTCCCCTGGTGCAGCTTTGAACCATTAATTTGAACCATGAGGTGGGAGTGGGAGAAGGGAGAAGAGATCAGCACCTTTCTCTCTACTCCTTGTCCTCAGGAAGCTGTAGAGAACAATGTAGTTTAAATATATATAGGTGGTTGTTTTCATGTGCATTTGTAACTTGGATTCATGTTCAGATTTTTTTTTTCCTCTTCTCTCCCATACAGGTGTTTTTCATAAATTTTCCTACAGGGCTTCTCTGTGGAGAAATCAGAAAAGCATATGTAGAATTTGTAAATGTAAGCAAGTGTCCCCTTACTGCACTGAAGGTTGTGTCCAAGCATCCAGAATTTTTTACTTTTGGTGGAAATACTGCTGTTCTAACGCCACTAAGCCCTTCAGCTTCTGAAAATTGTAGTGCTTACAAGACTGTTGTGACAGATCCTACCTCTGTGCATACAGCACTATTATCTTCAGCTTCTTCTGTAGACTTTGGGGTTGGGACAGGAGGTCAGCCTGAAGTAATAAACGTCCCACTTCCTGATGCTGTTCTTCTTCCTGGGGCTTCAGTGCAGCTGCCGATGTGGTTACGGGGACCAGACGAAGAAGGTGTTCACGAAATTAACTTTTTGTTTTACTATGAAAGTATTAAAAAACACTCAAAAATGTGGTAAGTTTTTATATAATTCTGTCATATTTATTAGGCACATTACAAATGTAAGCAAATGCATAAATTTTACGGAATTTCTCTTAATTGCTGTGATGATGTACAAGTGGTCTCTTACCTACTATTCTGAACAATACTTATTTTTTCTACCATATGATCTAACTTATATTTTAACCTCATGGCAACTAAGCTCCACACAGCTGCTTACTCACTCCCCTCCAGTGGAATGGGGGAGAGAATTGGAGGGGTGAAAGTGAGAAATCTCATGGCTTGAGATAAAGACAGTTCAATAGGTAAAGCAAAAGCCATGCATGCAAGCCCCTTATACTTGGCACTAGTGAGGCCACACCTTGAATACTGTTTTGAATACAGTTTTTGACCCCTCACTACAAGAAGGACATGGAGGTCCTGGAGTGAATCCAGAGAAGGGCAGTGAAGCTGGTGAAGGGTCTTGAGCACAAGTCTTATGAGGAGTGTTGGAGGGAACTGGGGTTGTTTAGTCTAAAGAAGAGGCTGCGGGGAGACCTCATTGCTCTCTACAACTACTTAAAAGGAGGCTGTAGTGAGGCGAGTGTTGGTCTCTTCTCCCTGGTAACCAGCAGATAGAACAAGAGGAAATGGCCTCAGGTTGTGCTGGGGAAGGTTTAGATTGAATATTAGGAAATATTCCTTACTGAAAGGAAGGTTAAGCATTGGAACAGGGTGCTCCAGGAAGTGGTAGAGTGACCATCCCTAGAGGTGTTCAAAAAACATGTAGACATGGTACTTCAGAACACGGTTTACTTGGTGTGATGGTGTTGGGCTGATGGCTGGACTGTCTTTTTCATCCTTAATAATTCTATGATAAGCAAAAGCAAAACAAAGGATTCATTTACTATTTCCCATCCCATCAGTAGACATTTCCAGTATGGCAGGGCTTCATTATGCATAATGGTGAATTGGGGAGGACAAACGGTGTTGCTGTGAACATCACTCCTTCCTTCTTCTCCCCTAGTTACATTGCTGAGCATGACGTCATATGGCATGGAATATCCCTTTGGTCAGTTGGGGTCAGCTGTTCCAGCTGTGTCCCCTCCCAAACTGTTGTGCACCCCCAGCCTGCTTGCTGGTGGGTTGAGAAGCGGGAAGGTCCTGATGCCATGTGAGTGCTGCTCAGCAGTAATGAAGACATCTCTGAATTATCAACACTGTTTCCAGCACAAAGTGAAATCGCAGCTGCAGACCAGCTACTGTAAAGAAAATGAACTCTATTGCAGCCATAACCAGCACACCTGATCTCTGTACATATTCAGGATGATGGTGGGGAATAGGGCTACTTCAGATGAGCTTGTCGCAGGGACTGAATGTTGTCTTGTGGCTGGAGCTTTTTTTTCCAGGCTAGTTCAGAGAAAGAAACAATGTACTGTTGGACTGCTCCATAATGTATACCGGAGTAGAGTAAGTTGAAGATGGTCAAGAGAGTGGATCAGCAGCGTATTCCTGAAACCAAATTAAGTTGTGAAAATGCACCCTTAGCTTAGATTTTTTAATAGCTTCTGAAATGCCAGAGTTACATTTTTATTTGGCTTTAAGCTGGTCTGTAGGAATAGGTAATTTTCCCCCCTACATTGTAGTTACGTTACTTCCATTTTATTTTTTTTAAGAACAGAACTTATTTCTCCTTAAAGTTCATAGTATTCAGAAAGTGAGGTGTTTCAGAGATGGAAGATTGTTGTTTGGGGAGTGTATTTTTTCCCTACTGTATTGAAGTTTCCAAGGCAGCTTAAGTGATCTGATGTATTCTAATGGTCTCTTTGTAGACTGAGCATGGCTTTTATATTTTTAAAAATTATTTAATTTGTGCCACTTGAAAGCTATGCAGACATCTGCATATCTGTCTGAAGATTCACTGCAAAACTATGAAGCTTATTCCATAGATCATGACATTGTGAGGCAGAGTTTAGGAAACCACAGATTTCTTCTCCCCCAGCATATTTAATAGGTAATGCTTATTAAATTTTTATGTGCCTCCAATGTTTCCAAGTGAAAGGTACGGGAATACAAAACTTCTTTGTGGGAAAAGCTCATGCAAGTGTCCGAGAATGCAAGTTTACTCATAATTAGAAAAACAGGAAAATAAGTTTTATAAAGGGCTTGCTGGCCTTCATGTTGAGGGTGTTGGGAAAAATGCAGAGTAATGATGGTTCTGGGAGTAAACTTTCAAGATCCTTAGTTCAGGGGAATTTGTTGAATGCATTGGTATTCTGTCTAAATGCTCTTTAGTAAATGCTTTCCCCTCCCCCCCCCCTCTTCCTTCCCAGCCATAGAGTATTAAGGCACACTGCAGTTATTTGTACTAGCCGATCTCTGCATATTCGAGCTACTGTCTGCAGAAGTAATGCACTTGAAGATGAAGAAGGCAGAGGGGACAATATGTTGGTGTTTGTGGATGTAGAAAATATCAACACTGTAAGTTCTCTTATTATGAAAAGCTCAGCTAATGTGTGTCAGCAGTAGGAGCAAGACTTAAAGTTGGGGTTTTTTTTTCACCTGCTTTGCTGTAAACATTTAATATTTAATCATTCCAGTTACTGTTGGAAAGAGAATACTAACATTAAGTTATATCTCAACTCTCTGGAAGTCTGCTGTAACTGTCAATCCTAAGGAAATTCCAGATCTGTAGTTTGGAGTCTTTTTTCTTTTAGAAAGATTTATTCAAAATTCATTAATGTTGTTGATGATCACAGCTTTCAGTGTCATTCTGAATGAGACAGTCTGTGCCTCCCAGCAACTTTTCAGTAGAATTAGCGGTAGTGTGAAGTCAAAATTTAAGCTCCAACTTGAAGGAAGCTTCAGTGCTGACATTTTATTACCAAATTCTAGAAGACATTTTTGCAAATATAATCCAATTGCAGATATGTTGTGATCTATTGACTTAGCAAAGCAGATGAAAATATTTCAGTTTTTCATACCATGCTAATTTAAATTTACTCATTTTTTTGGTAAAGCTGCTCCCACTTTTTCAACCACAAAGCAAGGTAATTGAGTGCTCTGTTTATAGAATTTCTGGACACTTTGCTGGTAGTGGAATCACTGAGCTGAGTTGTCATTTTGTTTTAAAAGTGTGTACACTCTGTTCTTCAGCTACTAAAATGAATATCGTCCACTCCTTGTTTGAGAAGGAAGGGATGTTTTAGAAAGTACTTACCAAGTTAACATTGTGTGAGACTTAATTTTTCACTACCACCTCACTCTTTCCAAGAAAGGAAACCAACCCCAAAGCTACTTTTCATTGGATATATGTAAAAAAAAAATTTAAAAAAAAAAAAAAAGAGATATGACCTAGAAATGTTCCTAAAGTAGCCTTAGAAACTAAGTGGCCGTGCAGACAGAGTTCTGTACTGGAGTTAAAAGCCTTGGCTTATTTATAGTCATTTCAAACTAAAATGTTAGCATGCAGCTATTTTTCTGGGGGATCTTTGTTTCCTCTTTGTGTGACTTTCTTTACTGGAATTGGAAGTTGCTGTGAGCTTGGACTCTTATGTTATAGTGGGTCTTAAATCTCTCTTTCTCTCCTTAGTTCTGTATTATGGATAGTGTGAATAATTAATTAAATTAAGATTCTAACAATGACACCTTACAACCAACACTTCCTATGCGATCTACAACATCACAATTGTGATTGGTCTTATTTGGCATAATTTTTGTTTCTTCCTCAGAGTGAGTCTGGCGTTAAAGAGTTTCATATAGTACAAGTTTCAAGTAATAGCAAGCACTGGAAGCTTCAAAAATCTGTTAACATCTCTGAAGACAAAGGTATGTATCTTTATCACCAAAAGGATGGTGAGTCTAGCCTCAGGCCTGACAAGAACAGTTAAAATGATCTTACAAGAGTTGAATTTGGTTTTCAGGATAAGTAAATTCTAAAAACTGTGCCCCTTTCAAACATAGTACAGGCCTTCTTTTGTTAATGTTTCACAGAAAGTATATGGACAGATAACTTTCTGGTTTCATGTATTTTAAAAATAGGTTTAATTTACAGGTAAATTATTTCTGTGATGTAGAGAAATCCATGTCTGGTTTGGCTGATAACTTTACTCACAAGAAGTATTTTTGTGTTTCTTTATATTTACTTATTTATACCAGTGTTAAGTTAAACTAATCAACGGAGTGTTTGACAAGTGCTCTGTTCAGTATGAGAAACATACCAGAATTGCTAGTGCTGTATCATGCCTTAGCTAATAGAAGCTGCTCATTTTTTAAAAGTCCAACTACCCCAGACAAAAAGTGCTGTTATTGTATCTAACAAATACTACCTTTACTTGTAAACTGATGTTGTATGTACTTAAAAATTAGTCTAGAAATGTATTTCTCTTGTATTAATACTGAGGGTGAACCAGTGAGATAAAATTAATCTCTTGTCTACTGTTCTTCCTTCTTTATGTTCTTAATGTGTTATGGCTCACTTACTATCCTAGAAGTAGATGGAAGGGGTCAAGACAAAATGCATTTTCTTTACTACCCTGCAGTCACAGAAATTCATCATTTACTATCATGCAGTTACTCTGCTTGATTAGTTATGCTTCTTGAGTATCATCAGTGTGGTTTTTTTATTTATGAAGTCTAAAGGCTGATTTTTGGATAATGAGGAGAGACTGATTGTGTTGAAGGGAAAAAAAAATCTTGCAACCTTTTTCTTTCAGATACTAAACTTGCAAGCAGAGAGAGAGCAAAGTTATGTTTTAAAGCAGTAAGATGCAAAAACTCAGAAGGTATGTTCGGTCCTGAAGGGGGTAACTTTTTGAAGAAAATACTGTTTGGATGCTGTGTGCTGAAGTTGTGACTAATCCTGGTGCTGAAACAATACTTTCTCTTTTTATCCCTTAGAAAATTACACATTTGCAGATATTGTCTTTGGAAATGAGCAGGTAGGTGAACTGATGCAACTGCGTATTTTGTCTTGTGTAAGGTAGCCCTGTCATGTGCAAGTATCCCAGTGAGAGCCTTTTTTAAAATTTAAAAATGATAATAGTGCTTTCAATAGTTATGAAGTTGAGTTTTGCATGCCAAGAACTATTGACCTTCTAGGCCAGCTTTCAAAAAGGAGAGGTAGCATAAGCTGATGGATAGTCAGGAATTTAAATTCCCAGCTCCACAGCTGAACTGCTATGGCACCATGTAGCGATGCAAGCTTTTTTGCTAATATTTTTCCTTCCTCTCCAGCTCTTCAGAGTGGTTCTTTTTCAATATTTTCCAGTCCTCTAGTTGTCTAGTAGAGATTTGTAAATGTCAGATTTTTGTTCTATTGTACTTTTATCTTCATAAGAATATAATTAAGAAAAATTCTAATTGTGTTTTATTATTAAAATAATGTGGAATCCTATAATGGATGTGGGTACCAAATTTTAAAACTCCTAGTGCAGTTTGTAGTCAGTTCAAGGAGTCTTCATTTGATTTTTCTTGAAATTTAGTATTCTAGGCTACCATGCTTTTGGCATCTTTTTAAGAATACAGGTATTTTATGAAAAACAATCCTTTTAGCAAGTGTTTTTCCAAAACCTGGGGAAAGTAGGCCACTTGTGTCAGATCAGAAGTTTACATTGGCACAGTTAGCTGGATGTCAGATTGTTTATTTTATGCTGAGTGTACATTTTCCATGTATGTATCCAGCTGAAACAAGCCAAAGAAAACCTACTCACTGCCATTTCATTTTACAGGCCCTCTTGGCATTTTTTAAAGTCGAATGAACTGCATGAACCTCAGCTTTCTTGTAATAAAATGTTTTCTAATGGGAACGATGAGGGAGCTGCCCTCCCTTCTAGATAGTGACTCTAAAAGTAGATTGTCTCCATGGGTATGAGTAATCTATAGCTGTTTCCCTATGTTACCTTAGACAGCTCAGTAGGTAGCGTTGATCTCTGACAGAACAAGCATGGACACGGAGATGTGTGGCATCCTGTGGGTTGCCAAAGGCATGGGGTGTTGACAGCCAGCTGAACATGAGCTGGCAGTGTGGTCAAAGAGGCCAACAGCATCCTGGCTTACATCAGGAATAGTGTGACCAGCAGGGCCAGGGAGATAGTCTTACCCCTGTACTGGGCCTTGGTGAGGCTGCGCTTCAAATCCCATGTGAAGTTCTGGGCACCACAGTGTAGGAAGGATATCAAGGTACTGGAGAGGGTGCAGAGGAGGGTGACTGGGCTGATTAGGGATCTGGACAACAAGTCTTATGAGGAGAGGCTGAGGGAGCTGGGGTGGTTTGTCCTGGAGAAGAGGAGGCTGAGGGGGAGACCTCATTGCTCTCTACAACTAGCTAGGAGGAGGTTGTGGTGAGCTGGGTGTTGGCCTCTTCTCCCTAGTGACTAGTGATAGGACAAGGAAGCGGTGTCAAGTTGTGCAAGGGGAGGTTCAGATTGGATATTAGGAAAAATTTCTTCACAGGAAGAGTGGTGAGGCATTGGAACAGGCTACCTAGAGAGGTGGTGGAGGCACCATCCCTGGAGGTATTAAAAAATGGGTGAACGTGGTGCTTTGGGAGATGGTTTAGTGGTCATGGGGCTGTAGGGCTGATGGTTGGACTTGATGATCCTGAAGGTGTTTTCCATCCTTAATGATTCTATGAAAGCAAAGCGAGATGACAGAACTGAAATACTTCTGTGATGAGCTCTGTTAAGAGTAACTTGTGTCAGCTTGTGTCTTGTTCTGATAACACTCTTTCTTGCTGTTTTTTATCCTGTAGATAATAAGTTCAGCCAGTCCTTGTGCAGACTTTTTTTTCCAAAGCTTGTCCTCCGAATTTAAAAGAATGCATGTGCAGTCTCATACTCCTCATGCATCTCAAAGGACTGTGAAGCAGGCATTTGATGAGACAATCAGATTGATACAAAGATGCAATGAAGTCGATTTGAATATTGTTGTACTGTGGAAGGTATGTATGGTTGTGGCTGTTGTGGTAATTTGGCCATGAAATATGACTATTAGAAAATAATTTAATATGGCAATCTCAGCTTTTTCTGAAAACAGGCAAATGAACTAAAATGGTGTCAAGAAGCAAAGACAATCTTAATAGCTATTAGTGTAATAAATATCTTGAAGTGGGTGTATATTAGTCTGGATGCTCTCAGTTCTTCTAAGTTCTCTTCTTAAAAGAGATAATTCTGAAGTCTTAAACCATCCTAATACTTGCTTTTATCATTGAACTGTATGAGTGACCCATTCTGCTTTGAAGAAGAGGATGTCTGCCAGAATGCAAATATTAAGTAATGGAAATTTGCAGTCTAAATTTCAGCAGTTGTCTGTGATTGCAAAATTAAAAGTATACACGTAAAACATAAATGTTATGCTAGCTTTTGTTTTGAACAGCACAATATCTTCCTTGTAAGGTACAGGGCAAGCCAGTAGTTCTGTATGATAGTTTATGATAGTTTCTGTTCTGCTAATGCCTTTGTATTATATTCTGTAGGCATATGTTGTGGAAGACAACAAGCAGCTTATTTTGGAGGGCCAGCATCATGTTGCTCTTCATACAGTTGGGAAGGAGGCTTTTTCGTTTCCTCAAAAGCAGGTAATCTAGAGTGAAGTTTTTTCTTTACAATTTCTTCTTTTCGAAAATAGACTTGATGTGTTTTCTTGTAAATAAGTGGAATAATTTTGGGTGCCTTTGCAAAATCTTAATATCAGGTACCAGTATTGTTGAATTAGCAGGTATTGCTAAATAATTGTAACTTAATTACTTCAGTTTTTACAAGTCATCTATATTGAAATAGCTCAACTCAGCTGAAAGATGAGAAAAGCAATATACAAGTAGTGATACTGCCATGCAGTTTTTGGGGTAAGCTGTTCTGTGCTATTTCAGGGTAGAGCTAGGAGCTTAATGGTATTATGTAGAAGTTAATGATTATTTCATAACAAAGTTAATAGTAAAATGGTGGAATTATTTTTTAAGTGTTGCCTACAAATTCTACTGCTGTGCACAACTTATAAGTGAAGACATTTAGTGTAAAATTTTAGAACAGCTGAAACACTGGAGCAGTTAAAAAGACATGGAAAGTTCCATTGGAATTGATCAATTAATAGCATATTACTTTGAAGTTTTATAGCTTGATAGTTTAAAAAAAGAGCATCTGTAAGAAGCCGGTGGATGTCTGCTGGTACAAGAGTCAGTAACAACTATGGAAACTATAGATAAGTTTCTGTAAAAACATCTATTTATGTCTGTGAAGAAGACTAATGTGCAAAATTAAAAAGAAGAAACAAACCTTGTACTTGTTTAGTCTTCTTCTGAGCACTACATTGCTGTTCCTTCTTTGGTGCTGTTCTCGTCATACTAGCTTTTAATGAGCTCTTACTGTAAGTTGTAGTACTATACATAAATTTATTTTCAAGAAAGCAGTATGAGACAAATGTATGTTTCTCTACATATCATGCTATAATGTAAGTACTGAATTACTCTGAAGCTGTGCACTTGGCTTGTTTAGAAGCCTGTAACTATTTTTGTATCATTAAGATTTTTCCATTTAGTTCTTTGCACTATGAAGTAGACAGGAATAGATCAGAAGAGGCATATAGTTTGAGCTAAACTGGCTGGTGTTCATTGGTACTGAAAAATAGGTAAATTTAAGTTGTTACGTCTGAAGCTATTTTTTTCACTTAGTATCAAAAAAAGCCTTTGCACACTTGGGCTCAAGCTATACAGTGCAATACCAGGCTGTGTAAGCCTCATGAAAGCTGCCCACTCTGGCCTTGTCTTTCGTGTCTTAATGTGTATGTAGAACAGTAGAGCCCACTGCTCGTGTTAGGAGAGAAAACACCGTGGATTTCTATTTCTGAAGTAGGAACGAATTGCATCTGCACCATAAAATAAACAAATGATTGAACATGCTAGAGATAAGACATTTCACATCTATTTCTGATAGATGTGTAAAAAACCTAGAGTTCGAAATCTGGAACTTCAGTTGTCTGCATTAAATGCAGTTTCAAACTAAAATAAATAAATCCTACTCCCAGCGATAAGGAGGATCCAGATGTCCCCAAAACTTATTTTGAGGAATAAATGCTACTGTATTAACATTCTCTGTCTATAATTTGTTACTCGTCAATTATTATTAAAACTGCATCCAGAGAGGACGCATTCATTATTTTATTGCTTCAGCATAAGGCACATACTTCCCTTTGAAGCATTTGGTATCTTGGTTGGAAAAAACAATGCATCCGTGTTGTGATGCAGTTGAAATCTGGTATAGGAGTAATGGTGGTTGTTCTTAATAACTGTGTAAATTCTGTGTCCTCATGGTGAGCCAAGCCCAGATTTAACTTGGATTTTAGGAGCCTGTAACTTCAGGACTGCTAAGGTTTGAGAAATTTCATATACTTATGTACTACTATTTTTTTTTTTTTTGAGTTGGCACTATATGCTGTGAGGAGAGTAGATGAACTCTGAGATGAGAGATGAGGTGATTTGAGACTCTTTTCACTCCACATTCAAGAATTAAAAGAACCCTCAAAATAGGATTAAATGAGGCTAGGTAGAGAAAATAATATGCTTGATCTACTAAGGATTTCCTTTGAATTACCTTGCTCTTGTGTTAAAGCTACACAAGCAGTGGAAAGCTGAAGGGGAGAAAATCCCAAACCTAAACATTACTTCTAATTTAACATTTTCAGTGTGTAGTTTCAAGACTTCTAATGTAATATTCATATAGCTTGTCTTATAAATCTGTATTTATTCTCTAAGTCATAAACAGATTTGGAAACTCTAGACTGTTCCTGAATGTCTTGTGCTGAAAATGTAGAAGTTGGTTGTTTTCTGTAGTGTAGACAGCAGAGGGAGATGGAGGTGCGTGCTTTTTACCAATGCATGTTGGTTACCAGATCTGAAGTGATGAAGGGCTGCGCAGAGCTGAAAAAAAACAACTTGCACATTCTAAACAGAGTGTCACCTAGGATGCAAGAGTCCAATCCCTGCATTATTTGTTGCTTTTCTTCAGGGGCTTTCTCCTTGACTTGAACTGTTTCAGTTTTATACTGTTGGAACCAGTGAATTAATTTCTGTGTATGCAGTAGTACAGTCAATCCCCAACCAAGAAGAGTCTCACAATAGACATGAAAACATGTACAAGACTTCTTCCTGCACCCTTTTTGTTTTAAAGCCCTCAAATGACCCAAATGTTAGCTGAATTCCTCAAATAACTATGTTGAGCAAATCAAGATAACTTGCTTTATATTTTGGTTAAATTCTGTGTTCTGGTCGGCTTCTGCTGCTTTGTAGACTATCATATATCTCAAATTCTTTGTCAGCTTTTAAGGTTTTAGTTTAGACTTGGAAGCTTCTAGAACTGTTCAGGGCAAGAAAGCTCCAGTAAAGTTGCTGGTAGGTTAGTAGCTGGCTGCACTGATATAAAAACCTTTTTCATATACCTAAGCTAACATGCTAGACTGCTGATGGAGATGCAAGGATGTGTGGTTGCTTCTGCTTTGTTCGTTGTGGAACACATGATACCACTGGGAATAGACAGCGGGATGCGATTATTCCTTTATTACAGTAGCATAACTTGCCTTAGTATGATAAAATGAAGATAGAACCTCTGGTTTCTATAAAACCAAGATAGTGGGGTTTTAAAGAGAGGCTTAAAAATAATCATCTTGCTAAAATTTCTGTATATACCCACACAAAAAGAAAGAAAATAACAGTAGAATTTCATACAAATTTTACTTGGATGTTCAAATGCATGTGCTGCTTTTTTTCCATGTCTGTTCAAAATAGAATTATGAATGCTATGTTCTTTTCATGCTAAATGAGACAAGGATAACTGACTTTGAAGCTTACTGTTTTTCTCTTATTGAATAGTTTTGTTTACATTTTTTTTTATCTAGCTACATAGCACTGCTTTTGAGCATAGGTTACTGGACACGGTAGGCTTCTCAGGTGATGACTACTTGCATCAGAGTGTTCTAGAATTTTGGAATCATAACACATAGTATGCTGAAGGAACACAAAGAATATTGACTGTTAAAGCATTTGCTTGTTTTATATAGAAAGCTGTCTGAATAATACGGAAAACCTCTGTCTTCCTATCCTTTTAATGTATTTTTTTTTAATGCTTTTTTTTCTAAAGGTAGGGAAAAATGCTAAATATTATTTATTTCCTTGAATCAGAAAAACAAAGTGCCAAAAAGTGACATCTTACAGTCACTAGCAGCAGAATGTGAATCACGTACATTGTTAGTGAGGTGAATAGATCTGAACAGATGTGTTAGCAGTAGCTGTTAGGGTCCAAATAATAAAAGCCTCACTAATAAAAATCAGCTGGGTATTTGTAACTAATGGCTTCTGCTTTTTTTTAGACAGCAATACTGCTAGGAGTTATTTTTCGCTTCTGAAGCTTGCTTTCAGGAATCAGGTTATTTTAACTGAAGGTCACCTTTATGATTGCATCTGAAATACAGCTCTTCTGTCTATTGTTTTTGACCCCTCTACCCAAACTTAGTGAAAGGACAAAAACTTTAAGTGCTTTAAATGTCCATTCACAGTTAGGGCTGTTGATGATCAATATTATTTCTTCTTGCTGTTTCCTGCATTTTTCTAATATGGTAAATTTAATTCAAAAGATTCCAAAGGAAAAGCACAGTGTATTATGGTGAGATAGAAGAAGCAATGTGGCCCTGAAGCATTTGCCACACTTCTGATTGGCAAAGATTTCACACTGCTGGAAGATGAGAAGCAGTCCAGTAGAGGTTTGTCACTTAGACGTGCTAGCATATTGCGAATAGTGCATCTGTACTTCTTAAACTCATTAGCATGTGAGTGTAAACTTAGTTTTGACTGAATTCTAGATGTTATAAAGTGCCTGATGTAAAACACACTCACAAAGATTTTTTTAAGATACTGTCAACATGTACGTCCCTCTTTTTTTGTTGCGAAGTGGTCTTGTACTGCACAAAATTGATACCTTCCAGGCAGAATTAGTCTAGATGTGTTCCAGCACTGCACATGATGTGCTTCTGTGCTGCTCATTCATGCCTGTGGATTAGGCCAGTGCTAGCCCAAAGTAAAATCCATAAAATGCATATAGCATGGGTGCAGGCTTTTTGACAGTGTTGCTCCTTGGAGTTGGAAATTTTTTGGTAGCACTTAATGTGGATGCATCTTAGTGAGGTGTTTGGTTGGAAGTAGGAATTTTTGAAAGGTAGAAGAGGGTTTAAATAACTGTTTTTCCTAACAGTGAATGACTGGAAGTGATGTATTGTGCTCATCCGTAATTTTTTTACAGAATGCATGGGGAGGGACACTTGAATCAGAAATTGCTGAAATTTATTTAAGACTTTATTTAAACCAGCTTAGTGTGGGGAAAGCAGAATTCTGAACGGTAAAAAATCAAGAGCTGAAATGTGTGTTTTTTCACTCTGTTGTTTGAATTAATGTACCAGTTTGGGAGGACTGGCTTATGTTTTTGTCAAAAATTAAATATTCCAAATAGGTGAAAAATTGTATCTGCTGCTTTACCTGCTGAGGGACTGCAGAGTTGATGATTCAAATTTGTGCTTTCAAATGTCACTTCTATAGTTAGGAGCTGGAATGAATATGGATTTGCATAGTGAAGAAAACCAACTTAAAACTGAGGCTTTAAAATGGGAGTTCGCTGATTTAAAGTGGGAAAGGGAGAAAGACACATCACTTAAGATCTGCTGTCATCTTGCTTTTATTCTGTTGCTTTCATATATTGTTTTTACTTAGGCTTAGCATTGTTCAAGGGTTTCCTATTCAGGTTTTCTTCTATGCTGTTCACATTGGTCCTTCATACTTGACCGAGCATGTTAATAATCCTTTTGGCTATGTGTAGCTTGTGATTTATGGGGCAAATGTGCTGAATTTCCATACAACTTGGATATCAAATTGTGGTGTTTAATTTTTTTTCTGGTATGTTTAAGAGCACTTTGACCCAGTCATTGAGAAGATTGTTTTTGAAATTGAAAACTTTGTCTAATATTACATAGAAAAATGATTGCAAATTAAGGTAACATTACTACCATCCATCAGAAAGCTCATTCTAAGAGATTAAATAATGTTTTGTGGGCAGGCCTGTGTATTACATCTATCAGATAATGCAAAAGATTATTTGAACAGTGTAGGTTTTGATTTTTCCAACTTTCAGCTTGATACTGTTGCAAGAGATACCTAAAATCGGTTGTGAATGACTAAAATGCAATTTCGTAATTGTAAATAAGGATAATATACAACTTCATTTCAAAGTAGCAGAACATCAGTCTCTAAAGGTCCGGGCTTTTTTTGTAACTACTGAGTAAGTGAAGGTGTGGAAATTACTCTTCTTAGAACAGTAAGCTTGAGTCTAGTTTTAAGTGTATTTGCTTAAAGCAGGCTTTTGCAGATGGCTTTGGGCAACAAAGGGCTGGAGAAAAATAGAAACAACTTTGCTTTTGGAAAGTAACTGCAGGAGCAGTGTGGTTCTGATGCTCCTGCCTGTTGTGTGTTTCTACTAAGAAAACAAAAAGCTTAAATGTACAGCTATAAAATTTAAAACAGTAACAAAAAATACTCTCTGCCCGTCATACAGTTCTTCCAAACTCTTCTTATGATTAAGGCTTTTCCAGTAAAGCTTATCTGTACCTCTACTGCTATGCATGGGTAAGACCTTCAAAATGCACCTTAGCCATTTTTTAAAGGGAGTATCTTAACCACTGTTGTGACTTTCTTGTATGCAATATATGGTGCCTGTTGTCTCCTGGAGCCGGTGGCACTTCTGGAGGTTTTGCAAGGAGCCATAATGAGTCAACAAGCAGACTTTAGACATCAGAATTTGGTTTTGCCTTTAAAGATATAATACTCCATTTGGGCTGATACTATAGAAGTTCAGCAACAAAATACTGCCTGTTTAATTCTCAGTTTTGTTTTACTTTGATTCTAAGTGTAAATAATCTAGTCTTGGGGCTGTTATTTGCCTGGTGCATAGTCTTGAAGGAACCGTACAGATGCCCAGTTAAGTATGGGCATCTTTTTTGTAGCCTTGATCCAATTTCCCAAACTCTAGAGTAGAGCAGGAGTTTAATGCATCCTTAAGCTTCGCATTGATTGTCTTCTAAACTATTATATAAGAGAATCGTGTGCTAAAAATCATGTCTTAGCCTTTGTTCAAGGTACACAATTACAAAAAACCCCCAGACTTTGAGCAGGTGAACTCGAAGACACAGACATCTTGTCTGATTCTGACACCCTGACGCTGGCTGGAATTACGTTTTAGCTCTGTGATGGTAAAAGGTTAATCTTCTTTCCAGACCTTCAGCAGAGGTGTAATATTAGAACTAAAGTTTTGAAGTATTAACTCTCTGCACTTTCAACAGTAAATGTTCCTTCTGCTTTTCACTGTGTTCTTGTCTATTTGTGGAGATAAACCTTCATATTTGTCTTTTGTAGGGTTTTAAAAAAATACTCGGGAATTCTGATTGGGAGGACTTGGAACAGGTAATTGACTCTAGGGTGAACTACAGTGTGTAGGATATTGATACGAGGCTGAAGAGGACATGGAATAATTGGTTGGACTGTAATTTGAGGGGAAAGATCAATTTAAATGAAAACCTGTAAGCTCCTCTCTGCTGTATTTCACACTGTCAATTTTCATCAACTTAGATATCCATAGAGTAGGGTGGAGATACCAAGTTCATTCAATACTTAAAATACATTTCATTGTTACTCCAAAATATCATGGGTTTTTTTCAATTACTATTTAAGAAAACTATCCTTTCTTTTGAGAGCAAAGGATTGCAAAACTGATAAAATACATTATGTCTTCCTGGTATTACTGTCACAGGCAAACAGGGACCAAGATGTTAATACATACTGCAGAATGTTGAATGTGTCTGATATTTTAAGTCAGTTTTTGTTGCCTATAGTATTTATTTTCAACTTAGAAGGTACAATCCATCAATCCCTTAAAGGAAAAGTATTACTTTGTTCCACTGTGCTGACTTATTGGAGGCTTTTTAAAATCTTCTTTTGCACACTTTTAGTAGTCAGTCACACTTACTGCTGCTAATTCTTTCTTCTAAAGGTAGACTTTTTGCAGAAGACAGCCTCCTAAAAGGCAGCGCCTTCCTGAGTAAATCCTGCTTGCAAAACAGATTAGATGATGATAGATTAGTGCTGTAATGCTGGGGACCAAATGGAGCCTGATTGCCTCATTTGGTGTTGCATCTTTCTGTATCATCTAATTTCTTCTGCTTCAGAGATTGATTCTGCCAATAAGGTTAGGATGAATCCCAAGTAGTGTGTCAGTGCTTGACTTGCACTTTCAGCTGGGGACAAAGGTAGCCTTTCATATCTGCAAGAGCATGCTATACAATTTTTAAGATACTCTGCATTATTAAATCCTTCTGTCATTGT
Source organism: Apus apus (assembly GCF_020740795.1). Lineage (NCBI taxonomy): Eukaryota > Metazoa > Chordata > Aves > Apodiformes > Apodidae > Apus > Apus apus. The sequence continues at coordinate 111,832,399 of NC_067283.1, read as the reverse complement.
TAGCATGTTCCTATAAACTTCTGTTTGCTTTACTTTGGGTCTGGTTTGGGAAACTTGGGCATTTGCTGTTCTGAACTCTCCAGGGTAGGTGGTGAATTTTTTTTTTAGGTACAGCTGCTGAGTAGGGAACTGTGTAAATCCTGCCCCTTTTTCTTAGAAACAAAACCTAACAGTAACAAACCACTGCAACAACAGCATGCTTTTGTGAAACTTGTACAGCTAGTGTTTTCACAATCAGCTGTGAAATTTGTCTCGATAGAAGGTAACAAATCATAGCAGTTCCTTATCTAGCACGCTTAAATACAAAATATATTGGGGAAAAACCTGTAAGCTTCCTGGTGCTGTGGACTTAATTTCCCTGGAGTTCATAATGGAAAAATTGTAGCTTCTGTGACTGTATTTCTTGCATTGTGCAGTACCTTACATCAATGTTTTAAATGTCGTTCCAAATTTGTGTTTCAGGAATTGCCAGAAACAGTTCTCTTAAAGTTTTTTCGACCAGAAAGCACACCAGTACCTACAAGACCAACACCAGAGCAGCTTTCTAATCTTATCAAGACAAGTCTTCATTATCCAGAGTCTTTCAATCACTCTTTCCATCAAAAAAGGTTAATGCCACGTTTTGTTTAGCAACTTTTAAAATACCTTTAAATTGACATGAATCCTGTCGAGAGATGCTCTGTGGGTTATGATACAAAAGATGAAAGTCTGGTATGCAAAGGTGAAATCTTGATCAATTCTTAAACTCACTGCTTTGGAATTTTGTAGATAAAACGAAAGTCTCATGTAGAGAAACAGGCTGTAATACCACAGTTCAAAGTTTTAATATTAACTAGTAATATTGCCAAACTTACTGAAAGAAACGTAAACACTTGGATGCCTGTTTGCTTATATTTGGTGTCAGAGTGAAGAGTGTGACTACTTTGAGAAGCTAGAGAGAAAGTAAGAGGGTTTTTTAAGTCAAAAGAGCTGTTGTCTGCAGCATCTGACTTGCCAAGATTAGCTGCACATTATTCTGATTCATGTTAGAAGGAAAGATGGTAACATTTTGGTTCACTGGGCCTTGTCTCCTGCAAGAGTATCAGAATTAACCTCTGTCAAAAATCAGACTGCTAGAGTGAATTAGTTGGAGCCTGTAAAATCTGTGAGTCCTTCAACATTAAAATATGAACAAAGCTCTCTGGATTAATTTCCAGACATGAAATTAATTGTACTTGAAGCATAAAGATACTTATTTAGGTTTGAGTTTTATTTTTTTCCTAAAACTTAAGTTAATAAAAGTTGCCAAAAAAAAATGTATTTATTTATAAAATCTAATATGTTTTATAAGGTGGCACATTGTAATGACAATTACAAAGCATGCATTATTCCAGTAACAAGTTCATATCTTAAGAGTTGGTAATTGTTCTTCTCATTAGTTAAGTTTGGGATATTTAAACAGTTAAGCAACAGCAAGGAATTCCATTGACAGAATAACTTATTGCATACACAGAGTTGTTTCAGCTGCAGTAGTATGTGTAGCTGCCTGTGAATATCTTGTGTCTTTCTTGCTGCAGCACTATTTATAAAAACAATCATACTAATTGTGAACAAGGAGAATATCAACTAACTGTACTAGTTTTATTCATAGTAAAGGCTTAAACTAACACTAAATGTGTTAGTCCTGTCTGTTCTGTCTGGGCACAGTTCTGGCTAAAACTTTAGGCCAGATGCCAGCAGCTCCTCAGTGGGGGGCAGTGTGGAAGAAAAGTATCTAGACAAAATGTGCTAAACAGGGTTCAGAGAGTAGCATACTGGGCCATGTTATCCCATTCTGAAATGCTCTTGTCATAAAGGTAGATTTCCTGTAAGCTGAGGTATTATTTATTCTTTTGTTAGCCTTTCTCAGCCTCTGTTTGCCTCAATTAGCTTTTATTATAAGTAACACTTGTCAGTGTAAGTGATTATATTGCTATGTACACTCTCTGTTGCATAATAGACAACTACATGTTAATTTTTATATTACTTGAAATTTATTTTAACTATTTAAGGCTTTCTAAATTAGGACTGTTTTTTTCTTTACTCTGGAATGGTTTTTCTTTGCAGCCTCTGTCTGGTACCTGTCACTCTCCTACTTTCCAATTGTTCTCAGGCTGTTGTAGATGTGATGATTGACCTGCGGCATAAAACAACAAGGTAATGTGTGAATGTTAATTAAACAATGTTTTCTGAGAATGCTTCCCAGTTTGGGGGAGTTTTGTAGTGGTTTAACTGTATTGAATATCTAGAATAGGATTTTTTCAACACTGGTTTCTTTGAAAGAATGCAGGGTGGTAAAGGCTTCATATAGTCAAATGGGAGTCTTCAGTCAGTGTTCAGTTTTACTTCGCTGCTGAGTATTGCTAAGACAGCACCTTGAGTTGTGACTGTTGAATGGTAAAACTCTTCAAGACTTCTCTAGGAAAGTGGAAATGCTTTTGAAATTGTGAAATACGAGCTTCAGCCACCTTAATTTATTAAATACAAGTTGTTGGGTTTTCATTAAAAATCAAGTAATTTGTAGAAAACTTCTGAAGTTCAAATAAATGCTTCCTCTTGCAATTTGGGTTAGTATAAAATGTTGTAGAACCTTACGTATCTTTAAGACTTCCCCATGGTTTATCACCTAATGCTTATGACAGACTTTTTGCTTAAAACTGTAGTATTGTGTGAAAATGTTAGCACTAAGGAAATGTTTTGTGAATTGCTTCTAAACACTTTAGAAAGTGTTCCTGGGGGGGAGAGAAATAACTGCCATGACGTTCTACTATTTTATTCTTCCACTTCTGTTAAAACAAGCCAATTTAATTAATGTAATTGAGTTGACACCCTCTTAGCCCTGCTATTTCCCCCATAGACATAATGCTACTTGGTCTGCTTACCACAAAATAGATAGTGGGATCCTTGGCGGAGTATTCCTGAGGGAGAGGTGTGTGTCTGTGTGTGTCTGTGTGTCAGACTGTGAAGATATCCGGGTAGACTTAGTCATGGGAGAACACTGGTGTCTTGCCAACACTCCATCCAGGCAAGTAGGAGAGGCAAAGCACTGATAGAGTTGGACCTGGCCAGGGATGTTAAGAACAACAAGAAAAGTTTCTACAGGTATGTCAGTGGTAAGAGAAGGAAAAGAGAAAATGTGGGCCCAGTTCAGAAGGAAACTGGAGACCTGGCCATGCAGGACATAGAGAAGGCTGAGGTACTCAGTGACTACTTTGCTTCTGTCTTCCCTGGCAAAGCCTCTGGTCACACCATCCAAGTTAAAGAAGGTGAAGGCATGGACTGTGAAAAGGAAGATTTCCCCACTGTAGGAGAAGAGCAGGTTCATGATCATCTGAAGGACCTGAAGGTGCACAAGTCTGTGGGACCTGACGGGATTAATCAACATTTCCTGAAGGAATCAGCTGACAAAGTTGCAGAGTCTCTGTCCATCATACTTGAAAAGGCTTGGCAGTGTGGAGAAATTCCCACTGACTGAAAAAGAGGAAACACAACTCCCATTTTCAATAAAGGAAAAAGGGAAGACCCAGGGATCTATAGACCAGTCAGTCTCACCTCTGTGCCTGGCAAGATCATGGAGCAGATCCTCCTGAAGGCTCTGCTAAGGCAGAAAACAAAAAGAAAACAAAGGGGTGATTGGTGACAGCTGCTTCACCAAGGGCAAATCCTGCCTGACTAATTTGGTGGTCTCTACAGTGGGGTCACAGCATCAGTGGACAAAGGAAGAGCAAGCAGTGTCATCTACCTGGACATGTGCAAAGCCTTCAACACTGTCCTCCTCCATGACATCCTGGTATCAAAACTGGAATGATACGGATTTGATGGGTGGACCAGTTTTGGGTAGGGAACTGGCTGAATGGTTGCACTCACAAAGAGTGCTGATGAATGGCTCGATGTCCAGATGGAGACCTGTGATGAGTGGTTTTTCTCAGGGGTCAGTACTGGCACCCTCGCTATGTAACGTCTTTGTTGGAGACAGGGACAGTGGCACTGAGTGCACTCTCAGCAAGTTTGCTGATGATACTAAACTGTGTGGGGAGGTCGATGCACTGGAGGGAGGAGATGCCATCCAGAGGGACCTTGACAGGCTCGAGTAGTGAGCTTGTGCAAACTCATGAAGTTCAACAAGGTCGAGTGCAAGATTCTGAACCTGGATTGGAGCAATTCCAAGCACAAATACAGGCTGGGTGGAGAATGGATTGAAAACAGTCTCAAGGAGAAAGACTTAAGGATGATGGTGGATGAGAAGCTCAACATGAACCGGTGATGTGTTGGTAATGGACGGCGGGAGGCCAGGATGCATCCGTGACGTTCCTCTGTTCCTCTCTTACAGAGAGGGCTCTTGAAAGGGACCGAGGGCACACGCAGCGCTGGATCGATCGCAGCTGGAGCGAATCCTAGAGCGGAGGCTAGAAACGCCGCCCTCACCACGCCCACAAACTTACTGAGAGCAGTGTTCAGTTTAGGGATTTACCGCTTTATTAAGGGTTAACACAAACTGAGGAAGCAAGGGTCGGGAGAGGTAGGCTAGGGATATATCAGGGAAATAATTCAGAAGTACTATGCCCTTATTAAATGTACACTCCGAGGGAGAGGTGTAGAATCAATGGAGTGAAAGGGTAGGAGTTGAGCCCGGCAGGGAATTTAAGGGAGGGGTTGTGTGTGTTGTGGCTTTGTTTACCCCACCCATGGCGCGTGGCTCCTGGGATGCGGCTTCTATTCCAAGGCAGGGCTCGGCAGCAGGATCCTTGGGGATTGCCCCCCGGCAGCGCCCGGGCAGGCGGGCGCGGCTCCTCCGCGAGGCGGGGCGGGCTGCGGCCCTGCGGCAGAGTAGGCGGGGGGACCAGGCAGGCAGGTGCGGGCTCCGGTCCGGTTTGGCTCCGGTGTTAGGCTCGGGCAGGCTCCGGCGAGCGGCGATCCCTCGGGGAGCGGGCTGGCTCCCTGCGGAGCGGTGCGGGGCAGCCCCCCCTTCCCTCTCGGTTCCAGGCAGCTTCTGGTGCTGCAGCAGGGTCTCCTCCGGGGTGGCGTTCCAGGCAGAGCGCAGCAGCCTGCAAAACTTGCCCTCTTTTTATAAGTCAGAGATCACCGTTCAAATTAGCCAGTTAGCATTGGCCAGGTATGTACTCGTCAGAGGCAGTCTTTAACCTTTTGTCCATTTTGCTGCTGGTTATCATAACCCTTATGCTCTTGTTTTGGACTTACCTGGTAGTGCAGGGGGGCCTGTTTCAGTCCATCCTTGGCTAAACCAGCGAGAAGATGCCACTCTTGTTTTGCTGACTTGAAAGGCATTTTGTTTAGTCTTACGTGGAGGGAGACAAGATGGACTGTTCCCCACATGCTGGCAGCCCAGAAAGCCAACTGTGTTGTGGGCTGCATCAAAAGAAGTGTGACCAGCAGGTCAAGGGAGGTGATTCTCCCCTTTTACTCAGCTCTTGTGAGACCCCAGCTGGAGTACTGTGTCCAGCTCTGGAGCTCCCAACATAAGACATGAAGCTCATGGAGAAAGTCCAGAGGAGGGCCACAGAGAAGATCAGAGGGCTGGAGCACCTCTCCTGTGAAGATAGGCTGAGGGAGTTGGGGTTGTTCAGCCTGGGAATGGGAAGGCTCTGGGGGACCTCATAGAGCGACCTACTAGTACCTGAAGGAGCCTACAGGAAAGCTGGGGAGGGATTTTTTACAGGGTAGTGATAGGACAAGGGGTAATGGATCAAAACTGGAAGAGGGTAGATTTAGGTTAGACATTAGGAGGAAATTCTTAAGTGTGAGAGTGGTGAGACCCTGCAACAGGTTGCCCAGGGAAGTTGTAGAAGCCCCATCCCTGCAAATGTTCAAAGCCAGGTTGGTTGGGGCTCTGAGCAACCTGGTCTAGTGGGAGATGTCCCTGCCTGAGCAGGGGGGTTGGAACTAGATGATTAAGGTCCCTTCAAACCCAAACCATGCTATGATTCTGTGAAGTAAGAAATTAAAAGCCTAGGGCCTAATTCAGAGGTTCAGAAATGGAGAAGATTTAAGTCTTCTTTCTGTATCAGTTAAGATTAGGAAGCTATTCATTTATTGGATGTTTTTTTCATAAGATGGTCATGTTTTGTAACAGCATTGTAAGATGTCTTTGGAAGGATGGTGTAGGCATGTGCCTTGAAACTTCTTAAAAACAAACAAAACCCCATCCTCCCAACCCCCTTTCTTAATGCAGTGTCTCTAAAGCAGTATATGTCCATATTAATTATTTCTATGTGATATGCACTCTTACTTAACTTGTGCTCAGGGACAGGCCTAAGAATGCTTTATAAAGGAATTCCTACAATTGTGATAATTTGGGTCTTGTTACTACATCTATTGTTAGCATTACATGCCAGTTCTGTATAAAACTGGGAATACACTGGAATTCATCATTGTGCATAAATGTATAATTAATGTTCTGTATATAGTGTGAAATATATTAGGATCCAAATAAATGCTTTAAAGATGTGTAGCAGTTCATCTGAGCCAAGGGGAGAGCTGCTGTAAAGAGCATGTTAAGTGTGAGTCAGAGAACATTAACAAGTATCTGGTAAGAAAGGGCCCAGAGAGAAATTGAGCTGATAGGTGGACATAGAGTTGTATAAAGATACATAAGGGTGTGTACCTTAGGTACTCATCTCAGTGTGTATATGTTTGTAGGGATAAAGTGGGTGTGGATGTGACAGGAAAGAGGACATGTAAACATGACTTATGTTTTTTTAACTGCATTTACTATCTTGGTAAAATGTTAAGTGCAGCTTTGTCTATACTTGTGATTGCAACTGTTTTCCTTTCAAAGTCTAGCTTTGTCTTGCTAAAAATGATAGATAAGGGAGGGGTGTGCGTGTGAAACAAAGTATGATGCATTTGGGGATGGTAATCACTTCAGAGAAATTACTGTAGGCAAGTAGTCTAAAAAGACTCAGCAAAATTCAAGACATGAAGGACAAATGGCAGTGGTAGAGACTGGCAGAACAGTAACTTCAGTTCCCAATTCCTGACTTTTGGAAGAAGTTTTCAGGAAGCATAAGCAAGCATATGTTTGTAATGGTTTGGCAATGGACACACAGTGCTATCTTGGGAGAACTTGAGGTTGGACTGGAAATGTATGTTTCAAATGCAGAGAAATAATGTTGTTACCTTCTTTTGCAGCCCAGAAGCACTAGAAATCCATGGATCTTTTACATGGCTTGGTCAAACACAGTACAAGCTTCAACTTAAAAGCCAGGAGGTCTATAGCTTGCAGCTGAAAGCTTGCTTTGTTCATACAGGTGTCTATAATCTTGGAACCCCCAGAGTATTTGCCAAGCTAGTGGACCAAGTTACTTTGTTTGAAACGAGTCAGCAGAACTCCATGCCTGCACTGATAATTATAAATAATATCTGACCACTTCCTGAAAAAAAAATCACACTAAAAGACAAAATAAATGGAATTTTTTTCTTCTATTGCTGGTTGATGTTTTGCTGCAGTTTTTGGAAATAGCACCTCAAACATCTAACTTGTTACTAAAGATTGTGTAGGAAAGAAAATAGCAAAAAATTCAGATGACTTGTCAATTCATTTCTCAATGCAACGCACGTTGGACTGAAAATACATTTATCCTTTTATAATATATTTCTTCTCTGGTAATTATGATATTCATAACACAAAATACTCTCTAACTCCAGATCTGAACATATTTGTATGTCCCAAGCCCTGTCAAAAATGCAGCTTGACTGCTGTTACAACTTCCAGCATGGTGTGTTTAATATTTGTGGCTGTATTAGGATATGGTTCAGGAAGAAACACTCATTGGCTTTTTCCTGTCTGAAGCCATTAGTAATGATAAATTCCAACCTTACTGTGAAGTTCAATAAGGTTTCTCAAATATATTTGTGTTTCTCATTTCTTTAGTTTAAAATTTTGAGTTTTCATGTTTATGGAAACTGGTAACTTTTCAAGGTTTACATACACATCCCACCTAAGGTGTTAAAAAAATAAAATAAATTAGCTTTTTCATCCAGTTTGAGTATTTTCTCATTCATCTCAACACAGAATGCACTATTTCCACAACCATGCGATTGTCATTTAAATTGTCACTTACTTTATTATGTAACTATAATAATTGATCTGTTTTAAAAAAAAAAATCTACTCAAGATTTTCAAGAAATGTATTATATTTATAACAAATGTACTGTAAATAGAATAAAACATACACCATATTCACTGTATGGACTTGTGGCGTTTTAATTTTTCCTTTCTATACCGCTGTAGCAATCTGCAGGTGCTGATGCTGTGTGTTTATTCTGTGTTCTCTTTGTGGTGGCCTTCTTTGGTCAGGTGAAGTTCCTGTTCTGTTGTCACATTGAAATTGGTAGTGGCTGCTCTGCCTTCTGAGTTCTTAACCAGTGTTCCCAGGAATGACAGATTTTGGCTGTCTGGGAAATCTCAATTACTTGCAGTGTGCTGGGGACTTTTGAGTAACAGCTGCTGAAACATAGGAAAGGAAGGCTGTGTGAAACAAGTGCAGCAAAACCAGCTAGGAGTGAGGAGTTACAGCTTACGATAGGTTAGCAGAGTACAAGGAAAATCGGGCACCTAAAGAAACCTCAGACAGCCTACTCTATCTTGTGGCTGAAGGAAACTTCTTCATAGGGTAACACTGGCTATGAAACGTTCTATCTGCCGTCACATGCTTCTTTTTAGGTAAGGTTTCAAATTTGGCTCATATTCAGTACTACTCTCTCAAGTCCTGTCTCCAGGACTTACGACTTCCTGAGAAGTCTTGCAACCCATTCACAGCATGTGTGTGACCTTTCATAGTCATACTTAATGTGACTGTGGGTCATGTTGGTAAATGGGTGGAACACTTGAGTATAATCTAACTATGAATATGTTGCTTCAGGCATTGAGTTATTCTTTTTCTGCTGTTGGGCAGATTGGGAGACTAATCTTTCTAAATGTTTCTTGGCATTGTAGCCTTCAGCTGTGTCATCAGTCCTCTCTGTCTTGGCACTCTTTCCCTAAAAAGCCATTATTGATGCCATTCAGCTATCCAGCTCGAGGCCACAATGATCTAAGTCATGGTTGGTGTATTTTCAAGACTTCTTCAAATACTCAAGTGGCACAACTCACATTATTCTGATAGAGGATGTTTTCACAGGAGTTTTGTGACATAAAGGTCAGAATTTTAACTGCTTTTCAGCCTCTCAGAAGAAACTGGTAAGAAATAGTATCTCCTGTGATTTTGAAGCTGCACTGCTGTGAAGATCCCACTTGCTGCAGGCTTGACTGACTACAGAAACTAGCAGGCTGTGCTATCATGTTGACTCACATATTATTTGTCAGTGATCCTAACTTTCAGATTAAGTAAAGCATCATTTACTGTGCCCATTAGTGCTAATCTAGGTAAAAAAACTGATAAAACACATTATGTAGCTTGCCTTGAAGGAAATGCTGTATCTAGATGGACCCTTCTTCATGTTTCTGAGAATGTTTGTAGGATTATGGTGAGTTAATGGTGTGGCAGGAGGCTAAAGGACTTGAAATAATGTTTTAGTCAGCATGGGTAAAATTAGCTGCCTCTTCAGCATGCAATTTTGATACAGATTTCTGTATCCACGTATCTAGACATGAGTTTTATTTGTATGTATACCAAGTTCTGCAAAGCTCACCAGCATAGGCTGTCAACCCTACAAGTAAGCCAGGCTTTGATTATGCTATAGACACAGCATTATGTAGCCAAAAACCCCTGAACAAACCAAACTAGCTTTCTCTTCACACTTAATTGAAATTTCCTCCTTATTCTCTTCCCTTACATGATGATTCTGAAAATACTGAGGTTGGTAACTTGTCCTATTCTAAGGGCATTTACTGAAAAGCAGTATCTGTGATTCTAACTTGTAGAGCTTAGGATACTCTTACAGAAGACTGCTGTCATGCTCTGTCCAAGGAATTACTATGTTGTAAACATGAACATGCTTTACTTCTAAACTGACACTGGTTTCTTCACGATGTGTGGCTGACTGCAGGTTCTGCTGTGTAAAAAGCAAAGAGCTGTTCAAAACAGAGTTTGAAACATCATTGGTGAGTCAGAACAGAAGTTTATTGTGTGATTGCTTAGGAAAGAAGCTAGTATGGAGACAGAGCTAAGCTTGGCTCCTTAATGCATTCTCATGTGGGAAACTGCCCATGTGTGGGCACAGAGTGATGATGAAGAATAGCTGTATTGAAATGAAAATGAATCTGGTCTTGCTATTGAACAAATAAGTATCTTTCCAAAGGCTGAAGTTCTGTGACTTGCAGAACAACACTCCAGAAGAATCCTGGGAACATGCTGAAAGGTGCAAGAGTGTCCTAATGAGTCTGTAGATCTTACTTTGAGATAACTAGAAAAAATCCCATGGATCTAGTAATTTTTGAGGTTCTTTGTCATTTTTAGGAAACTAATGAATTTTCATTTTTTACTACTTAAGTAACAAAATCATGAAGCTTGCCAAACTGCAGGTTTTTGTGAAAGGTTAAATACTCAGTTTCACTCCTGGCATGGTGGGGAATTCAGGAATAATTTAGTCTTGCATTGCGTAAAATGCAATTCCATACATTAGCAGACTTTAGAAAAAAAAGGGGTGGGGGGGCTGGTGTGTTTCCTCACAGACCCTCTGCTATTGCCTGAGCACAGGAAGGTATTTTCTTTAAGCAGCTGCACTGCATGGATTCCCTTCTGGGTAGTGGACAGCAGGTTTTTTACTATGAAATTAACTGTGCCTAAATGTGTGACCCAAGATGAGGTGTGAGCACAGCTTGCACCGTCCCTTGGCCGGATGGCATCTAACAGCAGGTGCTGGGGGTCTGTGTCCTGTCTTCCACGAGGTGACCCAGGGTGTGTCTCTTAGTCACTGACAAACAGAAGGCAGCAGCAGCAGCACAGTCAGTCCCCAGGCCGAGGCTTTTGGTTACATCTAGCATTCAGGTTGATCACATCTAGTGTTCAGGTAGCATGAGGGAACCGATAAAAGTTCAAGACCTGCAAGTCTAGGTAGTGATTTTATCCTAGTTATTGAGGAGGGAGGGGAAAGACCCACAACCACACTTTTTTTACTCGGGCTTATGGTGTTACCAGCTCTCCTTCAACCATCTGAAGCTGAAACCTAGTCCAAATTAACCACTAGCTATTGCCATTAATTGCATAGAAGGCACTGGGGGCCTTTGGCAGAGTGGGCTGTTCCTCCCTCCCTCCAGCAGCACCAGGGCAGTGCTGCAGCAGGCAGAGGGGAAAGAGGTGGGAGATGAGACAGGGGCATTGGATACCTCTCAAGGTATGCAATATTTTTCTCTCTTAAAGAAATACACTTAGTGGTTCTGTCAGATCACTACTCCTTTTCTTATGGCAGTGGGAAGTTGGAAGATTGCTTGATTCTGCTATTGCCTACTGTACTCGTTGGCCACTTCATTGGCAGCTTTGTGAGATTTATCTACGCTGGTTTTAGTGCCGAATTCCTGTCTGAGGTGTCGTGGGAAATACATAGAAATTGCACTGCTGAGTATGGGAGACCGCTCTACTTTTGTATCCAAATTGAAGTTGGGCATTGCTGCCATCTAGTGCTTTCTGCTGCTAAATGTCTGTTCTACCTCATCACTGTGGGATCTGGGAGTCTCTCGGGCAACCTCTTCGTGTGAGACAATTGGAGGAGATGGGAAGACCTGGGATCAAGGGCCCAGTTATGGGGCAAACCGAGCGTGCAAGGCCAGCTGCTGGAGGGGTCCACGCTGTATTTTCCACTAGCAGACCTTCATTCTGATCAGCTGTTTGTGTTTTTGTTTTCATTTTTTTCCTGTTTTGTTAAGATCAGAAGATAAGTAAAATCAATTGGTTTAGGTTGTGAAAAACACTGTCAAAGTGGTAGTGTGAGGATGAGGATAGCGTGTAAATAGTATGATGAAACTGAAAGAAAGGAAATACATATTTGTTGGCTTTCATCATTTAAATCTGAGGTTACAATAGCTATGGAACGTGAGGAACCTCAGTGGTATACCCAAGCTTTCTTACTGATCAAAAGTAAGGTTTTCCTCTACTCACTAAGCCACATAATCAACATTTTTATTAGCATTCAGTTGTAAAAGGCAAGTATGGCTGCCTTAAGGAAAGCAGCCACCCTGCTAGGGAGACTTCTTGGACAATAATGGAATCATATGTGATCAGTCATGGCTGTGCTCTGATTAATGGGGACAGAATTTCACAGCAACTTTGTTTCCAAAGATAGTAATGGAATATAAAACCAGGCTTTCATTTGTACTCAAAGGATTTAACTTTAAAGCTCATCTTCTAAGTCAATATGTACTATGATATGGAGCTGTCTAAAGTGTTATCTAGCCCAGGTATCAAAAGTCAGGTCTTGGAACTGCAATGGATACAGCAGAGACTCCTGGATGCTTTTCACTTATTCTGCTCTTATTCCAGTGAGATAAGGGATTTTTTCGGAGTATATTAAAATATAGAGATGTTTACAGTAATAGCAAACTTCAGCCTTTCTTCATATGCACATTGCCATTATTTCAGTCACTTGAAATCTTACTGTTTGCTGTCTTTTTAAAATTATCCTTGCACAATTTAATGGACAAACTTACATTTAAAGAGTAAAAAAACTACCCTGGAACAGAAAATAATTTTCTCAATACTTCTGGTTTTAAAACATTTAATGCTGGTTAAACATATTCTAGGACTGAGTGATTTCCTGATCCCATTTAAATCAAGATTTATTTACTATTAATTTCTATTAGTTTACAGGAGTAAATCATTAATTTGTAAAATGTCACTCGGCTAATGAGTTCTGCTAATTGCTTTAGTGGTCATGAAAAAATGAAATATGAATGTGGTTTAAAAATGTTGCTTATAGACTGTAGCAGTGTATAAATCAGTTCAGAGGATGCTTGCAAATATTATTCCTTTGGGCTTTCCTCTAAGTTAGAATAGATGTGGTGTTCTCCTCCTGATAATTGTGGTGTAGTTCCTTACCCTGTTTTCTCCAGGATGGTGAAAATTCTTCTCAAAAAAAAGACTATGACTGTCATTTTTTACTTACTGAAGGAAACCTAGGTATAGTCTTTAAACAAGTACCTCAAGTATTTTGAAGCCCTAGGATGAAAGGAAATATTTCTGGAAGTTGACAAGGTTGCAGAGGAAGTAGCAGCCACCTCTGACCAAGAAAATAAATAGTTCTTGAAATTCACAGGCAAAAGATTTCTTTCCTCCTTTCTTTGGGAAGAAACCATCAGCAATATGCCCAACTTTGCCCTCTTTCCCTGCAGATGCTACTGTCAAGGGGCATGCTAGATGGAGAGACCAGACTGTGGCTGGGATATGCATCCTCCTCTGTTTCATAATCATGCTTTGATGGGGAAAATATGAACTCTAAAGAAAAAAAAAAAGAGGTACTCCAGCCCTCTGATCACCTTTGTGACCCTCCTCCGGACTCACTCCAACAGCTCCATGTCCTTCTTATGTTGGAAGCCCCTGAACTGGACACAGTACTCCAGGGGGGTCTCACAAGGGCAGAGCGTTTTGTTTAGTTTGTTTTGCCTCACTGCTGTGGAGTCCAAGGGTGGAGATCTTTTCCCGATGAGACAGGAACAGCTACAGTGTCCCATCATATGGATCTGGGGCCAAAAAGATGCTGCACGCTTCAGGATGGAGCTCTGGCTGCCAGAGCACTTCTCTGCTCTGCGCATCTCAGGGGAGCGGAGGAGAGCAGGGTGCCCCCCATCACCGAGCCCTCGGCTCCGTGCTGTCCTCCCGCCCCACCCCAGGTGGTCTTGTGTCCTGGAGCAGGGAGTCCAGGCAAGTCGGTACCTTCTTGTCCTGGTGGCGACGGAGTGATTTGAGGCCATCAGGCAGTCCCTGGCCGTACCGGGAACTCTGTAGAACGCACCTCAGACCCCTCCTGCCCAGAGCACGAGGCTGCTCTGGAGGTTGGAAAAGATCATCTTCTCTGCCCTGGTGAGGCCTCCCCTTGAGAACTGTGTGCAGTTTTGGGCTCCCCAGTTCAAGGACAGGGAACGTAGCGGAGAGAGGCCAGCTCAGGGCCACTCAGGTGATTAAGGGACTGGAGTATCTACCCTATGAAGAAAGGCTAAGAGAGCTGGGTCTTCTTAGCTTAGAGAAATGGAGGCTGAGGGGGATCTCATCAGTATTTATAAATATCTAAAGAGCAGGTGTCAGGGGCAGATTCTTCTCAGTGGTGTCCAGTGACAGAACAAGGGGTAATAGTCACAAACTGGTACACGGGAGGTTTGACCTAAATATAAGAAAATACTTCTTTATTCTGAGGGTAACAGCACTGGAACAGGGTGCCCAGGGAGGCTGTGGAGTCTCCATGCCTGGAGACATTAAAAACCTGCCTGGATGTGTTCCTGTGTAATCTGCTCTAGGGGATCCTGCTCAAGTAGGGGGGTTGGACTAGATGATCTCCAGAAGTGCCTTCCCACTCTTACCATTCTGTGATTCTGTGTCTTTATGTTATTATTACTGGTATTGGGTTTATAGTGATACGCTTTTTTTATATGGGAGCCATGCAGCTTTGCTGCATCTGTTCTGCTCATCACATTTATTTAGATTGTTCTCAGGGTTAGGGCCATCTGATGCAATATCTCTCAGCTATACAGACGCCAGATTGGCATTTGATTTAATTAGAAAGATATAAATTAAACAGAAAGAAAAAATAAAGATGATAGCATGGATATCAGGGACAAGGACAAAGAATTAGGTGGGAAAAAGGCTGAACTTACACCCTTCTCTCTTTCAGGAAAATGCCTTGCAGGGGAGAATTTCTTCCTAATGTCTAATGTAAATCTACTCTCCTCCAGCTTGAAACTCTTCCCCTTGTCCTACTGCTACATGCCCTTGCAAAAAGTCCCTCCCCAGCTTTCCTGTAGGCCTCTTCCCTGTACTGGAAGGCCGCTGTAAGGTTTCCTCTGAGCCTTCTCTTCTCCAGACTGAACAACCTTAACTCCTTCAGCCTGTTTTCATAGGAGAGGTATTACAGCCCTCTAATCATCTTCATGGCTCTCCTTTGGACATGCTACAACAGCTCCATGTCCTTCTTACATTGGGGGCTTCAGAACTGGACATAGTACTCCAGATGGGGTCTCACAAGAGCAGAGTAGAGGGGCAGAATCACCTCCCTTGACCTGGGAACTATTTACACTTTGTGCATTTTAGGAGCAAGGCTGCATAATATGCACAATATCTAAAAAATGCAAGCAAATATTAAAATTTTTATTTCCAAACCTGTTAAGATACAGACCTTTCCAGAAACACTCAGGCAACTCTGCCACCAAGTGGCAGACATCTTGCATCAAAACCTTAAAAAAGTGGAAGACTCCATGCATAAGCCAGCAGTCCACAGCTGTAAGCCCATTAGTATATATGAATACAAAAGTTTAAAAGGGAATTCAATTGATTTAGAGGTTGGTTCCAACTTCAAAACGAAGGAAAAGGGAAACAAAGATGCCCTCAGCAAGGGAATAGTACTTTATAAAGAATAACATGCACCCACCACCATTACTTCAGTTGAACTGGAAAATAAATGTTTATTTCATTTATGCCTTGAATTAAAAGGAGATACTATTTTTTTCTATCTGTTAAAGACTCTCTGGGTTGAAAGCCTGTGTCTCAGTGACAGACCGAAGGAACCGCTGGGCTAGAGCCGGCCCAACCAGTACAGGTTGGGGGCTGACCTGCTGGAGAGCAGTGTAGGTGAAAGGGATCTGGGGGTCCTGGTAGACAGGAGGATGACCATGAGCCAGCAATGTGCCCTTGTGGCTAAGAAGGCCAATGGCATCCTGGGGTGTACTAGAAAGGGTGTGGTTAGCAGGTCAAGAGAGGTTCTCCTCCCCCTCTGTTCTGCATTGGTGAGGCCGCATCTGGAATATTGTGTCCAGTTCTGGGCCCCTCAGTTCAAGAAGGACAGGGAAGTGCTTGAAAGAGTCCAGCGCAGAGCTACAAAGATGATTAAGGGAGTGGAACATGTCCCTTGTGAGGAAAGGCTGAGGGAGCTGGGTCTCTTTAGTTTGGAGAAAAGGAGACTGAGGGGGGACCTCATCAATGTCTACAAGTACGTAAAGGGTGAGTGTCAAGAAGATGGAGTTAAGCTTTTTTCAGTGATGACCAGTGACAGGACAAGGAGTAATGGATACAAATTGGAGCATAGGAGGTTTAAGGTGAATATCAGAAAAAAATTTTTTACTGTGAGAGTGACAGAGCACTGGAACAGGCTGCCCAGAGAGGTTGTGGAGTCTCCTTCTCTGGAGACATTCAAAACCCGCCTGGACGCCTTCCTGTGTGATGTACTCTAGGTGACCCTGCTCTGGCGGGGGGGTTGGACTAGATGATCTTTCGAGGTCCCTTCCAACCCCTATCATTCTATGATTCTATGATTCAGTGAGGGAGTTAGGAATTTTACCATCCACAAGCCACTGTTAGCTACTACTGAATATGCTGATCGGCTTCATTAAACTTGGACCCTAAACAGATTTAGAGGTCTGACAAGGGAATGCCTAGCATGAGTTTGCTGCTAGGAAAAGGCAGGCATAAACTAAATAGTATTAGGCCAGGTTTTAGGGGAGAAAATATTGCTTCTCTCAATGTGTAGATACTAACTGAATTAGGACTGTCAGATCTAAATTGTTGCTCCTCTCTGAAAGACTCTAAAAACGCTGCTTTGTGGGCTCATACATGTAGATCAAGAGACAAGTGACATGCTGGAATGCTATTCATATCTCTATAAAATAAAAGTGAATGTAAAAAATGTCATCATACTAGAATACTGTATCTACTTTTAGAAAGTTTTGAAAGGTTCTATAAAATGTACAGAATCAAATTTCAAACTGGCACTTTCCATGCTTGCAGCAAGCAAGATGCAAAAAACACTGCTGGAAAGTGACTCAGGTACCCTGAGTGCACCTCATCGAAGCTCTGTCCATAATTACTAGTATCTCCTCCTAAAGACATTCTTCACCTTTATTTCCCCTGGTCTACTTTGTTTTGCATGTTAGTGTTATATTACTTTGCAGTATGGCTCACAAAAGATAATACAAAATTGTTCCAACCCCAAAGAATTTACAGTAGCAAGTATCTTTTTCTCTAAATATTAAGAGAAATAGCTGATGTTTCCTGACATATTTTTCTTATATTTTCTGAATAAAAAGTAGGTCTCATATGTGTATAACAGGAAGTACAGGGCTTCAAAATTTAGGATGTGTCAAAATGAAAACAAGAAAGTTATTTGGTACCTAAATCACTATTACATGGAGCCTTTCTTGTAGTTTTGCAGTCTCCCTCAGTTCAGTGAAGTTCAGTGCTGCGTGTGTTCACATTCTCAGTCATAGAGACACGAAATCACCTGGAAGGCAGTTATTGTGCCACTAAATAGACCGATCTTTTATTGACAGGAGAAACCTATGTAGAAAGGCAGACAAATCTGTGTCAATCCATTTATTCACCTTGGTTACTCAGGCAGATGCCAGGCAGGGAAGGGGTAACAACACATCTAGCAGTCCCAAACCTGAAATGTCTTTGTGCTCAAATGATTTGAACAATTTTCACAACAGTTTCTACATGATAAAAGTTGGTAATTAAAAACAAATCTAAGCTCCATTAGTTTGCCTTTAGGAATCCACAGACATAAAAGAGGACGCACAATGTAACAATGAAGAGATTGCAGAAGAGAATCTGAGTCAAGTTTCAAGGCTGCATCTGTGTCGTATCTAGGAGTTTTGCTGGATGGGGGCCTGATCCACGGCAGGTCACTGGGGAGCTGCCTTGTGTTCCCTTTCTGGTCTTTAGTGCAATGTTTCACTCTTGTGTCCTAACTCCAACCTTTTATTGCCTTGGGGCTGTGTGGTTGATTGGATTTGGACCTCTGGCGGGATGGTTTCCACTGGAAGGAAAGGAAGGGAGATAAGGATTTGGGATGCGTTGTGTGCACAACCCTGCGTAGTTGCAAAGTGTGCATGCAGAGCACTGCGCACAGCTGGAGGACTGACCTCTTCTTTCTAGAGTCTGAGCCTGCCTTCTCAACATGTGCTTTGTGCAAGAGATGATGCAACTCCCAGCTGCTTTCCAGCTGTCTTCACGTACAGCTTTCTGTTCCTTTCATTTATACATAGACTGTCAGGCTGATGTTCTTGTGTGTACACTCACTGTAAGGGAAGACTTCCTGGCTGGTCGTGCAATAGTAGTTTCTGTTATTTCTGTGAATCACTTTGCAAAGAGACACTTAAGCCCCTCTTTGTATCAACAGCAGAAAGGCTGAGTGTTTCTACTAATTTTTACCAGAGCTGGAGCCATAGCTGCATTTAGTGTTTTCCAGAATATTACTGCAACACTGATTCATTGAAAAATTAATTATAAAAGGTTTTTTTTTTTTTTTTTTTTCTGATGTGTTACATTCTGTTAATATTGTAATTCCATTTTTTCATTTATCTCCTAACTAAATTTGGTGTCAGCCAGCAGATGTCTCTGCTGTAGCAATGAACCAGCTCCCAAGTAATCTTGAGCTTTTATTCACTTTCCTATTGTTTCATCTCACTTCCAGAAATGACAGATCACTTAATCAGCTTCAGTTGTACCTTTAATCTATACTATTCTTCTAGTTAAAACATGCCTTTTCTTCTGCCAGCTCCATCAGACCTCTGAGGGAGTGCTTCACTTAAAGGGCTTGTTGGTTCATTCTTGCAGTTTCATACATCCTCATACTTTGTTATCATGCATTTCTTGTATGATGCAAGTGCTGTGTGTGTAGATTAGGCAAATAGTTTTCCTCAGGCAGAGTTTCTTCAGTGATCATGTCTATGTATCTTTCTAAGAGTTGAAAATCTGTAAATGTTATTACATATCCAGCTATTAATGGGCCACCACTTGCTACTTAAAACAGAAAGTGTTTTTAAGAATCTGTGTACTCAGTGAGTAAGATTTAGCATTACTTATTTAAAAATTTATCTGCTATTCCTCTTTTCCCTGAAGACCAAAAGGATAATTTATTTTCTGCAAGAGAAATCACTTATTTTAGGCCTCAGTATCAAACAAATAGTTTCTGTCATTATTTACAATGCTCAGAAGAACAATTAAAATAATAATTTGATGCCATCTCAACGAGATAATACTGGAATAAGGATTGTTTTTTTTTCTCCTTATTTTTTAGCATTTTGTGATTCAAGAAAGTGCAAATAATTAGAAAGGAAAACTTGACATTTTTTCTCTTTCTTGCCAGGAGACCCCAAGATGTTCATATAAAATCCCTACTTGAAATTAAATTGGAGAATTCTTCAGTTGATACCTGTTGGTCAATGTACAGTAGAAGTGCAGTCTATGCTGTGCTGGTGAAATATACAATCCATGCAATATTGTTCCTGTTCTTAATTGGACATAGCATGAAAATTCTCTTTGGATAGCTCATTTATTGGCCAAGATTATCACTGGTCTACGGCAAGCAGTAAGTTAAAATACTGAAGTAATTTACTGTAGCTGTAGAAATAATAATCTGAGGAAGCAACTCATGTGCTTCTCCTCCTGATAATTTGTTTCACACAATGATGCTTTATTGTTTGTGGGAAGCAAAAGAAAACACTCCAGTTTGGTCAGAATTCTGCAAGAGTTAATTTGATTCTTGCTCGGTGCAGTGTTTCATTAACAGCAGTGAGTACTAAGGGTTTGGTTCTTTAGTAGTATAATCTGGTATACATGTAGTGATTTTTATAGGAAGATAGTGCAATTTTTTTAAAAAATAAAATCTAGTGCAATTTAAAAAAAAATCCAACAAAATCAATGTAGAATGCATTAGGTTTCTAAAATGGTTATCCAGAAGTACCTGAAAAGTAGTAAAGGGAAAACATAATCCATCATAAGCAGGAGGTGAGGGAGAAATAAGCATAATTAGGGGGATGTCTCACCTGGAGAATAGAAAATGGAAAGAAATGAGACCCTTCTAGATCAGACCTTCTTTGTCCCGTCCTATTAGTGTATTACTTTTAGCACAAGATAATATGATGTAGAGAGCCTATGATGGTTAAGCCATAGCTTCTGTACAAAGTCTACTTTTTATCTCAGATGTATGTGATGAAATACATAACATTATTTGTGCAAATGCGAACTTGTTACTAACAAGAATTAATAGCCACACTAAACAGACAAATTACATTTTATTTTGTACCTTCCTTTTAAAGTGCCTACTAATAATTCAGGGTATTTTTACAATCTTATGACTATGCAATATAATGGAAGTGTAATTTAATTGGATTTTTCTTAGTACTATATGTGATTGTTCATATTAGCTATTTTGATGGAACGAGCAGTGGCTCATCTTGTTTAACCTGTCTAGTCTATAATGTCTGGAGGAAAAGGAGAGCATTAATAATTACTCTAAGACTCTGAAACTTGCTAAGAGGCTAATCAGTTGAGATGCTGGCAGACCAATAGGGAAATGAACTTGGGAATCATGGATCACTTGCACAAAACACACTGGCAACTGTTCCATCTGCTGTAGAGCAATGCCACTAATGAGTGGCAGTCCATGGCTACTGCAAGCCCTTCTTGCAGGGTGGGAAAAGACTTTTCAAGTAATTAGATTGCAAATACCTAGTAATTCACAGATCACATAACTGTCTCGAGTATAATGAGTGGCCTCCATGAATCACATGCACTGAGGTAAGAACTTTGTCTATAGATGGTTTTCAAGTTGATTTTGCAGTGATGGAAAAAAAAAAAACAGCTGAAAAATTTTGAGTTGTTCAGTAAATTCAACAGAATAAGATATTCAGCTTTCAAATCTTAATAAATAAATAAATATAGAAGTAAATTTTGAAGCAATATATCAAGATTTATGAAGTTAAGCATGTTTTGTTAAAGTACTATCCTGGGTTATTTTTTTTAGTTTATTAACCAAGGCAGTAAGAAAAGCATATGTGCTTCACAAAATAATAATAATTTAAAAAAAAGTAATGTAATGTAATAAGATGTAATAAGATTTTATCAAAAACATTTCACACACCTGTAGTTAATGGGTTTGGGGATAGGATTTGGTGCCCATTGTAATGAGGTCACTTTTCTCATCAGCTTCTGCTTCTTGTTTCTCTTCCAATGCAGGCTAGTTTGCTGGGTCAAAACATAAATGATAACAGTAGCAGCATATGTTTGTGTGAATTATAACAACCATTTCACTTGGTAGGGATGAAATAAATTCTGTTGGATTCAGTTGTTCTCTGGATATCTGTAGCCTAATCAGAATTAATGAGCTTTTTTGTCCTGTGAACCTGAATCAATACTGTTTCATTCCTTTTATTCTTTGTTATTAGCCAGTTCTCTTTCTAGCAAGCAGTACCATTCCTTCTGTGTATACCAATAATTTATTTTAGAACTTTGGAAAGGTGTTTCAGCTTAGCAGACATGGCAGTAGAGCAGACAGTATTCTTTATGACATCTTGAGGTCAAAATTAGCAAGTGACTGCTGAAACTTCTCACTGAATTGCCATTCTTTTAGTTTGTATCTGCACCACCTGTATCTGTAGCACCTGCAGCCTGTGATGGGCTCTGCTTTCCCAAGCCTATCCCTGGTCGTGAGTGCAGGGTATGTTATAAAGTTTGGTGGAGTATTATGAATTTCTTTTTATTAATTGTTTAAATAAATCTTCCATTCATCAGATAGCACCAAAATTACATAAATATTGGAATTAAACCATGCAATTTTTTTCCACCAGCTGTAGAGTTTGAATTATGCTCTTTGTAAATATTCTGCACTTAAAATTAGTATTTGTGTTTTTCTGATGTTCAGGAATGTTCTCAGGTACTCACAAAATCATCCTGGTTGGAAGGGACGTTGAAGATCGTCAAGTCCAACCATAAACCACCCTCAGCTGGAATAGTCTGTTGTCAAAGCTGAAGCCAAGTTCTGAATACAAACAGTAGTTATTCAATTTTTTCCCTTTCTTGCTTTGTTTTTTTACTTATATATCTCATCTCAATAATTAAATTTTGGTTCATTTTTATTAACTTTTTCCTGCAATAGAACACTAAATGCTGTTTATACTTGCTTTGAACAATTGCAGCTTTCTAACTAGAAGGTGACTGAATCATAGAAGTTGAACCTGAGAGCTTTTTCTATTTATAGCATGAATAATGATGTGCTGCAAATTATTATTTTCTTTGCCAAGAGTTATTTCGTCCTCTGAAAAGGGCTACATCTAGAAAATGAGATTGCACACTGCACATATCATATGCATAAGACCTGTGTTTCTGGAAAGTGGGGGAATATATTATGTACATCCATTTAAATCTGACCCCTTGGGAAGCATCAGATCTAATACGAATTCAGTAATATCGTGGCAGGCAGTTCACCTTGCCAGCAGAAACTGTGTCCCGTACTCAGGCAGAAAGGTTGGTCATCACTGTCCTTAAACATCAAGATTTTAGTCTGAATGCATGTAAGTGAGGTAGGAATGAGTGACTAGGCAGTGCAGGCTGAACAGTGCTAAGGGGTGGCATGGGGGTCTCCAGCTTAAATGCACTGAGTCCACCTAGACTTATGCCCCAGTGTCTGGTGGGAGTAACTGTTGGTGAATTGAACAGTTCTGATGGCCTGATGCCATTACAACCTAATGAAGCTGTAAAATCTGCTTTTTTCTCTCCTAGAGAAGAAGTTTTTAGTCAAACTGACTGAAGAGCCCAAGTAATTCACTACACAGTGGTGCTTCAACCAGCGGTGTTGGTGGAAGCATGCCTCAATCAGTCACTGCAGTGATGAAGGCTTTTGAGCTTGTATCTCCAATGTAATACATTTGGAGTGCACTTTCCTGTTAGGGTGGTCATGTTCCATTGCAATTTAGAAAGGACAGTTCAATCTGGTGCCACTGAAAGGATGGCATCTTAGGGCTGAGTCAGAGAAGTGCGTTGCTAAGAGTAATCTGTTTTATTAAATATGGAATATGTGCAGGGAAGGTTATGATATTTTGCAACTTGCAGTTATTTCAGAGCTTGGCTGGTGAGAGAACAGAAGGTTTTGTGGTACACGACACAGTCTGTGTAACTCAGTGGAGCATACAATGCATATTTTTTATCTAGCTTTGCTTCTCAATAGTCATTTTGATGAAGGACTAATCATGTTAATTTTTAAGTTTATCTGTTCCTTCTGGTTTTCTGTGGTGGGTTGATCATGGCTGGATTCCAGGTGCCCACCAAAGCACCTCTGTCACTTCTTTCCTCAGCTGGACAGAGGAGAGAAAATATAACAAAAGGCTCATGGATTGAGATACGGACAGGGACCAATCATTCAGCGATTACCATCATGGGCAAAAAAGACTTGACTTGGGGAAAAATTAGTTTAATTTATTTATTACTAATCAAATCAGAGTAGAAGAATGAGAAAGAAAAAGTAAATCTTAAAATACCTTCTCTTACTCCACCCTTCTTCTCAGGCTTGACTTCACTCTCGATTTCTCTGTGTCCCTAGCAGTGCAGGAAGACAGGGAATGGGGTTTGTGGTCAGTGTATGACATATTGTTTCTGCAGCTCCTTCCTCCTCAGGGAAGGACACCTCACACTCTTTGTTATTACATTTAAAGGGTACAGATAATAAAAATAGTGCAGAACCCATTAAAAAAAATCTTCATATAAGACTAATTATAATACTTCTTTAGTTTATAGATATAAGTATTTATGAAAGTGCATTTGGAAATTTTTCTGCTTGTAGTTCCTTCTTAGTCATAAGTTGATACCACTAAACTGAAATGAAATAGTCTACCAGTTATGACAAATAATATACATTTGATGTTGAATTACTAGACTGTATTCATTTACTGGTTTTACCTCCTTCTACCCTGCTGATCCATCTGCTACATTCTTTTTTTACTAGGCTATTTTCTACATACATTTGTTAAACTAATCTCATAGAATCATAGAATGGTTTGGGTTGGAAGGGACCTAGAAAATCATCTAGTTCCACCTTCCTTGCATGGGTAGAGTCACCTTCCACTAGACCAGATTGCTCAAAGCCCCATCCAACCTGGCCCTGAACACTTCCAGGGACGGGGCATCCATATCTTCCCTGAGCAACCTGTGCCAGGGTCTCACCATCCTCACAGGGAAGAATTTCTTCCTAATGTCTAATATAAATCTACCCTCTTCCAGTTTAAAACCATTACCCCTTGTCCTGTCACTACACACCCTGTGCAGGGTGGGGAAGTATTTTTCAGATACAATATTTTACAGGTTAACACAGGTAAAGTATTTTCAAAAATACCCTTATGTAGTTCATCAGCCTAAACTTGGAAAACAAATAAACAAACAAAAAACAAAACAAACAAAAAAAACCCCACCAGTGAAACTTGTAGCTGTTTGCCAGCACAGTGTGTTACAGTTTTTAAAGCCCTTCTTTATTTAACCCTCTCAGAGCTGTTGACTACTAATGTGCAAAATGTACTTAACTCTAAAGTTACTTCAAATTTTTGCAAAAAAAAAATAGATGCTTGGAAACTGCTTAGGTGGCAGGTTTATTGAGACTTAACAGCCTAGAAATTCATCATTCAAATTGCTTCTCTGGTCCTGAGAAGGCCCAATTTCAGTTAAAAAATATTAAAATAGATAGCAAGAAATATTTACAGTGTTCAGAAAAATATGTATTTCCAAACACCAGAAAGAACTATGGAAATGACTGTTCGGGTTATCAAAATGGTGTTTGATGGAGTTATTTTTACTTCATCATCACTTCTCTTACCTGTTCTTATTTTCTTATTTTGGTAACACACAGAAGGCTGAAACACGTATTTTTAAAATTCTTGTTAGAGCACAGAGCTGGCACACTGGTTTTACACAAACTCTGGTGCTGGAGGTATGTCAGAGAGGAGCTTAGTAAATCTGGCTTCAGGGACTACAGTTCCCATAAGAGAAAGAGTTAAATAGGCTGTGACAACCTTGAAGTGATTTTCATTTACAGTGGCAGGTGAAAACTGTGGTGTTACTGGAACAGGGGTAAACTAAATGAGACAAGCAAGAGCCATATGGTCAATGGTGCAAAAAAACATCTTGACATTTCTGAGGATAGCTTTTTTATCTACCCAAAGGGGTGGAGCCACTTTTATCAAAGCCAAATTAGGAGTAGAGTTGGATGCTTTCTGGATGAGAGACACTGCATATATTGGGAATATCAGCCTGGTTTTGCCATGTCTGAACACCTTTTTTGAAGTATAGAAGTTGTGCTTAAATGCTTCTCAGCGTGAGTCTAGCCAGCACTGGGCACATGGAATAAAACTCCCTTTTCCTCAGCATGGGATTTAATTTCTCAAAATTTATTCCAAAGGCCAAAATGATGAATCTCAAGAGAGTCTACCTCTGACAAGTGAGCAGATAGCTTTGGAAAACCTGAAGCTAAAGTATATTTCTAGAACTCTTGACCAGCTGAAGAAGTGCATTTTCTAGGGTAGAACGTCTTTCCTTCTAATATGAAATTTGGTTTTGATAGAAGAGAGTATTGAAAATGGAATGCTAACATCCGAAATTAATTCAGCCTTTCCTTGTGAATAGAGTGCCTCAAGGAAAAAGCAGATGAGTGTCCTGTCACTGTTTCTGTTACTGTCTCCTGATGGCAGGCACATGCCAAAGCACTGGCCACCAGTAAAATGCTGGAGGTGAGGCTTTGGATGTGAAATCTTGCTGCTACTGCTTCTGTTTAATGAATGGAAAAAATATTGGTTAAAGTATTAAGATATAAAAATTTTCAGTGTTATGCATGAGGCTTAAATTCCACCTGAGTGAACACCTGGTGAACAAACATGTAACCCCTTTGGTTTCAGTGGCAGTGTCCTGGATTATAGCAACTGAGAGAAGGTATGTCTAGAAAGGATGTGTCTTTGTGTCTGGGTTTGGCTCAGGCAGGTGTATTGCCATTTTATCATGTTCTGGTCCTCACTTTGATCCTGCACTCATCTGCATAGGCAGTAAGGTTTGGATCATGTCACAGGGATGGCCCAGTACAAGGCTCCTTGAATACAGGAATGGCAGATGACAGTAACTGGTAACTGACCTTTTTCTGAGTTACATCACTGTGTGTCTCAGATCAACATGGAGACAGTTGACAGGAGCTCACTGTCATTAGTGCAACTCTCTTCACCAAGGATTTTGCCAGGAGAGCTGAACAATATCCTATTGACTTGACTTGTAACACAGTATGTCTCCTTGCTGAAGACGTTATACTAACACCTGTAGTTATGTTCAGACAGATTTCATCTGTAAATTACACAGAGTAACAGCTGAGGTTGGAAGGGACCTATGGAGGTCTACCTTCCTTCAGCAGGGCTATCTAGAGACAGTTGCTAAAGAGTGTGTCAAGATACATATTTAATGTATTTAAGGATGGAGACTCCACAGCCTCCCTGGGCAACCTGTGCCAGTGCTGAGTCACCCTCACAGTGAAAAAGTTTCCTGATGTTCAGAGGGAAGCTCCTGTGTTTGAGTTTATGCTCTCTGCCTCTGGACTGGATCTGTCAGTAGGCACCACTGAAAAGGACCTGGCTCCTTCTCTTTGGATCCTCTGTTCAGATAAATTAATAGTGATTTCAGGAAATTGAATAATATTCTCCCTGCCCTTTCCCCCAGAAAAGCTTGTAGCCTTGCAGAAAGCTCACAGGTGCCTCCTTGGATACTGAATTTCTAATAATTTTTCTTGTTTTGTTTTTCAGATGGGCCTAGCTTTTGGGAACTCAACATTCCAGTCCAAAATAAATGAATCAGCTGATACCAGTGCTGGAATATGTTATATGGTATTTGGTAAGTATGGTTTAATGGTACACGTATTTATAGAGCTGACCTCTTTACTGACTACACTACTGATAAAATAGTGAAAAATTAATAGATGTCTGACCCAGTTCTCTCCCATCTTTCTTCAGGTTGTCATACAATCTAGTGTTGCCTCATAAATTTCTTTTTGGCTTCCTCTTTCTGGATCCCATGATCACTGAATCTCTTTTCAGGATATAACTTCAACATCTACTGTGTCATTTGTACCAAAGCTGCTGAAGAGCCCTGCTTAGAAAACAGATGCAATATGTTCACTGGGCCATAGAAAATGGAGCTTGGAGTGATCTGATAGAGCATTTGCTGACCCCTTATACTGTTCCTGACCAAAATTTGTCAAGACTCCTCTGCAAAATTTTCCATTAACTGACTAAGCAGTTTATTCCAGTGTTTGCTAATATGAGGAGGAATGGGAAACATGGAAAAGAGGTTTCTGGTAAGTGGTATTTTGTAAAAGTTGCACAAAAATATTTGAAAAAAAATTATATGCTTGAAAAGGAAAAAAAAAATGTTTTGCATAAAACCTCTTTCCATCTCTCCTTCCAGGAATTTCACTATGGAAATGTGTGTAAATGGGATGGCTTTGACCACAGATTAGATCCCAAAGTTACTATGATGTCAGTTGGTGCATGCTAAAAAACTGTATATGGACCCGAGTTGGTAATTCAGACAATAACATATACCATGGTAAAGAAAAGAAAAACTAAAATTGAGTTGGCTGAAAGTAATTTTTTCTTCATATTGTGTGTTTCTCTGCAGGAATTTGCTCCTTGTGTGGGAACAATATTCTTCTATATGTCTCCTACAAGAAAAAAACCTTGTTGAAACCAGCAGAATACTTCATTATTAACTTTGCTATCAGTTACCTTGGTATGATTGACATTGTACCCTCTAGCTGTAACCTCCAGCCTTCCACACAGGTTTGTTCACTATGCACATGATATTTAACATCCTCTATAGGTTTTGGAGGTCTGTGTCTGTGATTAAGACCAAATTCCTCTTCTACTTTGCTTGTTATAAAAGTGGCAATTTATTAGAAGGAATGAGAGAAGTATACTCTCTAACAGCAGCTTTATGGACTGCTGATGTTAATTAATGTTTGTGTTTAATTGAGGTGAATATCTTTTTGATTTCTTCAGGGCTGAGAAGATTTTCTTCCAAACAGCTACTTCCTGCTGCATTTCCACCTGCACAATGTCCTTCACTTTCTGAAGAGAAAGGAAGGAGGTACAGTGATTCAGATAAAATTTTTATTCCTCTGGAGAACCTGCACAAGTGAATGTGTTGCTTTTGATGAAAAAAAAATATTAAAATATGCATAAAGATATAATAATAATAACAACAACAACAACAACAACAACCTAGGCCTGCTCCTGACAAGCATTTTGATTTTCCTTTTCAAAATTATTATTACAATATATACTGCTTTGTTTTATAAAAATGCCTTAAATGTGAATAATATAAATAAAGCAGAACATGATTACTGACTGTAAGCTTTTCAAATGAGAATATGTTTGGCCTCTGCTCGAGGCAGCAGGTGAGTCCCCTCCAAACCTCCCATACCTTCCCCAGGTGCCACTACAGAACCAATACAGGGCTCTGGAGATGGAGAGCAGAACAACCCCCTCATAATCCAGAAGGATGTAATTAATGATCTGCTTCTGTACCTGGACATTCAAAAGTCTATGGGGCTACCAAGAAGATGGAGACTCCCTGTTTACAAGGAGTCACATGGAAAAGAAAAGGGGTAATAGGCACAAGTTGCTCCTGGGGAGATTCCAGTTGGACACAAGGGTGGTAAACTCTCCTTTTTTGATAAGTCACATCAAAAGCTCCCTGCCCTTTAATTTTGCGACACATGGGGATATCCTGCTCCTGGGACTCTAAGATTTCCTTCTGGATGAGTGTCCAGCCTTCCTGGACCCCTTTGCCCTTCAGGACTGTCTCCCAAGGGACTCTCCCAACCAGTGTCCTGAACAGGCCAAAGTCAGCCTTCCAGAAGTCCAAGGTGGAGGTTTTGCAATCCCCCCTCCTTACATCACTAAGAATTGAAAACTTAACGGTTTTGAGATCACTAAGCTCAAGAAGGCCTCCAACCACCACATCTCCCACTAGTCTTTCTTCGTTTATGAACAGGAGATCCAGTGAGGTATCTCCCCTGGTAGGCTCACTTACCAGTTGCTCTCTGCTGTGTTATGTTTTCAGCAGACATCTGGTAGGTTGAAATCCGAAACCAGAACAAGAGCTGGCGATTGTGAGACTTCAGCCAGCCTCCTATGGCATACGTCATCTGCCTCCTCGTCCTGGTTGGGTGATCTATAACAGACTCCCAGAACAATATCACCCTTATTTGCCTTCCCCTTCATCCTTACCCACAAACACACAACTTCATCATCACTGTAATCAGGCTCCATACAATCAAAACACTCCCTAACGTACAGTGCCACACCAGCGCCTCTCCTTCCCTGCCTAACCCCTCTGAAGAGCTTATATCCACTCACTGCAGCATAACAGTCTTGACAGTCATCCCACCACTTTTCTGTAGTCCTTATCTCCTCTCTCTGTTGTGGGATTCAAACACCCTAATTTGCCAATACAAGTGAGACCAGCATTTCATGTTGGTCATTTTGTTGACCTTAAGAAGAAGGTATTTCATGAAGTACCTGGCTTGAAGCTTCTTACCTTGGACAGTGTTAAGTGCTGTTCAAGCTCTGTTGTACTAAACTCCAGACTTCTCAATATGTGACATGAAAATATAAATCATAATAACAATGTCTCTTTCTACAAGCATGTAGATATACGTAAGGCTGATATGCTCAAATATCTCAAAAAGGGTTCTTTTTGCTTAATTGCACTCCGCTAGAAGTCAGTTGTCTTAAGTATAGCATCAAAATTGTCAGCGACAAAGACCTGAGAGCAATCCATCACATCTATTTTAAACATACAACTTTGAATGATATAAATTGCTTTTAGGAGATAGGTTTCTCTTTCCTTTGACATTATAAAAAACCCAGACTGGCTTAGATTTAGCATATCAATTTTATGATATCTCAATTTATGCAAGATTAATCCCCTCCTTGCTGCAGAAACTGCAGTTTGGGAAGTTGGCTGAGTGCTCCTTGAAAATACGTGCCAAACTCTTTTTCAGAGGAACAATGTGAAGCCTATCACAATCCCAAAGATTAATTACTACTATAAATAAGCCATCTGGGAAATGCATCAATCAATTCTAATGTCCTTTTCTTCTTAATGTGATTCTAAAGGGCCAAGGCATATTACTTGCCGCAGAGACTGCTTTTAGTTTCAGCCTTGAATAGTGGCCATGGTCAGCTGAGGATTACAAAACCTGTACATACGGCACCAGCATATCAATAGATAGAGCCAGACTTTCAGCTGATGTCTTTTCAAACCTGCCAGTTTTTGGATTTTTCCATCTATTGCTCAGCGGGGTCAGTCATAATTTACTGCTAGTAAGTGTATGTGTAAATCAAATGTCATCAGCTTCAGGGGCTCTTTATTATTATACATAAAGATGTGATTAAAGAGTAAAAGAACTGGAATTAAAAAATATTTAAACAAAATAGCTGTGTTGAAAGATAGAACAAGAAAACTTATTCTCACCTGACAAATGAATTTACCATATTTTATTGCTAACAGTGTATTTAAGTACACAGAATACAACATTTATGGTGTCAGTGGCAGTAGTAGTAAGGCAAAACCAGTGAGGTTGCTAGTGTAGCAAAGCATGGAAGATGTCATGGGCCCTGCTTGCCAGGGGAAAATGTTTTTCTAAAACTCGGTTGCTCAGAAAAGTCACTGATGCTCCTGATCAGAGGGGACTTATAGTCATTCCCATCTGGTGGGAGGGCTGGTGATGCCAAAAGGTATAGCTCACATGCCAACAGGTAGCCTGACTTCATTGCACACA
The DNA here is from genome assembly GCF_020740795.1 of Apus apus. Lineage (NCBI taxonomy): Eukaryota > Metazoa > Chordata > Aves > Apodiformes > Apodidae > Apus > Apus apus. The sequence continues at coordinate 111,801,640 of NC_067283.1, read as the reverse complement.
CATAGCTTAGCAAAGACCTAGTACTGAAAGTACAAAAAAGTCCATCTCCGCTTGGACTGAAGGGATTGAAATGGCTCAGATGGCTGAGCTGAGGAGAGCAGGGTAGAGCTGGTGGCTCTGGGCTGGGGGTTGTTAATCCTTGGGCCAGAAGAGCAGGAATTGGCAGTGTATGCACCTGCCCTCCCTCCATCATCACAGCACCCTTGCTTCTCCTCTGTATTTACCTCTTGCATTCATGCATAGCTTTGTCTTACAAAAAATGGTGGAGTTTTGGAGTGGAAGATGCTTTATCCTCTGCATGCCAAGAATTTCAAACAAGCTGGGAGACACCAAGTCTTTTCCTACCACCACAGGAGAGCTGAGGAGCTGGACTGGAGCCAGGGAAGAGAAGCTCATGCTGCTCTTGGTTGTGCTCTTCAGCCACTGTGGACAGGCAATGTGTTCTATAGTCATTTGATGTAGTGCATTTTGGGGGCATTATGGTTGCTGTTTAAACCATTTTCTGTGCTGGGCAGTGATGTCCTTACAGGGAAGTCTGTCAGAGGTTGCAGTAAGCAAGCATACTAGTTGGCTACAACCCATCTCAGCCAGGAGAGCTGGAAATAGCTCTTTGTAACTCTTACGCTACCTTCTTGCGCCTCCTGTGACAATTCTCTTCCCTTACCTGGTCTCCTTTCCTGCTGTGCTTTCTCATTTCTGTCTGCCCTGCTGTCTGCCTTCTCTCAGATTTCAATTTCTTTTCCCGAGGTTCCTCTGTCTCCTCCCCACTCCCCAGCACTCGGAGCTCTCCTGGGAAGCTCTACAGCAGGCTCCTGGCCCTCTCACTACACTCAACAGCGCAGTAAAAAGCTGTGAACTGCCCAGTTTCTGTGTCCAGTGTCAAACCTTTGTGACCAATGGCTTTTGCTTTTCCTGTCGTTAGCAAAATTGAGCTGGTCTGCGGAGGCCAGAAGCACACACCGTTTCTTTTGCTGATGCCGTCACAGAGGCCACCAGCCATCAGGTGCTTCCGTGACTTCCCCCCACAATGTGGAGGGGTTTTTAAAAGAGACCAAAGGTCACACGTGGCGTTTGCCTCTCACAGAGGAACGGCTGTTACGGGACCCCGTTTTAGAGTGAAGGTTAGAATGCACCCCCACCGCGCCCACGAATTGCTGCTGAGACCAATGTTTGCTTCAGGAATTAACCGGTTTATTGAAGAACAGCTACAATAAAGTTTAGGGAAAATGTGGAAATAGCAAACGGCTACCAGGGAAATATCAGGGAAGTGATGCAAAAGTACTGTGTCCCTGAGATGTGCTGTCCGAGAGGGAGTTGCGGATCAAAGGCGAGGGAGGGAGGAGGGCAAGCCCGACAAAATTCCTCCTTACAAGAGGTCGCGATGAGTGTGCAAGTACAGGGAGCGGAATCGTGGTAGGGCAAAAAAGGGAGGTTGTACGATTTCGTTATCCTCCCGGGGGGATGCAGCTCCTGCGGTGAAAGCAGCAGCGGCATTTCCCCTCAGCGGCTTGGTTTTGGTTTTGGTTTCCCCAGCAAGCGGCAGCAAAATGGGGTGGGGGGGCTCCGGCCCCGAGGGCTGCGGGAAGGCCCCGGTGCTCCAGGATCAGAGCCCGGCACGCAGGGTCAGAGCCCGGCACACAGGGTCAGAGCCCGGCACGCTCACCGCTCCGGCTCAGGCTCGGTCCCCGGGGCCCGGCAGCGCCCCGGCCCCAGGCTCCGCAGCAGGGCAAGTCCCATGGGGGTGTCCCCACGCAAGACGCGTCCAAGCAGGTCGCTCTCCTGCTGAACCCGTGGCCTTTTATACCTCAGTGGCCCCCCCGGTCCAGTCAGTGTCATCCCCACGCTGCATAAACATACTAATGTCCAGAGCCGGCTGGCAGCCGTGAGCCCCAGGTTCGGGCGGTGACTGGCAGGGCGATGCATCACCTGTTGCCCAGCCTTCCTGCCTTGCACCGCACCTGTTGTTTTGCTGCCGTTTGTCCTTGAGCAGCAGGCCTGGTCTTGGTCTGTTAGCTGGGAATAACCAGCAGAAGGGCTTTGCTGGCTTAAAAGGCATTTTGTTTAGACTTGTGTGGGGAAGAAGAAGAATCATTTCCCACATCCTCTTATTAACTCTTTGGCTTTATTTTAGCAAGGTACTATGAAAGCTTTTCTCTAGCACACCTGCCAAGATTACATGTTTTTGCAAGGGGGTTGGAAGGGAGACTGGGAAATCCTCATTATTTTTTCCCCTTTAAATAAAAATACTATCTGTGGAGAGCAGCAGTCAGGGCATTACTGCAGTCATGTTACATTGTGGTTAATGATGTCTGGAAAGAAAAATCTATGGCCAGGCCCAAAGAGTTGCAGTGAATGGAGTTAAATCCAGCTGGTGGCCAGTCACAAGTGATCTTACCCAGGGCTCTGTGATGGGGTCAGTTCTCTTGAATATCTTCATTAGAGATCTGGATGAGGGAATCACAGAATCACAGAATCACAGAATAGTTTGGTTTGGAAGGCACCTTTAAGATCATCTAGTTCCAACCCCACTGCATGGGCAGGGACACCTCCCACTAGACCAGGTTGCTCAAAGACAAATTCAGTCTCTTTGAACACTTAAGGGGATGAGGCATCCACAGCCTCCCTCTGCAACCTGCTCCAGTGGGATCAATTGCACCTCAATTATGTCTGCAGATGACACCAAGTTGGGTTGGAGTGTTGATCTGTATGAAGGTAGGAAGACTCTGCAGAGGGACCTGGAAAGGCTTGGTTGATGGACTGAGGCCAATTGTTTAAGGTTCAACAAGGCCAAGTGTTGGGTCCTGCACTTGGGTCACAACAATCCCATGCACCACTACAGGCTTGGGGAAGAATGGCTGGAAAGCTGCCCAGAGGAAAAGGGCCTGGGGGTGTTGATTGACAGCCGGCTGAATATGAGCCAGAAGGCATCCTGGCTTGTATCAGAAATAGTGTGGCCAGTAGGACTAGGGAGGTGGTTGTCCCCCTGTACTTGGCACTGGTGATGCTGTGTTTTGAGTGCTGTGTTCAGTTCTGGGACCCTCACTACAAGGAGGACATGGAGGTGCTGAAGTGAGTCCATAAAAGTGCAATGAATTTGGAGAAGGGTCTGGAGAACAAGCCCTACATGAAGTGTCTGAGGGAACTGGGGTTTTTTAGTTTGGAGAAGAAGAGTCTGAGGGGACATCTCATTGCTCACCTCCAGCAAGGAAGTGGTAGTGAGGTGGGGTTTGGTCCCTCCTCCCAAAAAACAAGCAACAGGACAAGAGGCATTGGCCTCAAGTTGTGCCAGGGGAGGTTTAGTTTGGATATTAGGAAAACTTTATTCACTGAAAGGGTTGTCAAGCCCTGGAAGAGGCTGTCCAGTGAAGTGGTGGAGTTACCATCTCTGGAGGTATTTAACAGATGTGGTGCTTAGGGACATGGTTTAGTGGTGGACATGGCAGTACTAGGTTAATGGTTTGACTCAATGATCTTAAAAGACTTTTGCAATCAAAACAATTTTGTGGTTCTACAAAAATCTAGGAAGAAAGGCTCTTTGGATAGAAAAGCTGATTGGCATGCTACAAATTTAGTGCCCCTAGGAAGGTCACAAATTCTTTGCATATAATCTTTGTATAAACAAGCAACAGCTTTACTTTGGACCAATTCTGTGTTCTCAGGCAGTGCAAATAGCATGATGATGAGACAGAAGAGCACTTCACTCACCAGGAAAAAGACTAGAATGTGTGGGATATGTTCTTCAGTGAATTGCAAAATACAGCTGTGAGACAGGTGAGAGTATTGAATGGTTTTCAGTTGGTGGATGGGGAAAAAATACAAGGGTGTCTTGGTGCCATTCAGAAGGTGTCAAACCAGATCAACCCTTGTCCCTGGGTGGTACCCAACAGCCAAGGGAGCCTGGAGGGTAGTGGGGAGAGCTGCACAGTGGCCCCACCACCCAGAAGCCTGAAGCCCATACCACTCCTGCGGGGGCTGGGGGGGGAAGGATAAAACTGCACTACTTGTTCTGCACGCCTGCTCCTCTGTGGGACACCTTAATGAGAAAACAGATGGCCATCACCCTTTCTCAGTGAGCTGAAGGATGCACCTGGCACAGCCCTGAGGTAAAACCCATGGAGACCATCAAATGCCTGAAGATTTAGAGGTGATGCTCCTCTGCTGGAGAGCCACTCCTCTGCTGGAGCACCAGCCTTGAGGAGAAGCAGGCAGATGCCCAGGCCAGCAGAGCTAAAGAGCGAGTTGGTGACCTGGGCTTCTCCATGGTACATGGGCTTAGTGCAGAGAATATATTTTGTTCCAGATATAAAATATCTGGGACCACTCCTGTCCTTCTTGCACTGTGGTTATCGCACCATTACTGCCAATTACACTTTGCAGTTACTCATGGATTTTAACCTTATTGTTTTATGAACTGCGACTAATTAATCCGCTCATTCCTCTCAGCTCAACAGACTCTATAGAGAACTGTCTGCATTTTTGTTTCAGATGAAGGACCACAGCAGAGATTTCAGGAGACTTGTCAGTGTAATTACAGGAGTCAAGGTGCTGGAAATCAGTCTCCCATCACTTGGAATCTAGGAACAGCTCTGGCTATGCATCTGTTATTTGGAGGAGTCACACTATAAAATTAATAGCTGTGAACTGAAGTAGGGATGAGTCTTGTTGTCTTTTGTTTGATGCGTCTCACTTTCTGAAGAGGGTCAGGGCCAACCTATTCCATTGACAGAGAGACACTGGCAGACACTGTCTACCAGTCAGTTGTTGAGATTTAGTTCAGAGAGACTGGCAGAAGTCACCCTGAGTACTGAAACATTTTTCAATTATCTTATTTCTCTGCTATGACATGCTGCTTCCTATTAGGCTTCATACCGAGAGTAGGCTGTTGCTGAATGGTGATTACCTGCTGTTCAGGGAAAATGATGGTTTTTTTTTCTAGAGGCAATTTTTCCAGTCCTACATGGATGAACACAGACAGCTTCTCTATGGACTGTGGTCACAGTCAGCATAGTCTCTGATGTACAGAAATGTACAACAGAAATTACTATGCTGCTTTAAAAACTGGAGCTTAAAAAGGCTTTGCTTCTGATCCCTGTCCAGTCCATGGTTGCCCCACTGAAGCTTACCACAGTTGGGTTTTAAAAAGATTTCTGTGTCAGGCCAAACCCGAACAGCCTAATTACCTGGGGAGGGCTTTCCTTCGATATGCTCTGGCTGCACTTCCTGTAGAGAAGCAGATACAGAAAGCTGGAAAAAACACATTTAAATATTTTGCTGGGAAAGTTTAGTCCAGGCCCAAGGTATCAGGATGTATTCTGCACAGCTAAATGTAGGTGACATATCTCAGCTCATTTCTCCTCTCAAAATACTTCAATATTTTCAGGTTTTACTTGTGTTGAATTTAGTTCCACTCCCAATTGCAAGTAGATATTCTCCATTTTTTTTCCACAGTCCTGAGGGAGGATATCTGTGGTAGCAAAGTTTTATTTTTTCAGTTTTCTTGAAGCAGTGACATTGCAACATCTGATCTGAATGTGGATTTTCTGGGTGAATTTCTCCCACTTTGCCAGCTAGCTACTTGTCATGATTTGACTCGTGATCAGCAATTGAACCAGTGACAATAATGCTCTCAATCCCCCTTCCCCTGCCCCCACATAGGGAAGGAGAGAGAGAATGAAGAGACTTTCCAGTTTGAAAACTAGACAGCTTTAATTAAACACTAATGATAAAAGAAAATATGTACAATTATATACAAATGTGTTCAGGAATGTGCAAAACCCTATTGCCTCCCCCCGCCCCCAGCAACTCCCAGGGCATCTCCTGAGCTGTGAGCAGTTCTGAAATGTCCTGAAGCTGCCGGAGAGAGCGGCAGAGCAGAGAGGAGCTGAGGGCAGAGTGATGAGGGTCAGGAATGCACAGACCTAGGGATCAATGGTGATGGATAGATGGAGTCCTCCCCAGATGCAGGCCATGGACAGAAGAGAAGGGAAGGAGAAGCAGGAAGGAAGTTGACTTGTGTGATCTCTGACCTTACACTGAGCTTACATAGATATGTGGAATGGAATACTTTGGCAAATTTTGCTGTTACATCTACTCTACTCCTCGCTGCGGGAGGGCTGCAGATACGACCTTCTGCTCCTTTAACAACTGAGGCTGCAGGTTCAACAAGTAGAGCAAAGTGACCTTGGTGTCTCAGCAGTAATATAAACATTCCGTTGTTACCAGTTCACTAGCTGGAAAACGTGCTACTAGTTAAAAGAGAGATTACTGAAGTGGAAAAAAAAATAAAATCCGTAAAAAGAAAATTGGCATCATCCTGACTCAAACCAGGACATTCCGCCTGCTATTCCATGCCATGTATTATACATGAACTCTATATTGTACCAACTGTCAAATTAAGGATTCTCCCCCAGAGTTCGATTTCCCTAAGGTACATATTGCAGAGGGGATTCTACAGCAGCTTTATGCTTCCATGATGCAGGACAAAAAATCTCCAAAAGTGGCTTTACATCAGGTGGGCTATTACTGTAGGTAGCAGCCCACTGTTCTAAATAAACATGTTTCCATAGGTCTGTCCTTGGGAAAGCTGGTGGTCTAACTCTGCCACTATAGTGTGCCCTGAAGTAATAGGTTTTAATTGCCTTTGGAGCAAATAAAACTAATGACAATTATCTACAACAAACCTCATTCTCAGAATGCTCTGTAGTCGTGCTGAATATTGCTACCTGGTACAAAATTAGTATCATAAAGAAAATATAAAGTTCTTATTGCAGAATTAAATTTCTGTGTGAAATTTTTCACAGAACATACAGATACTTACGAGTTCTGAGAAAACTTAACAGAGGGAGATGGAGCAGGAACAGTCACAGCCAGAGGTGATGTGCAGGATGTTGCATGCCCTGTGAAAGGTGAAGCGTCTCAGTTTCCTGAAACTGCAGCTATTGAACACTCCTGTGGCACAGACAATGTGTAACTCCATTCTCTTTACTTCTTTGTAACTTTATTTTTTAAACCAATTGTGCTGGGGGACTTCTATCTCTCTTAAGAAGTACAAGAGAAACAAAGGAAGTACTGGTCCTTAGCACAAAGAAAAGAATAGGCACGAGGGGAAGCAAAGAAAGTCGAAGAACTAAATAATTTCTTCTTCTCAGACTTCACAAAGATGTAACACAACCAGATACTTTTAACTAAATGGTTATAAAAGGGAGATATATTCACAAGAGTCTGAAGAGCAAAATCAAGTACATAAGGTTTAGCTAATGTAGATGTGTTGCAGTTTATTGGCAACACAATATTAAAAAGCATCTTAGAAAGGAACTAAAAGAAGCAGCCAGTATAGTTTGTGAACCACTAGCACTTATCTGGAGAATTAAGAGAGGACATGGTAAGTCTTAGAAACTGGAAAAGGACCACAATTATGCATTTCTTAAAAGGCAGAAGGTCCATAGCTTTCTGGTTTTTTAGACAGCTAAACTTTGATCACTGGAAAGATTCAGCTCAAGTTATTAAAGCTCAATTTTGAAGTTGATAGAAAGGGTTTCCAGAGAACACTACATAATAAAACAGTCTACTTTCCTGATGAGATGTCTGGCCTGGTGAATCAGAAAAATGTGACTGATGGACCATGATTTGACTCAGTAGAGTTTTTGGCAGTGTCTTCCATGATATTATTATAAGGAGGTGTTCTTAAAAGCAGGCATTATACAAAAACAAGGCATTCACCAAAACTTGTGATCACTCTATAGAAGAATACAGCTTTCAAAGAGAAATGGTCAAAGTGTGAAGGTATTTCAAATATGGAAAGACCTGTCAAAATAGTTCAATATTTTGAGTATTTTTGTACCTAGGTTGCACACTAGTTACAGATGACATGACATTGGGAAACTGTTGATACTGTGGAGATTTTAACTAAGTTTGTGACTGCTCTGACATCTAAAAAAAAGTGTAAATTGGTATTGTGCCACCAGTAGGAGATGTTATTCACCAGTTAAATAAAGTATGTGCATTATAGTTTGAAAATATCACACTTAAATCTAGCAGCTACTGATTAATTTCTATTGTCAAACTTAGATGTTTTTTTACCCCAGGGAATGAAGCACACATTCTCTGATGGTCACTAAAACTTACTTTATCCAAAAGGTCAGTGGCCGTAAGCAATGTCTCTGGTACAGGACATTTGCATATCAATCAATCTGGACTGAGTTTTGTCCTCTTTGCTTTTGGCTAATTGTCTTACTTTTTCCTTGTGGTCAATGATCCTTTACAGCATTGTTTTAATGGACTGTTCTTCAAACAAAGAGCTATTTCACTGGGTTTTCCGATACATTTTTTTTTTAAATCCAACCACTTTACATTTAAATATATTACTGAGGCCATGAAAACAGTCTATTGACCTCTTTAGCATTCTGCTAGGTAGTCTGAAACAGCTCATAGCTTGATACTTAAAGTTAATACGTAAGAGGCCTACAGATGATCTACTCAAGAACAAATATTCATATCAGAGATGAAAGTGAAAGATGGAGTGAGCAGGGTGTTAATTTCCCTTCATGTTGGTTTTCCAAAATGCATTCCCAATAACTGCGTAATTCTCTGTGAAATAAAACCACTCATTTTTCCTGGAGCTGGGGACTAGAAAATTACGAGGGCTTCAGGTCCAAGGCAGTTGAAATGGTTGGTTTACCTAGAAATAAAAAATCAGAAAGCTTCCAGTCTCTTAACAATTCATTACCTTGCCAAGTGTGTTGGCAGGAAAGAAGGTACAGTATGAAAGATGCCTGGAAAACATTTTTTCACTGGTAACCTGCCGTACTTTTAACCTTGAAGTTCATAAAAGTTAACAATCCTCCCTAAAGTACTTTGATTTTTAAAAGTATACAGCTGTAGAGTATCTAATTGGAATTTTTCAAAAGAGTCGTAGCTTGTAAAGGAACATAGAAGTCTAATTTCTACTTGGTTCATTGCACTATGCCTTTACCTGAGTTTTCTCGTGTACAAGCTGAAGTGAATAGAGAATTAGTTCAATCTTAAAGTCCTATTGCCCTTTTCCAGGGGTGAGAAGACCTAGGCCTTAGACTCTATCAAAAACATAATAAACAGATACAGTGCACAGACAACAGTTTAAAAACTAGGTGTAAAAGTAAGCTTTTTGCAGGTAGAGGAAGGATAACAAAATCTACCACAGTAAGGAGGTGACTGGTAGGAGGAAATAGAAGCAAGTAAATTCTCTGGGGCAAGGCAGACTTTATTTTCTATGTACTGGCCATGGATTAACTAAGTCAAAAACATAAAATCATAGAATGGTTTGAGTCGAAAGGAACCTTAAAGATCATCTAGTTCCAACCCCCCTGTAAGGGAAAGGACACCTCCCACTAGGTCAGGTTGCTCAGAGCCCCATCCAACCTGGCCTTGAATACATCCAGGGATGGGGCTTCAAGAACTTTCTGGGCAACCTGTTTCAGTGTCTCACCACCCTCAAATTCCAGAATTTCTTCCTAATATCTAATCTAAATCTCCCCTCTTTCAGTTTTAATCCATTGCCCTTTGTCCTCTCACTACAATGCCCTGTAAAACGTCCCTCCCCACCTTTCCTGTGTGCCCTTCAGGAACCGGTAAAGCTATGAGGTTGACTCAAGGATGTGCATTTTATGTGAAAAAATACTTTACTAAGCTACCTGGAAACACTCCTGACATTGAGGTTGAGTAACTTAGCAGAAATGCATTTGAGGAAAACAGGCAGTTCTTTGTATGAATCTTCCCTAAGTAATCAGGATACTTGCAAGTGAGCTGTAAGATTACATGTGGAAAGCTTGGCTATATAGGATTTTATTCAACTGTAGCAAGCTAAAAAAGACAAGAAAAATGTAACCAGCTATCTTTCCCCTCCATCAACTCAGTTTTTATGAGGCTAGGGGATAGGGCCAGGCCTGTTTGACACTGCAACTTCCCAAACTCCACTTTCTCAGATCTGACTAACAGATTAAAAAGGATAGCTATGCTTTGTGTGAAAGCTTGTATTCTTCCTGTTATATCCTTTCTCTTTTTCCATCTGATTGCTTAAGAGATCAAAAAAAGAAATAATAAAATAAAATCACCCCTAAGATCTATTCTGCATCACAGACTCTGTATGTCAACACAGGATTAAAATTAAATCTCTACAATACATGCAAAAGGATTTGCCAAGCTTTCACACTCACCTTTGCATTTATCTATAGCACCTTCTGACCATTCCATTATATGACAAAATTGGACATGACCAAGGACACCTAATAATCTCACAGCAATTTCCAAGGCTGTCTTTGTCATAGTCCTTTGATGACTTTGCTGCTAGTTTTGCCCCGAAATAAACACATTCCTGGCTCAAAATAAAAGGCCTCTTGCCTTATGTCAATAAGTGATAGCTGTTTATGGCAATCAGGGCAAATACCTTCTGTTAGCACCCAAAGACTGCTATATTTTTATGGCTTGACCACTTCTCAGTATTTTAGCATATATATGCTGCAAAAATAGCCTCCTCCATTCCTTGCATTTAAATATTCTTTAGAGGATACTGGTAGCATAACATTTGGACAACACCCTCAAGCTTAATAATCTATCAAAAGGTAGTATTTTAACCTTAAAACCTGCAGTTGCAGGTACAAACCTAGAAGACGTTACATATTCATAGGCAGGTGTTGTGTTGGGAGTACATGAGCCTGGCAGGAAGGGACATAGTCTTTGATTTTACTGCCACAGCACTTTTCATGTGAAGTATCAGACTGAGGAGCAGTGAATTCTCGGTTACAGAAAATCACTGCCATCAGCTCCTCACTTGTCAGTGTTGTCTGTCATTCACCTTGAAGACAAGGTATTTTTTTCTCTTTAACCCTTGAAATAATTCACAAATGTTCAAAACAGTTTGTAGGGCAGAGCCTGCTAAGGAATCACTTCGGAGATATCAGTCTCTGATCAAGCACAAGACTTCACAGAGCCTCTGGAGTATGGCTTCACAGTAATATAAAAGAACGCGTTTGTACTTGCTATAGGTGTCCAACAGTCCAACAGTGTGCTGGGGTCTCCCAAACCATAACACCCTTCAGAAAACAGGAACCCAGCATCTCAGTCAGTCTTTTGGATGATTAGTGCACCTCAAGAACCATGCCAATAAGGTACTTCCCTTACAGTACCTGTGGCAGCTTAGGGGTCTGGTGTAACCAGTGCTGTCAGATCTCCCTGTGCTGCTCTGAGATTTGTTCTCCTACCCAGAGGGAACTTCTGGCAAAGGTGGGTGGAAGGGACACTGAACTGAACTCCAGCAGGAAGTCTTGAATAAACCTACTGAAGGCAGCGATTATGGTAAGCACTCTTTCAGCCTCAGTAGAAGAAATACCTAAAGTCCTTTTGCTTAAAACCCCAGCTGCATCTCTTAGTAACAGCTAAAAACTTGGCCCAATCAGGCTATTTAGCCTGGGGGATTTTTAGGTAACTGTAGTTGTATGAAATTCTTAAGTGCTTCTTTCCTGCTAGTTTTACGTTCAAATTGTAATATTTTTGTTGACAACGTTGGCAAGAAAGGAATAAGAAGATTGCATCTCTGCAGGCCTGGTTCATCTGCCTGAGGCCTGAGTGGGGTAAGCAATGGAGCCCAGCTGCCTAGTCATGCACCAGTCTGCTGAGGATGGAAATCTGCACACTAGCTTTACAAAGGGATATTTCCTCAAACAAATCTGAACAATGAAGTCCTGAGCTCAGGCTTTCTTTTCCTTTCATTAGAAGGATTTTAGTGCCCTTAGCAGGTGCAATAATGCAGTAATAATACAATAAATAGGAAAATAATGTAGGAACCCTGACTGGGACAGACATAAGCTCTTGTATATGTGAGCAAATATATATTTCTGAGAATGAAGATGCATATGAGTGTTCAGATACCTGAAAGAATGCTGGAAGTTCTTTCCCAGCTCCTGGACTTGTATTTGCCATTGGCTCTGTGCATTTACATTTGACATATCAAGTCAGGAAATTTGAATTATGGTATTTTTAAAGTGAAATTAATTTATTGATTTGAAATAGCACTATGAACAAGGAGGAAAAAGATGTACTGATGTGAAGTACCTTCCATCTGATGCTGAGTTCGATGCTCTGAAGCTGAAGAGTGGATGAAATGTCTCCAGTATTAGAGGTATGTGTGTATCTGCTATGTGTGACATAGCTTTTTCGTTATTATGTCACTGTATCATACTAGTAATCCAATTTTTATGGTGTGTTGATGTTAATAGCATCACCAGTACGCTCTAAGGCTCCAACCAAACTCCTAGTGCAAGCACCCATGCATGTAATTACTTCCTACTGTGTCAGTCATTCTGAAACAGAGTCTGTCCAGCAGTCATTCAAGTAGAAGCTGGCAGAGTAGATAGGCAAAGATACCCTCTTCGTCCTTGCAGACAGAGACAAAACTGCAGTCTTAGTTAAAGGTGACAGGATGATCCAAAATGCTTTAGCTGTGAACTGAAAGTGTTAGTCTGTGCAAGAGCACACTTCAAGCAAGTCAAGTTAGTCCATCCAGAATGCCCCAGTGTTACTACTCTACAGTGTTTGTGATTGCACTGAACTCCTTTGCTGAATGCACAGAAAAGCCTGGGAGATGTTTCTCTGGGAGATACTCCTCTATCTGAAGTAGCAGACCTACCTGGCACATTCATCACATGCTATAGTGACTGATACAGAAAGGGGAGCAGGTGTAGAAATGATGCTGTCTCCTTTCATTTTACTACATGAAATTCAGGTCAGGAAAAAATAGTGGGGAGTATTCTATACCAGCACATGCTCACCATAGCTTCATGGAAAATGGCAGTTACAAAAGCCAGCAGCATGGTACTTCTTCCTTTCTCCATCCCTCGGTTTGATTCCACCTTGAATACTACAGAAGTTTTTGGAAACTAGCAAGTCTTTGTATACAAAATCTTGGAGTGTCAAAAGCTCTATTGAGAATGCCAGAGCACAGCAGGGAAGTATGTCCAGTGACTTGATTAATTGAAAAGAAAACGTATGATTAGAATCATACCTAATACCCTCTGACAGCCTCAAGAAAAGTCTAGAGTAGTAATATGATGAAAGAGTTGATGGGAAAATGAAGTGACAAAATTTGTTACTACTGAAGTTTTAAAATATAGATGGAATCTAATTAGTCCTTAATTGAATGAAAGGTGATGAATTACATATTCTGCTTAATTGCTTGTGTTAGGAACAATTACAAGTCAGGACTGATGTTACCTGCTTTTTCAGAAAAAAACCTCTTTACTGTGAGAGTGATGGAGCACTGGAACAGGCTGCCCAGAGAGGTTGTGGAGTCTCCTTCACTGGAAACATTCAAAACCCACCTGGACACGTTCCTGTGTGATGTGCTCTAGGTGATCCTGCTCTGGCAGGGGGTTGGACTAGGTGATCTTTCAAGGTCCCTTCCAACCCCTAGGATTCTGTGTTTCTGTGCTTTGGCCTGCAGCAATGATAGCCTTTTTCTTCAGCAGTAACAAAAACTAACTGGTCTCTCTGGTAATCAGTAACTTGTTTTGTAATGTTGTCAAGGTACTCTTAGCACATCACTTTCACTGTTTTATAATGTATTGACCTTTCTCTTCAAGGAAGATGAAATAATATTTTTTCTTCTCATTTATAACAACATTTTTTAGAATATACATATGTATTGTCTGCAAGGTGTTCAACTGGGGACCAGCTTTGTACTCTGTGCTTGTTTGGTCTTTACCTAAAATGGGGAGGGGGGAAGAGCATCCAACTGCTACAGAAATACAGATCCATAATGAGAATGGATTTTTTTATTTTCTCCAGTGTTATGAAGATTCATGGTAGATCCTTTTAAACTGAAGCGGTGTTACAGGAGCTGAGTGTCTGGGCTCAGTTCCAGTAGCTTAGACTTCAACTCTCTGCTAATGCTGCTCAGCTGGTAAAACTAGTTATTACTCAGCTCTGCTCTAGTGAGTGCTACTGGATTAAATATTCATTGGAAACTCAGTGGTATCCTTAAAGATTTGCTGACCTGAGCGACTGCAGGCTGGTATGAGCCTGTTCTGCCTGCAGACTGCACCACAAGGGTGCAAAGCCAGCTCTAATCTATAGTGCAAGTAGCTGTGATGATACCCTGGCAGTGAATCTGGGCTGCTAACTTCATGCAAGGCTTATAATGGCAAGTTGGGAACTGTGCTACCACTGTGGGTTTGTTGAGAGAAGAACATTTTAAGTGTAGTCTGCAGTGATGTAAGGGAGTAGTTCTAGTGAAGACAGACTCTTCTTGGAAGCATAAAATGAAAGGTCAAGGGGCAGTGAGCGCACAGTGTAGCAAGGCACAAGGGAAATTCCAGTTGGACATAAAGCAAAAAAATTATTTTGGATTGAGGGACAGAAATCTACCAATCAAAAAGATCACAGTCCTACTTTGCGTTGGCTAATGCATGCTGGAACATCAGCAGTAAAATTATGTATATATAGACATGTCCCCAGTGGAAGAGATGGGGCTATATTTTTGAAATGTAATCGTCATCAGCAGAGCAGAGCAGTGCCTGATTTTAGGCATTGTGATTAACTCTCCTTTGCCAGTCACCTGAGGATTCAAAAAGCAGTTACTTCAAAGTGCAGGCCTTTCTATGTTTACAAATCATCATCTACTACTTTTTGAAATGTAGCTACATGAGATCTTTATGAATGTCTTTAGGTTGAGGTAATTTGTAGAACACAACTTCTTTTCTGTGCATTCTGGTACATTCTGCCACCGTTTGTCCGGGCTCTCTGAGAGCAGCAATTTACAGCTTTTACATCCTCTGGACTTGGGATTGGTTGTCAGACCACCACCCACTATTGTCCTAGAGGGTTAGTGATTTCAGCTCTCCCTGCTCATGCATTGAAGGCAGTTGAATTTCTCCTTTCTCTGGCGACAGGCAGAGTCCTCAGGTAGACTTCAGCACCCAGCAGCAGTTCTGCACAGGAGTCTCCCCAGGTAAAGCAGCTCCTTGCTGCTCTGGCAGTCCTCTCTTTATAGTTCAATGACCTGCACCTTGCCATTGGTCCTTTTGGGATCCTTGCTATGATTGGTTTATTCCAATCAATCATGAACCTATTCCTTTCTTTCTGACTTTCAAGCACAATAAAAATGCTTGCGTAACAATTCACCTTAGTTAAGTAATTCTATGTAATTGCATAATTATCCATTACAGCTGTTTGACTTACTGACACACTAATTAAGCTAACGTGAGGCACAACCACAACAATTTAAAACAAGAAACCAGAGAATGATCCTTCTTGGGAGTGTATACACAGGCAATAATACTGAGGTTGAATAGAAAGAGAAATGTTTATCTTGCATATTTTCTTGAACCTGTTATACTTTTTTTTTTTAACAGGTGACAAAACATGTAATTAAATAATTAACTGTGTAATAATCCTAAACAAAAAATACAAAGCTCTGCAATAAAAATAAACTCTCTTGCTCAAGAGCACTTGCCACGCCAACTAGTAGGAAGTAAGTTTTCTTTATTACAAACATCTCTCAGTGGTGGCCAAAGCTAAATATGGATTTAGCTCAGCACATGCTGGTATGTTTTATGTTATTTGAGATTAAAATTCAGTATTTGAGTCCTGTGCTCAGCCAACTATTCTGATATGTAAATGATTTTAACGGATTGAATTTTTGCTTATACAGTGAACAGCCAAATCATAGAGACAGGAATAAGATTCAAAATATGAACTTAAATAAAGAAAACTGAAGGATTAACATAATGAATAGTAAACAGAATGCTGTCTTTAAGTCTGTGTTTTTGGAGACATTCATTAATCCTGCAATTACTTTACTGAAAAGAATGTGCTACTTGGTTTTGACTTTGAAAAGCACAATTTATGTACTTGCCTCCTTCATTTGAAAATCGGTCTTCTTTAAAGAAAAACACAAAAAGCCACTCTTGCTACAACAGATAAGTACAACCTTTATCCTGTTTTACCCCTCAGTCTTTGCATCCTACTGAATTTTATTACTATAAATAGAGGCTCTGGTTGCTGTGATGCATTTTACTTGTAATAGGGATAAGCAGACAAGCACGTGTGTCACGTGCTCTGAAAATCTGAAAAACTTTCCTATAGTGAACTGTTTTGGAAGATTAAACCTTTCTTTAAGGAGGAGAAAGTTTCTGAGTTCCTACAGACTTTTACCCCCTGTATTTGAGTCTGGTGTACATTATCACTTCATACATCCAGGGATCGGGTTGCCTGGACAAAGTAATATCTTTTGAGAAACTTGTGCAGGAGAAACAGAAGCACTTGACTTTCTCAGGGGAGAAACCTGTGTCAATATTGTCTGCCCTTTACAAGCAACAGTTCAAACAGTTCACTTAAAAAGTAAAAAAAAGGTATGGATGTCCTTGAGATCAAAGCTGCTTATGCAAACTGAGAGTTGCTTGGAGAAGATATTAGTCCCAAAAAAGAAAAGGCACCTACTATTTTGTGAGTCTTATTTTATCTTGGTTTATGTTTTTTTTATAGCTTACAGATTCTTTACATGGATAATTACCACAGGGTCTAATAACCTAATAATGTATTACAAATGTGCAGTGTTCTTCTCTCAAAGTTTTACCAATTCTCCACATTTTCTTTTACAGATGCTCTTTCTGAGGGGTAATTTGAGGCCTTCTGCTACACTTTTGTGCCTCAGATGACCAGAAGGCTTTAATGCTTCTTTTGGTGTCAGGGACCATATATTTTATAGACTGATTCAATCTGCTGTTTAAAGCTGAGAAATTGTAAGATGCATACTAATGTTTTTTGTCAGTTAACTGACTAACACTCTGTTGACAAGACATTTTATTAAATAGATGCTGATAGTGAACACATTGATTTTTAATTTTTTTTTTCCAGTTTCTTTGATGAATGAGTAGAAATAGTCCTGATAGCATCACAATTTAAGGCTGCCGGGATAGCAAAAATAGGTAGCACTCCTGACCACTCAAAAAGAGACCACCAGAAAATGAGAACAGCAAAATAATCTTATGCAACAAAATAAACCAGAGGAGCAAGAATGGAAGTCTTCCAATGAATATGGATGAGTCAGTTTATATTTTTCTTTTAATTTCTGTTCTGAGGCTCTTGGCTATTACATGAGCTCTATAAGAGTTGTTTTTTGCAAATGATGAAAAGAGAGACGGCTATTTATATATGAGGCTGCCTGAAAATAATTCAGAGATCAGTAGTTTTCCTCCTCAGATCCAGTTTTTCCACTGCAAAAATAATTGACTTCACTAGATTGATCCATACAATTCTAGAATTTCCAAAATGCTATTTCATAAACTATTATCCAACCCTGGATTTCAAATATCTTGCACTGGATTTCAAACAACAGCATCACAGAGGTTTTGAAAACACCCTGTACTATAGCTGAGAGTCATCGAGATGGTTATTACTGGCACCTTCTCCTTGAAAAGCAATATTTCTGCAGAAAAGCAAAAATCCCTTGTGAGGGTCAGTACCCTTCCCCTCTCTGGAGCAACTGACTGCCTCACGGAGCAGTGATCTAACCTGCTCAAAATGGCTGTTCCTTGTGCTCCCTTCCTTTCCCTTCTTCATGGGCCAAACAACAACTACACTGCCACGGTGAAGAAAGAGACTCTGAGGAGGGAGCCCTGTGGCCGGAGAACCACAACATTGGAACCAATTGGAGTCTTTGTACTACAGTGTAACAAACTATATAAGAACAGGGATAGACCACCAGCCCCAGCTTTTTGCCTTTGCCTTTCAACTGCATGCTGGCTGCTGTGGGGCTGCGTCTTGCCTTCTGACCACTGCTGCTGCTTCCCCTTTTCAGGTGGCTTTTGGACCACTGGAGTGCTGCCTATGGATTGCCACAGGGATTGGGTGCTGCTGTCATGACGAGAGCACACCAATAAAGGAGGGAGAAGAAAGAAGACATCGCTGTCAGGGATAAACCCCTGTGGACCAGCGTCAGTCGTAGCCTGCCCTGTCCTCACTGCGCATCGTTGTGCTGTCACAGTGGTGAGGCAGAGTGGCTGTGAGTGCCATTGAAACAGCTGACCATCTCAGGAGCAGGGAAAATACCCATCCGGTGAATTCCTTCTCCCCCTTACCTTTCCCTTGCACACATCTCAAGACCCCACCAAGGGGAAGAGTCGGCATCGGGCCTGTCCTGCATCTACTCCTCCTCCTCTCCTCAACTCTCCTGGATTCCCCCACTCACAAGTATTGCTGGGTGGGAAACATTAACTGTTGGAGCGTTACCCCTAGTTTCTTTTGTTCCATATTGTTCTCTGCCCTTACTGAACCTCCTTTCCCTAAATTCTGTTAAATCCCTTAAGAGCTCAATTCGTAAATCTTAAAGTTGGCCTCAAGTGCTCTTGTCATGGGTGTGGTGAGGGCTGGCTGCTTTCCCACTCTAAAAGTCAGCACTGCAGTTGGCCGCTCCTCTGAGAGAGACGAATGCTGCGTGCAGACCCGTGGTCCCGTTACATTTCTCAAAAGGGAAAAAACAGTCGGACTGTGACACCCCTCAAACCTAACTTCTTAAAGAATCAAAAGAAATAAAAAAATAGAAAAGCATAATTTTCCACTTTTTTAATGCACAATGCTACATCAGTGGGAATCATAAAACAAGGTTTTCTCATATTTGCAGATGCACTGTAAACGTGCTTTTCGTGGAGGTCTATAGTTGGTACAGATTTATTGGGGATAAATGTTTCTGTGGAGACCTATTCCCAAAGTTTTAATATATTACCAAACATTTAATATATTACTTTTCCTTGTGAAAATGTCTTCAGGCTCCAGATGTCATATGTGTCTATTGGCAAGCATTTCTTTTGTTATGCCCACCAACTGTAACAGGCTTACTTGTGGATTAGCTGTGCCTCAGGTGTAAAATTAATTCAGGAGCACAGCCTGCTGTTCCAAACAAAATTGCAACAGAAGGAAATGTTGTTTTCAAGAGTTTGTCTTTTAAAGATTTGTAGAATTGGTTAATGCTGTTTTGTCTTTTTGGGTTTATTTTGAGACATTTAATCAATACTTTGTCATGTGTAACTTCTATTTTGTATTTTCAGTACATTGCGGTATACAAATGGCAAAGTCAGATGATCGTGTCTGCTAGTGTTCAAGGAACCAGAGATCCCTAATTAACTGATCTTATTGTGGTAGCAGTTTTAGCAATTAATTTTGAGCTACAGACCCATGAACCAAAGCCTTCTGTTTTCAGCTTTCTGGATTTAAGAAAAATAAGTTTTTGCAGAATAAATGTATATTTTCACTCTTTCCCCACTCACAGCTAAATATGGTTCAATGCCTAAAGTGGAGTGTGTGTGTGCAGGTGCTGCAGGCCTGGTTCTTTCATCAGTTTTTCTGCCTGACTGTAATGAGACCCCACAAGATGTGGGAAGATAGTTGACACTTTCTTTACGGATGGCTTCTTAATGCACCAGAGGTGACTTTCTGGAAACACTGAATTTGCCACCTGTTTATCAGGTATTGCTCTTGGCTGGAAAAGAGCAGTTCTCTGCCAAAGGCAATGAGGTGCCTTTCATCTGTACCTGGCTTTGTGAGCATCCTGAGATAAATTTGATGCAAAATCCAGGAAATGTGTTTAAAGCACTTCCAGCTCACCTAGCTGAACAGTTGGGTGCTCTGTGGACACCACCAGGCTGAAGCAACCTGTTGTAGCTGCAGCATTGATGGCCCCTAGTGTCTGGAGGCAGGTGGTCCTAGTCAGTCTGTGCACACAGTGTTTTTCCTTCAGCTGGGTGAGACCAGGCTGCTCAGCTGCACCACACCAGGGGGTGACAGACAGCAAACCCTGTCCTCCAGCTGAAGCAGTGGAAAGCTGGGCTTACAAAACAAACAAGACCGTTTTTTGTCACTGTTGATAGAGCTACTTTAGTGCTTCTTTAGTGCTGTAAACTGCTTCTTTCCTTTTCCTTCTGCCAGTGGTCAAACATGTTTCTCATGCAAGTTTCCAGGAAAACAGAAGACAAATGTTTTGCAAAGGTAAGTGGCTCCACTACGAGGGCTCGTCCTTTCACACTGTTATAAGGATTATTTTAAAATACATGGAAGGTAAATGAATTACACTTGGTTTTTGAGCTACTTCCCAACTATAATTTTCTTTCTTGTATACTTTCTTTTGTTTTCTTTATTTCCTTACATGGGTGCAGAGCTGAGGGGATTAAGAGCCAATCCTGAGTCATACCCTCCCTCCCTTCCTCACTTCCTCCTCTACCTCCCTCCCTCCCTTCCTTCTTTTCCTTCCCCTCCTTCCTCTCATTTTCTCATTATTTCTTTCATTCTTTTTTTCTCTCTATTTCTCTTTTTTTCCTCTCACTCTCTTTCGCTCTTTTTGTTCTTTTTTTTCTATTTCATACTTCTGTTCATTCCTCGTTCTGTCATTCTTTTAATCATTCATTTGCTCATTTTCTTGTTCCTTCATTCTTTTATTCATTCATTCGCTCATTTTCCCATTCCTTCATTCTTTTATTCTTTCCCTCATTTTCTCATTCCTTTGTTCTTTTATTCATTCATTCACTCATTTTCTCGTTCCTTCGTTCTTTTATTCATTCATTTGCTCATTTTCTCGTTCCTTCATTCTTTTATTTGTTCATTCTCTCATTTTCTCGTTCTTTCATTCTTTTATTTGTTCTTTGCCTCATTTTCTTATTCCTTCATTCTTTTATTCGTTCTTTGCCTGATTTTCTTGTTCCTTCATTCTTTTATGCATTTGTTTTTGCCTGATTTTCTCATTCCTTCGTTGTTTTATTCATTCTTTGCCTGATTTTCTCATTCTGTCATTCATTTGTTCATTGCCTATTTTCTCCTTCTGTCATTCTTTTATTCATTCATTCACTCATTTTCTTGTTCTCGTTCTTTTATTCGTTCTTTTCCTCATTTTCTCTTTTTCTCATTATTTTTTCATTCATTGCCTCATTTTCTCGTTCCTTCGTTCTTTCATCCTTTATGACAAACCCTTAATGCTGCACCCAAGCTATCAGTACAACTCCCTCTCTCTCCTTGCCATGTTCCTCTCACACAACTTCGGGCCAACAAAATGAAACTGATACTGAAACGCGCCCCGATCCCTTGTGCTGCAGCACTTCTGGAATGGTGCGGGTTCCAGGGCTCAGGGTCACTGAACAGCCGCATTCTGAGGTGAGTTATTAGAACTCATCGTCTTTTCCTGTGCTCGTTAATTACAAGGAACAAGAATGTTGGCAATTATACACGTAGCACAAGAGAGCGACAGGGTCGCAGGTTCACCAGAAGAAGATCAAACCCCCCAAAGCTTTCACACACCTGCACTCACATGCACTCTATGTAAAATACACGAGTGGAAACTTTTCTGTGCCCTCCAGTCTCCCTCAGGCCCTGGCACAATCTTTAAACCTCTTGGCAGAAATGAGTGTCACTTTATCTAATCAGCAGTGACAACGTGGCAACTTCTTGCCTATGACAAAGGCCTGAATTTCTGTTCTCAGGTTAAGGATTCTGGTGACATGGGTAAGTCTGCCAGGAGTGGAGAGAACTGGCACTTCTGTCTAACTTGCTCAGGTGGGGGTGGTGTTGACCTAAAGAGCTAAATGCATGAAAAATCTTTTGTTTGTTTTTTCTCTCTGCAAATATTGCATCTCCCCAACACAACAAGTCTTGGTTCAGCTACACCACAAGCATCTCTTTAACAGGGATGCAAAAATGGCTCAAATTAGAGAAATTAGGACATGTTGAAGCATCCCATGTGTATGTCAGAATGTCAGTTATGACCTTAGTTAGCTTTAACTGTATAGGTGGAAATAAAAAGTATTTTGCAGGTTTCTACAATTGTTAGACAGCTAAAGCCCTGAATTACATGAACAGAAAATCTCTCTTTCAGAAAAGAATGGAGTTTTTGTCTGTCCGTAGGTTGTGGTTATTGCTTGAAATTATTATTGTCTTTTTAAATAGCTCCCTGCAGATGGATTTTGTAAATTCAACATGTGGGATTTCTGAGCTACTTTCTATAAATTGCTGAGATTGAAGAGTCTGAGGTACAATCTTTTTGCTGCCAACATTATGTTGACCAAGGGTGACAAAAATGTAAAAATATGCAACAATTCTACTGTCTTTCATTGGATTATTATGTAATTCATGTCTTTGATTCCTGTTTATCTTCTGACAACTGTTGCTAGGAAGATAATTTAATCCCAGGAATTTTTCAATAAGATTATTAATATTGTCTCAAAGAGAAACTGTGACTTAGAAAGAATAATTTAAGGCAGTGAACTTTGCTGGTTTCAATCTGCGTTTGTGCAAGTCATATAGGTTAAGACAATGTGTCTCTATTTCTCATTGAAAGGTTAAGAGACAAAAAACCATTTCATTGTATTGGAAGGACTTCTTTTTCTACTTGGTAGTTCTTGCATTCAGACTTCCTGTTCCTTTTTTCCCTTAGCAAACAGCAAAAGAAACATTTTTATGTAATGGTACCTCATTTCCATAACTCTTCCAGCTGCAAATCTGAAATATTTCAGTGGTTTAAAGAAGACAATTTCATACACAACTGGGCATGGGCTATTCCTGACCAGTCTATTTTCTGGCATATGTAATGAAAATAATGATTAGACTTTTAAGAACATACCCTGCTCCCCCTGCCCTGCACAAAGAGCTGTGCCAGTTGGTATGGAGATGCCTCCTTCCAGAAGGGTTGGGTTCCACATCTGTACATCCTTTACATGCTGTTTTAGGAAATGTAGCACCTACCCAACGTGCACCAGAGGAAATCTGTGGCAGTGAACATGAGAGGAGACCTCATACTGCATTTTCAATCACTCTTAGCAACCTCTAACACTGTGCAGGTAGTTGAGGAGAATAATTGCTGTTGTCCAACAATATTTGGAAGTAGAAGTTCTTGAAATGAAGAAAGTCTTTGCCCCTCTCTGGCTTGAGACAAATCTGCCAGTGATATCTACCATTGACTTACCATCAACAACAAATTTGTGCTAATTCCTATTGTAAAAATTTAAGTACAACTCTTGAGTTTCTACATAAAATATTAATAGGCTAGAAACTCACCCTCCTTTACTGCAACACTATTTGTCCCTTCCCTTTCTTTATCATCTGTCAACAATATAATGCTCATGGGAAAGGAGTGGTTGCACAAATTAAGAACTGGACAGAAATGCAAATTGAAATTTTAAAATTATACTGATTCAGAGATTCCATATAAAATAGTATAAGCTTCATTCCTTTTATTAGGCATTCTTTTACATCTCTTCAGTCATCAGTTAGTACAACGTACATTCACTTGTACAATAATATCTTAGACATTGATTTTGGTGGCACAATTGTTTATGGTACTCTATGCACAGTTTAACATTTCTGCCACTCTTTCTTGTTACCATAGTCCATGGATTATGAAGAAGAAACATTTCATCTGTCATAAAACTGGCCATGAAAAAAAATTTTAAAAAGTTAAAAGAAAGCTCTAAGTATGTGAATGTGTCACTGTGCTTAGTTCAATTAACTTCTGGTGCCTGTAACAAGGTGGGCTTTCACTAGATGAAACTGAATTTTATCAATATTTTTTACATTAATTTTCTCTTAAAGTCTTTTTTCCTCCACATTTCCTGTCAACAGCTGTTCCCTTCAACAAAAATCAGATGGGTTTATTGAGATTTCTTTCATTGGTTAGTTGATTTAAAGTAACTGATTTTTATCATTATGGATTTAAGACTTACACATTTTCTTTGACTGAAAGGGGAACAGGGGGTAATTTCCAGGAAAGAGACACAAACAAGGGTGAGAATTTCTTCAGCAAATACATCAACTACTGATTTGTAAAAAGAGTATCCAGGAGGATGCAGGAGCTTAAAGTAATGCTTCACAGGAGGAAAACTTGAGGAATTTATTGACAGTTAAACTGAATAGATCTAGCTGGGAAACAGCCATCTTCTATCATGGGGACTTAAAAAGGAAATGAATGAGGATTGAAAAGCAAGGGCAAAAAGAAAAAAATAGGGGAAAAGATTATAACAATGGGCTGACTGTGTCCCTGTCTTCTTCCTCTTAAATGTTGAATTTGAGTACACACTGTCCTACCAATGTTAGGTGCATGTTGTAGGCCATCACGTCCCCACCAAAATAACAAGTAGAGGAAGAACCCTAAGGATCAAAGAGCAAAAGGAGACAGCGAGAATCCTCCTCCAGGCAGTTAAAAGTGGACACCCTCCTGAATTCCCTACTATCATGCCCCCGGCAGTGCTCAGTCCCCCTCCATCTGCAGAGCAGTGGCACCATGTAATGATGTTTAATTCTTCTGATATACATAATTTGAAAAGAGACGGAATTATCTTTTCTGGGAAAAAAAATAAATTAAAAAAAAAATGAAATCAGTTAGAGCATTGTTTCCTGTGATTAGTCACTGAAGTAACACAATGGTCACCAAAGCTGAATAACATTGCTTTTGTGCTTTCCTGGAATGGCTGATAAAATAATAACATATCATACATTTTCAGTAATAATTTTCAGACAATATTCAAACATGCTAGAATTTATGAAATCTTTGGAATTTTGGGAACTCACAGTTGCTGACTATTTAATGAGACTCAACAGACAACTCTGGGTAATGTATGAGTTCCTTGTCCTATTAATTACTTAGCTCCATCTTTTTTATAGATTTTTTTTTCAGAACATTGGAACACTGAATTAGCTGCAGCTGCAGTGAACAGAGATTGCAGTAGAGTAAGAATTTAGCTTTAAATCACAACACAAAAGATAGGTAGGTAGCATTTATGGTAGAAAAATGCCTAATTTCAAATAAATTATTTGGTGTGTTAGAATGACATCTAGTGACTGGTTCAGGTTCTAATGCTGAGTTATAAAAATAGAAACAAAAAATCTACTTCAATATTCTGATTCTTTCTTTGCTGCCCCCTAATGAAAGACATAAATATAAAGAACTGCAAACCATACGAAGAGACAAAACAAAAAATAAATTCAACTTAAATTACAGTTAAAGGTAAACAGTGCATTAGTTTAAGGGGAGAAAGCAATAAAATACTTAATGTTTCTGAGCCTCTGGGAACTCAAAATTAGGATTGCATCCCACTCTTCAATACAGATTTATTGTTCACAAAATAATCTATTTTATCTCTATTATACAGAATATAACCAGGGAAAAAAAAATGTTAAAAGTCCCTTAAAATAGGTTCCTGATCAGGAATGGAAATTCACCTACGTTCTGAAAACACAGTTGGACAGCGGTCCAAAGCCTGCCTTTTGAATGACCATCAGCATTCCTCTTCCATTCAACATAATCATCTTACTGACTCACAGAGTGGGGTGCAACAAGGGAAGAGTTCATAAGGTATCTCATGCATATTTAACATTAAGAGGAGAAAGTCTCTATTTGGTCAATCCTAACAAGGTGCAAACCTTTTTTTTTTTCTATGTCTGATACTGGAGAGAGTGCTACAAGTTCTTGAGAAAATAAATTTGAGAGAAAGATGGGATGGTACAGAGCAAAAAAGGCATTTATGTCTCTAAAAGTAGAGACAAACCCAATCTTAAATTTGTTTGAAGATTCAAATTATTTTCATTAAGTATATAATTCCATATATGGCTGAAAAAGATTGCACTGTGCTTTTCTCACTGAAAACCACAAGCTCATTCATTACATTAAAGATTTTTTCCAGTCACGATTCTTCCTCTGAACAGACATCAGACTAAGGTTCCTAAATAAGGAGAATACATCCTTTAAAGGATAGGACATGCACAGAGACAAAGATTGTTCTGATTCTCAGCTTCATTGCAAATGAAAAGCTGGCTCTCTGATTGCAATGTTTAAAAGCAAACTGTGAGAATATAACAAACATCTAATCATTACATGTTCATCTGCATAAATGTGTAGAGAACTGAAACAATAGTGATGAGGTACAAATGTCAGTCGTGATACGCTAAAAATCACTGTTAAGCATTTTAGTGCTCATCAAAGTATGGGGAAAAGAACATGTGAGGGAGGTGGTGTTTTCTGATACCTATACGTGGTGTACTTATGCCATAGTGAAAATGTTTTAGGGATAAATTTATAAGGCATAGGAAAATATGCTGAAGTTACGAGACTATGAGGATTGGTTTCATATTCCTCAGTTTCTCATAATTACAGGCAATGTTATACTATCCTTCAAGCTTTGAAGCACTCAAATATACAGCTACACCAGAGCATTTCACAGGTGCTAAGACTGAAACATAAGTTATTTGATGGCATTATAAAAGTTTTAGATTTAGTACTTTTCCCTGAAACTAATAATCTCTGTGGCATCTAAATTTTACCTGGGATCCTTCTTAGTAGGTAAAATATGTTTTTCTTTCTGGCTTTCCAAAGCCTTTTGATAACGCATCATTACTCTTGTTCTGTGATAAATCTCAATCTCTTGTTATTTATTTAACAATGTGGAGATATTACTAATCACTATAGTGGCACTGGTATTGGCACTCTTGGGGTCTGGGGTGCCTTGGTGATCAAGACTACTGTCTTGTCTGCTCAGCACTCTCTGGTTAGAGGAACACTTTGTGAAACAGCTGTACAAAATCCTTGGAGAAGCATTCAGTTTCTGAATCCCATTTTGTCTTAAGATCCTAGCTACTTGGCACTGGAAAGACTTGGATGGTGAAGTGAACTGCATGGTACAAACTTACTTATCTAGGGACTTCCTGTGTTTCCAGTGTGAGGCAACAAGAGTGGAGACTAAATAGTGCATGACACACCGATGCAGCTGCTAGAACAATCTGGTATTCCTTTAGTGGATCTAACCCTTACTCTTTCTATACTTCAGATCCCCTTTTCAGGGTAGAGGCAGTTGTAAAATGCAGGGGTATTACTGATAAATATGTTCAATATCACAATACACTTGCATACAGTAAGGCTGGAGAACCAATATGTGCTTCAGGTAGAAAGCATTCTGCATAGTCCATGCATGTGATTTTTGCTTTCACCTTCATTAATTTCCTAAGAAACAGCAATGAATACTACAACTTGTGAGAGACAAAGAATTTACAAATTAATAGGCAGGAACACAGACAATTAGATATGAACTGGAAGCCTGTAAGGTATACATTGGGATTGTCTGTATTTTAATGTTTGGTTTGATTGACTCTGTGTGGGCATTGCTTACAAAGACAATCAGCCACATAAAAGGTCAGAAAATGTCAGATACGGGATCTGATTCCCACAACATATTAAAATCTGGTGATACGGATACTGATAGGGAATCAAGAGTCTTCTAAATGCTCTTTTTAATGTTTACTACACACTGATGGCCAAATAATTTTTTTCTACAAAAGCCCAATTTGTCTACACAAATTCTAAAATGCGTGTTCAGCTGGGTATTTGCATGGACTGGCTGGCTTACGTAGGGGTTTCATTGCCATAATGAAACACAAAGAATCACAGAATCACAGAATGTCCCTGGCTGGAAGAGACCTCCAAGATCATCCAGTCCAGCCTTACACCTAACACTGCAAGCTCACCACTAAACCATGTCCCTAAGCATCAGGTCCACATGCCATTTAAATACCTCCAGAGATGGTGACTCCACCACTGCCCCGGGCAATCTATTCCAATGCCTGACAACCCTTTCAGTGAAGAAATGCTTCCTAATATCTAACCTAAACCTCCCCTGGTGCAGCTTGCATCCATTCCCTCTGGTCCTATCACACGTCACCAGGGAGAAGAGGCTGCCTCCCTCATCACTCCAGCCTCCTTTCAGGTAGCTGTGAAGAGCAGTGAGGTCTCCCCTCAGCCTCCTCTTCTCCAGACTGAACAACCCCAGCTCCCTCAGCTGCTCCTCACAGGACTTGTGCTCTAGGCCCTGCAGAAGCCTTGTTGCCCTTTTCTGGACATGCTCCAGCACTTCTATGTCCTTCTTATAGTGAGGAGCCCAGAACTGAACACAATACTCAAGCTGTGGCCTCACCAGCACTGAATACAGGGGGACGATCACCTCCCTATTCCTGCTGGCCACTGTGTTCCTAATACAGCCCAGGATGCCATTGGCCTTCTTAGCCACCTGTGTGCACTGATGGCTCATGTCTAGTTGACTGTCAATCAATACCCCCAGGTCCTTTTCCAACCTGCAGCTTTCCAACCACACATCACCAAGTCTGTAGCTTACCATGGGGCTGTTATGACCCAAGTGCAGGACCCAGCACTTGGCCTTGTTGAACCCCATACAATTAACCTTGGCTCACTGATCTAACCTGTCTAGATCCCACAGTAGAGCTTCCCTACCCTCTAGCAAATCAACACAACCAGCTAGCTTGGTGTCATCTGCAAGCTTACTGAGGGTGCACTCAATCCCCTCATCCAGATTGTTAATGAAGATATTAAAGAGAAAAGGCCCCAATACTGAACCCTGGGGAACAGCACTTGTGACCAGACGCCAGTGAGATTTAACTCTGTTAACTACCACCCTTTGGACCCAGCCATCTAACCGTTTTTTTATCCAGTGGAGCACCTCTGCTGTGAAGACAGGCTGAGAGAGTTGGAGCTGTTCAGCCTAGAGAAGAGAAGGCTCCTGGGAAACCTCATAATGGCCTTCAAGTACTTGAGGGGGGCCTACAGGAAAGCTGGGGAGCGGCTTTTAATCAGAGAAAGTAGTGATAGGACAAGGGGTAATGGTTTTAAACTCTTCACTCTAAGGGTGATGAGGAACTGGAATGGGTTGCCCAGGGAGGCTGTTGATGCCCCATCCCTGGAGGCTTTTAAGGCCAGGTTGGACGAGGTTTTGTGCAACCTGGTCTAGTGGTAGGGTTCCCTGCTCGTGGTAGGGTTCCCTGCTCATGGCAGGGGGGTTGGAACTAGATGATCTTTAAGGTCCCTTCCAACCTTAATAATTTTATGATTCTATGATTCTTTACAGCTTTTGGTGGTTTCATGGCCACTTCATCGCTACCCACCTGA
This sequence comes from Apus apus, assembly GCF_020740795.1. NCBI lineage: Eukaryota > Metazoa > Chordata > Aves > Apodiformes > Apodidae > Apus > Apus apus. The sequence continues at coordinate 111,772,692 of NC_067283.1, read as the reverse complement.
AAGAACAAAAGCGGGTAGTAATCTGAAGGCCTCAGCAGGGTAGGAATATTCCTTGTGATGTCCTTTATCTGGGCCCCAGGGAGACAACAGACTTCCCTGTGAAGCAGCTTCAGTCTGCATGTTGGTCCCCCTGCGCCTCTCAGCAGGGAATCACCCACCACAACGACCCACCTGTTTTTCCTTCCAGCCTGAGCAGTGACAGCTGGTCTAGCCTGAACTGGCCTTGATGGCACTTCTGGCTTATGTGAGTTTTCCTCACCACCATCAGCTGCTTCCTCCTGCAGGGCCCCATACCTATTCTGGAAGGGCACTGTGGGCAGTGGGAGTCTCAAGGGAACATGCCTGCCCTGTTTGTGACCCTGGGCAGGGACCTGTTCCCATTGTCCCTCTTATCTATCTTGGGAGGGCTGGGAAGCTAGCTGAGATTGTAAGAAAACCTGTTCTCCACTGATGAGGTTTGCCTCCTGAGCTGTTTTCATGGAGATCAGGCTTTGAAAACAATCATCTAGCTCCTGCTCATTTTCCCCGATACTCATCAGTCTGCTCATTTTCTCCCTGAGCTCCATCACTTCGTTCTGCAGCTGTGCCACCCAGGAAAGCAGATCATCCACCTGCTCACACCAGTCACAGCCGTGGTCAGAACCAGCCCCTGCTGCAAGCGAAAGGCTGTGGCATTCCCAACAGTCTGTGGCCTGGATAGCCACCTCCTTCCATGGGGGCACCCTCTGGGTACCTACACCCATTTTGTTGGGTACTCGAGGCACAGTCTTTCTCTGCCTGGTAGACACCATTACTCCTGGACAAATCTGGCAGTTCACAGAGTCCCACCTGTGCCCACGAGCTGCCCCTGAACTGCTACAGAACCATGCGGTGGTGCTGTCACCTGCTGAGCAGCGCGGTGGCCGACCTCCACGGTGCTCAGCTACGAGAATGGAAGGCTCTCAGTGGTTTTCTCCACATTTAAATAGCCTTTGGTAGCTCCAGCATGCCCCCCTGCTTACGTAGGACAAGCGTAGACTACAAAAACACAGAGGTAAAATGACACCAAGCTGAAACTGAGGATGCAGTTTCTCATTTACCTACCTAATTGCTGGATACTCTGGCCCTTCCGCCCACTGCAGTGCCCAGCATTGCACTGATAGCCAACCTGACATTGTATCACACTCCATTTTACAGTACAAAAGATTTTAAATAAAAGTTAGATTTGGAAATATAGATATAATATTGAATATATATATATAATTGGTATAATGTCTTCTGAGGAATTAATCTCTAGCCAATCACCAACCATGGTAGCTGCACCTTGCTGCATGAAAGCAACAGATGGGCTATAACCCTGCACCCTGCTGCAGAGCAAAGAGGTAAGGTGCAGATGTGGTGGTGGTGGTAGTGGAAAACAGTATGGATATAGACAGACCAGTGAATCTCTCTTTAAGCTTGTGAAACCAGATAGGTCTTCAGCCGCCAGAGAAAACTGGCTATTTCTGTCATGATCCCTTGTCCTGGTTTGAGCCAGGATGAAGCCAATTTTCCTTTTTACGGTTTTTTTTTTCCTTCAGTAAGCTTTCTTTTAACTAGCAACAGTGTGTTCTTCTAAAGCTGATAAGACAGTGGAATGTTTTTCTAACTGCTGGAGCTCCAAGGTAGCACCTTCACTCTGGTGGCTCAGACACTACGGGGAAATCTATGACCACCCCATAAGAGGCTGAGTTAGACAGACAGCAAAACTGGCCAGAGATATTCCATTCCATATAGCTAAGTAAGCTCAGAGGAAGGTCAGAGATCACAGAAGACAACTTCCTTCCTGCTTCTTCTTCCCTTCTCTTCCGTCCATGGCCGGCATCCGGGGAGGACTCCGTCCATCCATCACCATCCACCCCCAGGCTCAAGCTCTCCTGACCCTCATCACTCTCCGCTTTTTCTAGCAGCAGCTCTGGAATTTCTCAGGACTGTTCCAGCTCAGGGGAGTGTGGTGGGAGTTGCTGGGGGTGGGGGGAGGCAAGAGGCTTTTGCTCATACCTGAACATATCTGTATATAATTGTATATATTTTCTTCTATCATTACTGTTTAATTAAAGCTGTGTAGTTCAGTTTTCAATCCAGCCAAGTCTCTCTCTTTTTCTCTCTCTCCTTCCCTACCTGGGTGGGAGGGGGAGGGGATCAAGATCATTGTTGTCGGACCTGAGTCAAACGGTGACATCCCTTCTTCAGCTAATACATATTTTTAAAAAAATATTCTGATACTAGTGTGGGAAACTGTTCTTTTCTTCCCCACAAGCAAGCACACACAGAAATGTGACTCATATAACAGGAGAGAGTCTCATGGGTTATTTTCCTTAATTATTCTAAATTTACCAGTTTTGTATGTTTATTTGTTTGTTTTCCTCAGACAGATGCAAATCACTGAGCTACTGAGAACTGGAGATAACAGAATATATGCAGAAGGTTCATGTTAATAAATAATGAGTTGACAATCTAGTGCTGGCATAATGGGTGGGTCTCTGCTCTCTGCAATGCCGTGCTGAGATAATCTAGACTCTGTGTGGGCATATAAAGCTAAAATTAGGGAGTTTTGACTGCCACAAAGAGCAAATGAGTGTGTTTGTCTGAGTTATCTCTAGATAGTTCACAATGAATATTTATTTCCTTCACCCAGAATCTGGGGTAAATCTATTATCTTGCCAGAAAATTTTCTGGCAGTTCAGGTCAAGTGCTGTTTTATTATATAATTTGATCTTGCATTGCTAGATTTTCTATATAATAACTGAAAGGAAATTAATGATCTGAACCCCTTTTATTCACTGACCATGGAAAACTCTTATTGCAAGAACATTACACTAAAGTAAAAGATTGCTAACATCCTGGGTTTATGATATATATTAAAGACATTTACATATTTTTCAGCTTTTTAAAAAGGAGAACAAGATCAGTTCCATACCACTGCAGTACTGCAAACCTATTCTGCTTGACCAGCGGGCAAGCTGCCCAGCTGCAGTTGTCTTAAATCATGACTTCCCACTTTTTTAACTCAGGTGGGAGCCATTTGAAAACCTTCAGAGAAGTTAGCAGCAACAAATCTTGTAATACACAGCACATGCTAAGCTGTACAGAATGTTCAGCACCACAGTTTGAAGCAATTCATAAGTGACTTTCTAGTTCCTGTGTCAAGTAAAAATACCACAATTGGATCTTAGAAAACATCTGTCTTTATGAAGTTCAGCCAGCAAATGCAGATTTGTCAATTAATTATAGGTATACCCTAATCAGACCCTGCATTGAGCTGCTCCCTGAGCTTCATCTAGTGTTCAGCTCTTGAGCCATGCCCAAGCATGGTTTTGGACAGGTTTTCTATGACTGAAATTCAGGGTTTCTCAGTATATTATATCTGGATCCACAACAAATGTGTAAAAGGAAGTTTAATTTCTGTCTTCTTTTTTCTCCCTCAACCTGCCCAGATATAATGCTGTGGCATTTCTTAACTGAAATACAGATGAAGAATGTGACACTCTCTATGAATAGTGATCATCTCTCTGTATCTGATTTTTAAGTCAGATTGTTTTATTAAAAAATAGTGGGGTTGAAAGTGACTGGGAAGTGAACATGTTTTATTCCCTTATAATGACTAAGAGCAATCCTTGCAGAAGACTGCAGCATTTAGATGTAATCAAAATCCATGAGCCAGCTTCTTGAAGACAATCACAGCTGGTAGCTTCCCTTAAATCTGATACTAGAATTAGCTCTCATACTTGCTTGGACTGGTGATGAGGACCAAATGAGAAAACTTTAGCTGACAGATATTGATTCTGTTGTGTACTATGCATGTAAGAAAGATAAAGCCAGATCTCTCTGCTTTGTAAGTGGGATGAATATGATGTTCCTGCTTTCCCTGGCAAACAGGAATATACAATTACTAAAACAAGCAGCACCTTGCACAGCTGTCTGTTTTTAATATTTCTGTAATTCCTATTAAAACTGAGTAACTCTATTGCAGGTATCTCATATCTACCTTGCAACGTTAAACAGAATTAGAAGATCTTTCCCCACAGAGCATAAGCAGAAGCACAGCTGCTCCTTGCTCTCTGCTCTAATGGAGAGGGCATGAAGGGGAGATGCATTCTTCTTTCATTTGAAATTGGGAGTAATTCCACAAAAATTAATGGAGCTCCCCAGCAAAAGATGGATGTGGAAGAAGAACCTGGCCCAGAGGTTATAAATTAAGTGTAAGTGAAATTCAGAGAGAGTGATTTGTGCAGCAAGAAGCTATATAAAAAGAAAATGTACTCTACTCGACTGGCTGAGAACAAAAATGAATCAAAATATTAATGAATACTGCAGACTAAGAAATAACTTCTGCTTCAGTGCCTCTTTGTCTTTCTTTCTTCTGCTAGTTTCACACTGCTTGAGGTTATTGACAAAGCTAACTGATATCTTCTCTTCACACAGAGGATTAAGAGAGCCACTTCAGACATAAATCATAATATCCCTGAACCTGAAAGGAAAGAATATACTAAATACTTATTTTAAATTAACTCTGAATTATGACTCTAACTCATTAAAAAGAAACCCCACCATTCTAAACATTCTTCTTTTTTTTTGAAAATTCCTAAGGTAATTACAGGTGATACTGTAACTTTGTTGTTGTGGTGTATGCCAGATATTATACTCCATTAATAACCAGTCATCTCAGCTTGCTGGGAACAGGGAAGCATAATAGGCTGTGAATCAGTGTTTCTAAAAATAGACCTAGCCATCCTCTTCCCCCTCAACAATAAGTATAAAAAGTTCAAAAGGATGAGGGTGATGAGGATAAAGGAAAAGTAGCTGAATGGAGAAAAGGGGCATTTGCCAAAACAGTGTGTTTTTTCTAGAAAGTGGTTCTTTCTTTTCTGCCTCTCTTGCCTGCATTAAAAGGAATGCCCTGTGCTGATATAATTGTTGAAGTGGTGTTGAGATGATAAGTTGTATAAACTAGAAAGACGCAGTAAAATACAGAAAATCAGAAAGTTTCTTCAGCTGGAATTGATTTTTATGGAACAATTTCTCTGCCGTGAACTGCTTCTAAAAGAACAAACAACCTGAGAAAATATGTGATGTACCATTTGCCAGACAAAATACCGAATTATTTTCTGGTTTATTTGATTTTAGCAGAGCTTTTCACCATGCTTTCCCCATTTGACTGTACAGTTTATCCACTTTTAAATTAACAAATAAGCTGTATCCTCTTTTCAGCTGAAATAAACTCATCCTTGTCAAACCCAAGCACACAGCCGCTATTCCAGAAAAAAATAACCTTGTCTTTCAGAGAAATAGAAAAGCATGTGAAAAATAGGGGGGTTATTTGCACTGCTACTGAATTTACCTTTAAATAACTCAGACACAACATGGAATAACAGACTCCAGAAATAAATTACAAATAAGCAAATTATCTGTATTTGGGGAATTTCCTCCAATTTCTTTGAGAGGGAAAAAAAAGCACAACCAATTTATATGAAAAAAGGGATTGTAGGTAAGCATTGAGAACAATCTACTTTGTCAGCTGATAGTACTTTTCTAAAACTTAAAAAAACAAGAATGAATTTATGGCTGGTCTATTTTTTTAACTTTATTTCATATTTGCATGTACCTGATTTTTCTATCTGTAATTTAGAAATAGTATTCCTATGTCTGGTTTTCAGTGGCTAACAATTGTGTTTTCTTCATGACATGACTTTGCTGAGAAAAATTTGAATGATGAAGAAAGAAGTTTTTAAAAAATCAGAAGACAGATATGAAAAAGCAAAGCACACTGTTTTATCTTTTTTACAGGGAAAAAGGTTGTCTAGAATATTTGGGATTTGGTTAACTTTATTTTTATATTTACGGAATCATAGAATAATTTTGGTTGGACGAGATCAACATGTCCAACACTGCCAAGTCTCCCAGTAAACTACATCCCTAAGCACCACATCTACATGTCAATTAAACACCTCTAGGGATGGTAACTCCACCACTTCCCTGGGCAACCTGTTCCAGTGCCTGACAACCATTTAAGTGAAGAAATTTTTCCTAATATTTAATCTAAACCTCCCCTGGCACAACTTGAGGCCATTGCCTCTGGTCCTGTTGCTTGTTATTTGTGAGAAGAGACCAACTCCCACCTCATTACAACCTCCTTTCAGGTAGTTGCAGAGAGCAAGAAGGCCTCCCCTCAGCTTCCTTTTCTCCAGGCTAAACAACCCCAGTTCACTCAGACATTCCTTACAAGGCTCATTCTCCAGACCCTTCACCAACTTTGTTGCCCTTCTCTGGACACACTCCAGCACCTCCATGTCCTTCTTGTAGTGAGTGGCCCAGAACTGAACACAGCACTCGAGGTGCACCTCACCTATGCCAAGTACAGGGGGACAATCATTGTCCCAGTGCTGCTGGCCACACTATTTCTGATATAAGCCAGGCTGCTGTTGGCCTTTTCGGCCACCTGGGCACACTGCTGGCTCATATTCAGACAGTTGTCAATGTCACCAGGTCCTTTTACTCTGGGGAGCTTTCCAGCCATTTTTCCCCACGCTTGTAGTGTTGCCTGGGGTTGTTTTGACCCAAGTTCAAGACCCAGCATTTGGCCTTGTTGAACCTCATACAAGTGCCCTCAGCCCATCAATGCGGCCTGCCCAGATTCCTCTGCAGAACCTTCCCTACCCTCAAGGAGTTCAACACTCCCACCCAACTTGGTGCCATCTGCAAACTTACTGAGGGTGCCAGTCAATTCCCTTGTCCAGATCATTGCTTAAGATATTAAAGAGAACTGACCAAAATACTGAGCCCTGGGGAACACCACTTGAAGGCAAAAATTCATACAAGGAAAACATACAAGGAAATTCTAGTTCCTGCACTGTGTATGAAAATTACTATCACAATGATATTTCAATTTCTGTTTGATAATAATGTGAGAAGTATAATAAGCCTGATAAATTTGTCTTTTGCTCTCTCAATACAGATTTGGGGCTAACTTAGTGAATTCAACCACATACTTAGTTCTGAGAGTACAAAGTATCTCCAGCTAAAAATCTTCACTAAAAATAAATACACGTGGGTGGATGTATAAGCATATTTTAATGCAATGATATCTAAATGACAAATAAACTAAGTATTCAAAAATCTCATGAAGATCCATGGAGTTAGGGTTAGCAACATGATTCTAATAAATGTTGATAAGAGAGAATTTTCTGGTCAGCTTGCAAGGCAACCTACTGCACTCTTCTGTAATTCAATTCAAATGGCCTCCTCACTTGCTGTCTTAATGTATTACAATATTTCAAAGAACTCTAATCTTCCAAACCATGTATCTGAGAATTTTAAAGAAAAAATCAGGCATATGTCTTAGTAATTATTACATAAAAAAAAAAAAAAAATCCTGCCATTTTTAATTATGATGTATCCATTATCTGCTAATAATTTTCTTTTGGGGAATGAATAGAAAGATATTTGACATACAACTAAAGTAGATGCTTCAAATTTGCAGGTCAGTTGCCTGTTATTGGAGTTTATAGTTAATTTTTAGTCTGGCTTATTACTAAAACCACCACCTTTCCGCTTCATTTTAAAGAGCTAGCATTTCTGTTATTGCAAATGTAATTAAAATGAGTTACCTAGGTTACAAGAGATCATGAATAGGTGAAATCTAGATGATACTTTGTGTTGGGCCATTAACAACTGGTGCTCGCTGCAAATAATTCCCATAAAGTGATTTTAGAGTCTTTTATGCTTTCAAGTGTGTCATGAGGTTATGACGTGTGACCTGTGACGATGAACTCAGTGTTCTTTCATGCAACTCTGCAACATTAAATTGGAATCCAACAAAATACATGTTGCAAATAAAACAGGCTTTTAGAAGTGGTACTGCAGTATGTTAACAGTAGGTGAGAAAGGCAAACTGAAAGCAATTGATGGATGTAATTGGATAAGAAGATGCTGCAAAAGAAAGTTCCCATTCTATTGATAGGACTGGCTCTAGAATGAATTTCAGTCAACATATAGCCATTCTCAGCTATCACATATACAATATATTTTGGTTGGTTTTAATTTTCTCTCATCCTTCCCTTAGTCTTTCCGAAGAATCTGATGTTCTATTAGGAAAGTAAAAAAATTACAGATGTGAAAATCCTAAGCTCAGAAGATGGGAATAAATGGCTAATGTTTAAACAAGTTGTCTAGGCTTTACAGTGAGTAGAAAGTCAGAGAGAGAAAAAATCCAAAGCACTTCTTGAAGGTTATTTATCGCATTCTAAGTTAGATATTTAAAGTATTTCAGAATTCTAAAGCAAGAAATATAAAAATTCATTCCCTTGTTCATGGAAGAAGCAAGTAACATAGGTATGTTTTGCATTTATGCAAGCTGAGTGTAAAGAATCTTTAATTTAAATACTTGTCTCTGTCTCCATGTGTTTCCTGTTGACCTACAAGGCATAAGGTATTGGAGTCAGGCTGCTGGTTTCACATTTATTATTTACCACTAAATAATTTCTAGTAGTTTGCCTCTTGGAGAAATGGGATACTTTTCTTTCCTTCAGCTCTCTTTTCAGCTCTCTAGTAACAGAAGGGTCATTTTTTATATTTTTTATGGTCATGATTTTGGTTTATGGTTTTGATGGCTTTGATGTACTATTCAGGCAATATTTTAATGTAAGGACCAAGTATATTTCTATAGATTGAAAGATGGCTATCCTATTTATCCTGATGTTTTGCAGAAAAAAATGTTCTATTTATTTCTGCTGGAAGCTACAATAGCATATAGCACAATGATGTTATTAAGGAGTTCACCCTTTTTGCCATACAGTACGTTCTTTTCCCCATTTTTTCTTCCTAATGTGTGTACTGTCTCTATCACAATTTTTCTTCTTTCTCACTGGGAAGCATTCTGTAATGACCATGATAAATTACACTCCTTCCCTCTTCTTATTTTTAAAGGCTATTCGCTTCTATTCAGACACCGTGACATTTCATTGTTTTATAAGCTGAGGCAGCAACAAATATTGACCCTTGGTAAAAAGTGGATTTCTGATTGTCTTCTATAATCTGCTGAATAGGCTGATGGATTTTTGGCTTACTGGAACTGTGACACTTCCCAGCAGCTGAGAGAGTTTCAAGTCTGATTTCTGGTTGTCTGTCAGAGCATTTAATGCTGCATCTAGGAAATGTCTCAAAATGCAGTATTTGCAGAAAATAATTCAACACTTACCATAGAACTTAGGAAATGACAGATAAACGTAATCCAATCAAACATTTAGAAATGGAAGCTAATATCATGCCTTTCCGTCTGAAGATCTCCATGTGCATTATGGCAGTGTCATGACGTCCATTTTGTAGGCCAGAAGCTAGTGGCCTGCAAAAGAAGCTGGTCAAGGCTGAACTACCCACTCAAGGATTGAATAACTTCCCTACAATTAGTGTCTGAAGAACAGATTTAAACTTTTATTGCATTATGAAGATGTGATAGTTATAACTCAGAGTTTGATGTGTACTTCCACAGCACTTTATGCTTACTTATGATGAACCCAAGTCCAGATTTCAGGTTTTTTTCTAGAAAAAAACCACCAACAAACCAAAACAAAAAACACTACTGTGTTATGGCTGGAATTTATTATAATAAAATTACAGTATTTTAATAAAATAAAGGGATGGTAGGAAAATCATTAAAGGAAAATCCTTAAGCTTTTACTAGTTGTGCAATTTTTTGTGAATAATTCTGGAATATCATTTATACCTGCTAACCTTGCTGATTTCACTGCACACATAAGACTGCATTCCTGGCAGGAGTAAGTTGATTAAATAGTAGGATTTAAAAAGAAAAAAATTTTATCAGATATAAATATGTTTGTTTCTTCCTCTCTCACAGTGCCTATTTAATGACAGAAATATAATCTTATTAGAGAACAACAACAAAAAAAATCTGAGACACTGTGATTGTTAGACACATTTCAACAGTTATATGATACCTAAAGTCTGTCCATTACAAGGGCAATGGACTAAATGAACACTCACTGTCACTTAACAGGTCTTGGAGCAACAAAGATTGTTTCCAAGAAAAAGGAAACTTAGTAATGCAAAGCACACGCACGAGAAAATCTGCTCCCTTGTTAGATCCTACAACTGAAACGTCCGAAGCTACCTGTCCTTCTCTTTCCTGGACAAGCCATCTGGAACAGAATAAGCAAGACTTGAATCACCGGCAAAGCTGATGTGCTCAGTTTGTACCCTGAAAAGAAGCTGACAATTCCAAGAATTATAAAGAAGCCTTTCTTGCCACTTTGTTTCAGTTGTTTCACCTCCACTTCTCATTTGCCTGTTAGTGTGGTGCAAGTCTACTTCATAGGTGTATACAGGAGGTTTTATAGCAAGAGATACCTGAGCAATGGTTTGGAAGTGTGGTCATGACTAATGGACATGCAGGAGGGGGAGAGACGAGTAAAGTAGAGGAAGGTGCTAATATGCCTGTGGCCCTTTCTTGTCTTTGGTGAAGGACAATCAGTTTGTTTGCGATACGGATATGGCAAACCACCTTACAGCACACTCTTCTAGCCATAGAACCTAAGCACAAACAGAAACATACTATCAAATGAGTCAGTAGAACCTCCTGAAATATAAAGTAGGCATTTAAAAACGTATTATTTTGTGTAGCTAGCACTTCTGTATTCAGATATGGGAAATTCCTGTGTTATCTTTTGAACATCTGGAAAACTAACCACAATTAGATGTGAAGTTATTGCACTTCCTCAACCTAAACCAAAAGATTGTTGTAACCTCATCATCTTAGCTAGGTAAGGATGAAACAGAATTGATGCCTAGATGCCATGTATGGATTCTTGCATCTGTCATGGTTTGACTCAGGATCAGCCATTAAACCAGCAACAACAATGCTCTTGATCCCCTCCTCCTCCCACCCAGGTAAGGAAAGGAGAGAGAGAAGGACAGAGACTTTCTGAATTGAAAACTAAACTAAACAGCTTTAATTAAACACTAATGACAAAAGAAAGTATGTACAATTATATAGAAGTATGTTCAGGAATGTGGAAACCCCTATCATTCCCCTCACCCCCAGCAACTCCCAGGGCATCTCCTGAGCTGTGAGCAGTTCTGAAATGTCCCGGAGCTGCTGGAGAGAGCGGCAGAGCAGAGAGGAGCTGAGGGCAGAGTGATGAGGGTCAGGAATGCACAGACCTAGGGATCAAAGGAGATGGAGAGATGGAGTCCTCCCCAGATGCCGGCCACGAATGGAAGAGAAGGGAAGAAGAAGCAGGAAGGAAGTTGTCTTCTGTGATCTCTGACCTTACACCGAGCTTACACAGATATATGTATGGAATATCTCTGGCTAATTTTGCTGTCTGTCTATTACACTCCTCCCCACGGGGGGTTGTAGAGACGACTCTTCTGCTCTAGGTAGCATCTATGCTGCAGATTCATGACGTAGAGCAAAGTGACCTTGATGTCTCAGCAATAACATGAACATTCCATTGTTATCAGTCCACTACCTGGAAAACATGCTACTAGTTAAAAGAGAGCTTACTGAAGGGAAAAAAAAAAAAAAATCAGTAAAAGGAAAACTGGCTTCATCCTTTCTCAAACCAGTACAGCATCCTATTTATTTTTTTGGTCTTCAGCAAGGTAATCAGGCAGACCCGCAAGCCCAGAGGAAAGAAGAGCCAGAGGATGGTCAAACTGCTTTCAGGGACTAGATGAGGCTGGTCTAAATGTGTTTGAAGTTATTACCTTTTGTATTGTTTTGTTATGTGTGCTGAGTATAATGGTTTGATCTGATCTTTAATCTCTATTATATTCAGTAAAGCTACAATAATTTTAGCCTTGGACAATACAGATTCTTATTTGCTGATTCTTTCAAATAAAAATATTTAAAAATGAACATGGGATTGATCTTATCACAGAAGTCACAGTATGGCTCATGGATTCCAAGAACACACATAATCATAGAATCATAGAATCGTAGACTGGTTTGGGTTGGAAGGGACCTTCAAGATCATCTAGTTCCAACCTTTCTGTCATGGGCAGGGACAACTCCCACTAGACCAGCTTTCTCAAAGCCCCATAATGTTTGTTAATACATTTGCAAGTTATTTAGTCCTGCTTCCAAATGTAAGACTTCATCCTTATTGCTCTGCTCTGGGGGCAGAGCTTCATATAACTTCCACTGAAACTTTGGCTCTCTCTATCCCAGATCTTTGAGCTTCATCATGTGGCTCCTGTATGTGCGACAGAACTTCTCTGTTATGCTAAAAGCAGTAAACGGTTCACAAATTTAGGCTCAGAGTTAAAATGTTATTCTACTGTGTTCCATTATCAGAGTGTTTATTTCCTTGATTAAACTGCTGTGATTCATCATAGTGTGAAATTTTAAAATGTCCGGAATGGTTGGGATTTAATTAGCTTAACTGTGCTGTAAGGACTAGGTCAAGAAATAAGGTGGATACATTTGCTTCTCTGTGTCAAAAAATTCCTCAGCTTCTGTGGTCAGCACATTGGGTGTTACTGGAAGCAGAAATTCAGACAGAACCACTGAGTCCATCAATAATTATTAAATGTATCATCTCCTGTGACTTTGGCTATTTTTTTCTCAAGCCAAATTAACATCAGCCCCCTACAACTCCCTGTGGCAGTGACCTCTAAAATTTAGTTTTGCATTGTATGAAAATATACTTCTTTCTACACATATTAAACTTGCAGCATGATCCTTTACTTGGAGAATTCCCAGTTTCTGTGTTTGAAGGAAAAAAATGAATAATTATTCACTAATTACCTTTTTTCTAGCAGTCAGATTCCTAGCTGCAGTGCCCTGACCCATTTTGTTTCCTTTTGTATGAAAGCCACTCTCTTTTTAACTTCTCCTTATACCCTTTTAAATGATACTGTCTGGAGGTGCAATGATCAGTACTGCAACCATGAATTTATCCATTGAAAAAAGAGAAGTTTTTTGATACAGTGCTTAAAAAAATACCTGCATGGACACAAACATTGCAAGGTTCCCTGCAGGACTGTAACAGTCTATTTTCTGGATATTTTCATCTCTACCTTTCTGCAGATCCCCTATGCAACTAGGATCATGAGAACAGTCATGGAAATTTGATAGTTCAGTGCTGTCTTTTAGAGCATTTGGGTCATTTACATTCTTTCTAGACTTAGCTGAACATAAGGAGCTCTAAAATCATCAGTTAAGAATTTTGAACTAAGCCACACCAAATATAGGAAATACCAAATACATTGAAAAACAAAACTAGGACCAAAAAAAGGAAAAGAAATAATTAGAGACTTGAACTAGCAGACCACATAGATCTTGGTAAACTGTGTCAGCATTGGTTGGTTGTTCTGTGCAGAGTTTCTGCAATGTAGTTTTTCCTGTGAGTTTGTGTTTGTTTTCCGCCGCAGTTGCATTTTTTTTTCCCCTAGGGAGTTTGAACTGAATTGGAATCTTTTATTCAGGCAATCAGCTGGAAACTACAGGGAGGGTACCCAGTGATGTGAAAAGCGTAGCTGCAGAAAACCTCACTACGAACAAAGTGGTAATTCCTAAGTAAATCGAATAAAGGTTATCCTAAGTTTAATACAAAAAAGGCAGAACAGAAGGACAAAAGGTATTAGTAACAGAAGTGGAAGGTATCATGAATGCAAAGAAGTTCTCTCCCTATCACAAAATATCTTTTCCAGATTGCCTGATTCTGACTGCATGTGCATTTGGTGCCATGTTACTAATCCTGAATTTAAATATAATTTCATACCCATTTTTTTGTCTGCTTGATTCTCTCTAAAAGTGTTCTGACATGTAGAATTTATTTCCCTTTTATACTTTAATTTTATCATCTTACCAGTTTGTATGGAAGTGCTTGCAATATCATTCTACCAAAAGATTTTGGGGAAAAAAAGTAGTAGCTCAGAAAATGTTCAGATTCAAAAATTTCTCTAAGATGCTGTTCTTACTTGAGCTTTTTTCAAAATCTTTATTCCTAAAAAAATTTAAATATATTTAAGACCTGGCTGTTGTTGGTTGTATTTGAGAAGACAGAAAACAGTAACCACAGCTCATAAGCATTTAATATCTTTATGGCTTTTAATGTGGGCACTTGGAAAAATTCATCTTGCCAAGTTTTTCCCTTGTGAAAAACTCTCTGGGCAACAATAAACAATTACTGCATCTAATCAGTTTTTGGCAGATTGATTTCCACAACAGTTTTCGGCTGTTCTTATAAAGCATATGGAGCTTCATGAACTTAATTTTTGCCGTTGTGTTTCAGATCAAGATAAATTACCAGCTTTGAAAAGTAGATGAAAAGACTTATATTTTTGAAAGCAGTAGATGTTAACATGTCTGTGTATCTATGTATAAGTACCTACAATGAAAGCATCAAACGCTGAATGTAGGACAGACATAAATTCCTGATGTGGGGTTTATTCACACTTTTTTCCATTTATACAGACCATACGACAATCTCTTCAGGGACTGGGACTTCAAGGCACCATTGCAATACCGATAATAAATAATGGGAATAGATGGCTGTCCTAAGACTGCCTTGGAGTTGTGTAGGAGACTTGTTCTTTGTTGTCCTTGGGGTAGGAAGCATAGCACTAGCAGAAAAAAAACACCCTGTAGTGAGCCATGGAGCCATCAAGAGAGTAGTATGGTCTTAGACAGGTCTCAGGTTGCTGTAGGTTATGCCAACGTCTATTTTAGCCTTTTTTGGCCTTGTTTCTTGTAACTGATGCTATGGCCTGGAGACTGAAAAGGAGGTCTCAAGGCATGATGCAGCAGATCACCAGTAATCTATAAGCAGTCAGACATACTTAGAAATGCACCGCATGGAAAGTTACCCACAGAAGTAAGGACTTTTAGCTAACTCTTACAGAGGTAAGCTAGAATTGTGAATCGAAATCTATTTTAAAACTAGACCTAAATATGATTTTAAACCAAAACAAAGTAAAAACCCTTCCAGTTTGGTATTCTTATGTTGTCTGGAACATTCACTGGAATTTGTAACTATTTCTAGATTTTCGAAGACCGGATGTATGTTATAATGTCATTTATAATAAATATAATTTATAATAAATATAGTATCCTTTCCCCCCAGAATGTCTTACTTCCCCAAGGAGTAACTGCAGTACTGTTCTAATCTTTAATTGTTTTGCCAAATACACTTTTATTGTCAGTTCCTGAAACTCTTGAGAGGTTGACACATACTTGGTGGGGGCAGTATCTTTAGAATTTCACTTGTTCTGAGAAAATAGCTGCATTTTTTTCAAATACTTACTATATGGCAATATTTGGGAAGAAGTTCATGCCTATGACTGAGAAAACAGATGGTATAAAAAGCCACTATTTCTCTTTCAGAATACAGATAATTTAAATTATGACCAAATGGTCTTGCTGTTTTTCCCTTGAAGAGCAAGAGAGATGAAGAGTTTTGGGGGTTTTTGTTTTCTGTTTATTCTACATAAAGAACTTCTTCCTAGGTTTGGGAGAAGTTCAACCTAGGAAAGACACTTTACACAGGACATTTTTATGTTAACAAATTAGGAGTTATTTACATTATAAGCAAATAATGGAGATTTTGTAGTGGGAAGTATAAGCAACAAAAATTCCAGTCAGCATCACCACCTCTACACAACTGTCAGTATATGACCCTCTGTGTAAATGAGACTGTATTAATGAAAATACCTTTATTCATTTTTAGCACTCCCTTTTTGCCTAGCATAATCAGAAAAGTAGCAAGATGACATTTTAGGAAATTAGACTCTATTATTTAGGCTTGCAGGACACCAAAGAGTTTTTCTAAGGACAGTAGCATTGTTTCAGCTCTTAAGAAGGTTCAAACTATTTAAACACTGTCTCTCAAACTAAATAAATCTGGTATTGAGAACTGAACAAAGAAGTGGAATTGCACAAACCATAACATTTGCTAAAGCTATCCATGACTTTTGCAATTTCTAAATGAGACCATGATAGAAAGCTTAATCAGAAAACATGTCTTCTAATATGTAAGACTCTGCATTCACTGAAGTCTGTTTAACAAATTCTGATTGCCTTTTTTTTTTTTCTAATTGCAGTAGAAAGAGTTGGACCAGATTGTTTCTATTTATATGTGCACAAGAATGGCAACTGAGGATAAGACTTTAGTCATGAAAAACAAAGCAAAGCAAAAGTTCTTCGCCTTCCACACTGCATGATTTAGTTTTGTACTCTGATTTTTTAAAGACTTGAATGACATTTTTAAAAGTGAGGTTAGGGAAGCAGTCCAAGAGCGTAAGCTTAGCCTGCAGTCTGCTCTTAGGATTTCTTAGTTGCACTCCTTTTCCAGAAATGTTTTAAGGAATAGCTATGACTCCAAATGTAGCAAATAGAGGTTTCAGACGAATTCTGATGTCAGTAATTCAGGCCATTTAAGTTCTGATTTCCTGAAAACTAGTATTTGATGTTCATTAGTGGTGATTTTGTCTCCTTTTGCATTTATTTTTCCCCTGCAGCAGTTGCAGTGGAATAACACTTGTGATACCCAAATAGTAACACTACATTTTAATCTCTCTCTTCACACTGCACTTCTACAGCAATAAAAATATTTTTACTGGCACATTACCCTTGCTATGTAGATTTCAAACAACTATGCAAGCACAATTTTAAAGGACTAACACAAGATGTCTAACACATGGTCTAACACAAGATACAGTATTTTCTACATGAGATGCTTACAATGATAGGTAGGCATAGCAAATAGTAATAGCCATGACACAGAAAAAAATACAAATTGCCTAATCTGAATACAATAATCCTAATTAGATTCACTCCTTTTAAGATATGTGACAGCACTGGTTAAGACGACAAATGTTTTCCCAGAGTAATGATAGATTATTCCTGTTTCTGGATATCTCATGTACCTCTGACAACGTGGTGAATAATCACACAGCCTAGTTAACTGACGCTTCTTATGCCAACAGCAGAGTCTCTAAAATGTAGACCAGGTGCTTTTTTCTCTCAGCTGATTATGTGAGAAAGTCTAAAGTGATGTGGTGGGATTATCCCCTCTATCTAATTGCACAGGTCTCTCTTTACTGTCTTTAACTAATACCAATAAAGGACTGCCTAAGAACATGTGTTCTGAGGCTCTGATCAGGGGGAAAGGCAGGAGGCATACTCAGCCACAGAGTTTGCTGATGTGTAATTATATGATAATGATTAATCTGATCATACGATACTCTGAAATGTCAATCCCCTGCTCCTACTGATTTTGGTGACAGACTGAACTGTAAACCCAAAGGTGCAAACGAATTATTTTATTTCTCCTTTTATTTGTCCCTGTCAGTACTACAGAATTTTGTTAGTGATAAAAACTTGCTGCTCTGAACTGACTCTGAGAAACTGATTGAACGACTGTGCTATATCATTGGAAAGATAAGGCAGCTAAGACTTCCTTATGATAGATTTAATCAAAGCATAAAAATGACAAGAGTTACAGGGCACCAAACTCTGAACACTGAGAGGCAAGAGGCTGCAAACATGCTCGTTTTGTAGTAAAATGAATGCACAGACATACAGACATTTGCCTGTTCCTGAAATTCAGCAATTGCCAAAGTGTTGCCTAGTGTCTCTCTGATACTCCCCTAAAATTAGGGATATATGGATTGACACAATCTGAAAGCAGATTCTGAACTTCAGACACGTTTTCCAAGAAAAGTTTCACCTAAGATGGTATGTTCCAATATTTTGGGTTTGATGAACTGTCCTTCTGCTGGCAGAAAATTTGTGAAAGGCTCGTCAATGGGAATATTTTAACTTCCATTTGTTGAGTTTGAAACTTCAAACCTCCTTAGTTACATGCTGTGTTTTATTTCATAAGATATTAATATGGCATGCAATATTTTATTATATATTCCTGTATCTTGACTTGATAAAACTCGGTGTTACAGCTTCACTGAGGAGTTTTGCATCTTTTATAGTTATTGGTAGATGGACATATATGAAGGCTAGTGAATTATTTTAATGGAAGTAGCTTTCTAACATTTAAAATTAAAATTTCAGATGCAACCCTCTCTTCCAAAACATTTTTTTCTCATTTAATTGTTACTGAGAAAAATTACTTTATTTTGGGTTATCTGTGGTGTTAGAACAACCTGAGATCCTAGGGTGAGCCTCTTCATGAAAACGAAGTTTTCCTCCTTCATGGATTAGCTCTAGAAGTGATTCATACATTGAAGATTAACATTAGAAAGTGTCACCTTTCTTTGAAGGTAATCTTTTCCAAAGTAGTAACTGAGGCTTTCTATAAGAAATGGCATCTGGATCTACTTCAAACCAAAAAAAGCAGTATCACCTAGAAAGGTAGAATGTGAATTGATATGTGAATCCAGTTATTACTTATTAACTTAACTAAAGATAAGAGTATGATTTTGCAAAATACCACAGCCTGGGAAACATGTGGAAAGAATGCTGGAAACAAAGAATACAGGGCCTTAACCAAATGTTTCATTTTTTTCTTTAGTCCACCTGTGAAAGAAAAAATTTTCACAACTGTTTTCGTTGGCTAATACTCTGTTATGGTAGTGACTAGAACACACTTGCAGACTTATTTTTGCATATAAAGTTCAAGAGACTGCAGTTATTCAAAGCGTTTCAGGTCCCAAGCTGTGCTACCAGAAAAGTCCAAAACATTCTCAAAATACTTCCAATTTGACATTCAATAATGGGATTAGAATTGATGTAATCAGATCAGGTCATATGACCCCAAACTTAAGTGTATTACTCTAGTTCTCAGTATTTATTTGGGTTTTATATAGTTATGTGCCACACTGAAGGACACTAAGCTTCCTTGCTAAACTACAATCTAGATCACCCTGACACAACTTGATTTAATCTTTAAAAATTGTAATCAATCTTCACCTTAATCTTAAAAAATATTAGTATTTTAAAATCTTACACAGACTGCATTTTCTTGGAACTGTTGGGCCTGATCTCCTGCTTCTTACCCTGAGCTTCTTACCTCAAGGCATTTCAACTCCTTGATCTCGCAAGGATTACGTACCAGTTATTGTACAAGATTCTGAAATACTGCTGCCCTACATTAAGAAAGTGTTATTAATAAAAATGAAGCTGCCAATACCAACAAAATAACTGCTACATGTAGGATTAATAGCGAAACCGCCTGGCGCTCATTTATTGATTTTTATTACTGCCATTTCAGAAAACAGAAAAGGCAAGGGAGAAAAACTAGAGCAGCAAAGGCAAAAGATTTTAGAAGCCAAACCATGGGGGAGATTTAATGGAATTCTTTGTGATGAGGATGAAGCTGATCATACACTTTTGCCTGTGGCTTGGGGGGTTGCTTTGAACCAAGGGAGGGTTTGTGGTTTTGCTGCAGTTCCCCAGGCTTGCTTGAGGAATAGATGGTGTGAGTGGGAGAGAGTTCTGGTAAAAAAATGTGAATGTGTTGTTCTGCTTGATGGGCTACTAACTGCAGCCGAAATAAGGCAGTTGGGTTGCTGAAAGTGAAGACAGAGTGACAGTTAGCAACCAGACAGCAAATAAACATTACTGTATTGGAATTTAAAGGTAGGGTGTAAGGAAGACACAATGATGTTGCTGTTAATTATTAAACTTGCAGGAAAAAAGAAGGCAATGCAAAAGTTGCAAGACTAAGGTGGTACCCTAGTACTTTATTGTTGATAAGAAGAGTTTTAAACAGATAAAAGAAAAGCTGTGACAGAGTCATGCAATCTTTCTGCCTCAACAGTACAGAATATGGAGGTAGAGAGATAAAACTTGGCAATGTGCACAGGCGTATTAATTGGAGGAAAGACAGACTCAAGGTAGATCATGACACAGAAGAGAATAAATAGCACTAGTTAAACAATAGTTTACTACACTTGATTCAGAGACTGGATATGAGGAATAAGAAATAACATATACATGCAGCTGTAAATGAGCTGGAAAACAAAATGTGGGATTTTAAATCAGTATTGCAGACTGTAAACCTGGATGTTGTATGGACAGCACATTCATACGTGTTTTGTTGTAACTCCCAACTCTAATAAATTATTTCAGCAGAATTCTACCTTCTGCTTCCTTGGTTAGTGGAACTTCTGACACAGCTTCAGTGATGCTTGTGTCAGGCTCAAGTTCTACACTTGGTGAGTACAGTAGTTTAAGATACTTTTGCTTCCCTCGAGATCTTCTGGTATTCCTTTGTGCCTGTTGTCTCACAGCACTTGCTGTCTGCAATTAAAAAGCCACAAATGGTTTGTGGTGTCATTCTTTCAAATAGATTCCAGAAGTGACCCAGATGAAAAATCATCATACCTGTCCGTCTTCTCCTATCCAAAAAATTGCTGTTGCTTTCCTCCAACAAATCAGTGCCCTGGTGCTGTTAACAGAACATCATCATACATAACTGTGCCAATGCAACATGGGATGCCAGTTAGCTTAGTTTCACGCGTGTACTTCCCATGGTAGCACTTGTTGGACTTGATGAAAAATGTGATCTTTTGGAATGATTGACAGATGTGCTGAAGAGGGCATTGATTATTGTAGCTTTGGAGACACTGATGGTTTTGCAGTTGTTGCTCTCCTAAGATCTTGATTTTGTGTTTGCTGATCCATAGAAAATTCACTTTTGGATGGTTAGACTGAAAAGAGGAAATAGGAATAAGTTTTTAAAGTATCATCTTTTTTCCAGAATAAGATATATTTATCTAAAACTTCTCCACATAATTCCATTGCAGGATGAAATACAGCAAAGAGAAATATACACTCAATGGATCTTCCTTTTTTTACAACAATAACTTGCAATATTGTGGCTTATACAAAGGACTTATTGTACAGTAATCTTTTTACTGACAAAAATAACATTTAAAGAATCATTGAATCATAGAACCATAGGATGGTTTATGTCAGAAGGGACCTTAAAGATCATCTAGTTCCAACCACCCTGCATGGGCAGGGACACTTCCCACTAGACCAGGTTGCTCAAAGCCTGATCCAGCCTGGCCTTGAACACTTCCAGGGATGAGGCATCCACATCTTCTCCGGGCAACCTGCTCCAGTGTCCCACCACCCTCACACTAAAGAATTTCTTCCTGTTATCTAATCTAAACCTACCCTCTTTCAGCTTAAAAGCCATTCCCCCTCTTTCTTTCACTACAAGCCCTTGTAAAAAGGCCCTGCCCACCTTTCCTGTAGCCCCATTCGGGTACTGGAAGGCTGCTCTAAGGTCTTCCCAGAGCCTACTCTTGTCCACGCTGAACAACCCCAGCTCTCTCAGCCTGTCTTCATAGGAGAGGTGCTCCAGTCCTCTAATCATTTTTGTCGCCCTCCTCTGGACTCACTCTAACAGCTCCATGTCCTTCCTGTGTCGGTGATTCCAGAACTGAACACAGCACTTCAGGTGGGGTCGCACGGGAGCAGAGTAGAGGGACAGAATCACCTCCCTTGACCTGCTGGCCATGCTTCTTTCAATGCAGCCCAGGATACAGTTGGCTTTCTGGGCTGCAAGTGCACACTGCTGGCTCATGTTGAGCTTCTCATCAACCAACACCCCCAAGTCCTTCTTCTCAGGGCTGTTCTCAATCCATACCCCACCCCACCTGTAACTGTGTTTGGGATTGCTCCAACCCAGGTGCAGCACCTAGCACTTGGTCTTATTGAACTTCATGAGGTTGGCATGGACATACTTCTCTGCAAATCAAAGAGGTGTCCTTTTTTTGGGGGAAAGAGAGGATTCAGGCCTGCCAACCCATCTGGATAGTTGGAGTTCTCTTCCTCCAAAACAAGGGATTCTAAAACCTATTTTATACCTATTGTCAAGGTGGGTCTAGGTCATAAATCATGTGTTGATTGGTTATTAGCTGGCTATTAATGCTTCTTAGTTAAGAGAGGCATAGGGGAAAGCCAGTGCTCTCTCTTGATGCAAATTTCTTCTCTGGTGTCATTGCTGACGTTTGATTTCAACTTATTGGCACAATCCCCGGCCACAGAACTTGCATTCTATTTCAGAAGTCACAGCAATTGCTGGCCTTAAAATTTGCGGTTGAGCCATTCCACTTCTGACACCCAGGTCACAGCTTAGCTTAGCTAAGCAACTGGACCATTCCTTCCACCCCTACTCCTTGCCTGGTGTAATGTAAGCCGACAGAACATCTTGCTGTCTTGTCCAAGCCTGTGTGCAAGATAAATGGCCTGCATCCATTCGTAGGAGGTAGGCACACTGATCAGCTTGCATTCTTGTTCAGTTACAGTTGCTCTTGAAAGAATCAAGGCATCTATTTTCTCACATACAGCTATCTTCTGAAATTCCATCTTGATACTCTTCCACAAATGTTGCTATTATTCCACAGATTTTCTCACGCTCATCACAGTAGCATTTAAAGTTTTACAGATGTGCACCTAAAGGTCTTAAGCAATTAAAAAAGAACCAATACTGTACAGCTGAAGACACAGCACTTGCTTTTTAGTTATGCAGACACAGTGATATGTACAGCACCATTTAATGTCCCTCCCCACAAAAATCAGGGCCTTTCTTAAGCTTTCACATAGCATGGATCTCACGTCTCTGACAAAATTCTACGAGTTGTCATTGTACTGATCTTCTAATGCTCTCTGTGTTCACAGCACAGTGCACATTTTTCTAAAACAGGATCAAAAACACTTATGAAAGTGGAATTCTGGAAAAGTATGTTTCAACAAATACTCAGTTACTGCAGTTAATATAGAAAATCAGTAGCTATGATATATAAAAATAAAGCATTAATAATACTGCACCAGATATAAAATAAATTTTACTTTAATGTGAGGCAGCAACAAGACATAAAGATACAGCACCTTTTTGCTTCATAAAACCAAGCTCATTTCCATAGGGACCATAATGCAGTCAGCTCAGGCTTTAAACTTAGCCATATATGTATACAGTAGTTCAAAGTTGTATTTTTATATGTAGTTTTACACACAGTAAAATAAACGACATATGTCAAGTTACATAGCCACTACTGGAAACTCAGAAACAATTTTGTAGACAAAATGCATCATACATAGACCCATCTATCTGATACCTATTGCAATGACACCCATCAGAATATTGCTGACTAATCTCTGTTTCAGAGCTGAAGAAGAATTTCCTTCTCTCCTATGGAAACCCTTACTGGGAAATTCTTGTGTCTATGCTCTGCATCAAAGTGACAATCAGGAAATGTCATGATGTGGCTACAGATTGTTACTGCATTCTACTCTACACAGAAATGCTCCTGTTCAACAAATAGCAAGACTGGAGGATAAAGGAACCTCTTTTTGACTGTTTAAGTAAAAGGTCTTGTAAGTAAGCGTGGTTTTGTTCTCTCGGTCACTTATTTGCATCACCACTTCACTGATTAGCCAGTAATTATGTAATTCTAGGTCAGACTTTTACATGCCAAGTGACTTAGGCTTTTTACAATTATGATTAAAAAAATACAGAAATGGAAGCCTGAACGGTGTTTGGAAGCTGTTTGCCTGTAACTGAAGAGAAGGATGTGATAAGGTCATCCCCTTGTCTTAAATGACTCTATTTGACCATGAGCTGTGGTGGGTAAAACAAACTGAAGCTATAAAAACCATAGGGCAAGCACAGTGACTGAGACCAAGTCGTATGTGAGGGAGAGAGGAAAGCCATTATCCACCTCCATTGTTTTTACCCTACATCTGAATAAACGGAACACACGCTAACGATACAGACCTGGACTATTAAACAACCAGATTCTGCCATCTCAGGTGCACTCAGGAACGTCCTGGCCAGCTGCCAACCCCCACGGCGTGCATCTTCTCATTGCCGACAGCATTCTGCAGAGGGATGGAGAGATCACCAACCTGATCCTATCACCTAGCAACTTGTGGTAGGCAAAGTTAGCTGCTGCAGCAAGCAAAGCCTAAGAGCAACCTGACGTGCTTGTTAACAGCGTTTAAAACACCTTTCCGTGCAGTAGGCACGGCAGCAAACTGCTGCCGAAGCGTGTAGATCGCCACGCATGAACTCAGCGAATTTGAAAGCACCGCTGTAGCCAAATCTTCAGGAAGTACTTTCTTATCCGCCCCGTGCCATGCCGCCGGAGCTGCCAGCCCCGGCTCAGCTTCCAACCGCTGCGCGCCGAGAGCGGCCGAGGCACCACACGACGCGGCCACCCCCGGCAGCAGGGGCAGCACCCCCGGCAGCAGGGGCAGCACCCCCGGCAGCAGGGGCAGCACCCCCGGCAGCAGCGGCAGCACCCGCAGCGCCACGCCTGAAACGCGGGCACGGCTGGAGCTCGCCGAGCTCGCGGGAGGCCCAGCGGCGGTCCCGCGCGCGGAACCCGGACCCTTCCCCGCCACGCCTCGCAGAAGGGCACGGCGCGGGGCACGGCGCGGGGCACGGCGCAGGTACCCTGGGGCAGACGGGCGGTCCCTGCAGCGACCCGCCCCGCCGCACCTCCTGCCCGCCCCGCCCCGCTCGCTCCTCCCAACGGCCCTTCCCGCCCCGCCCTCACGTGACAGCCACGCGGACCCTGCCGGACCCCAGCCGCCCCCCCCCCCGCTCCTCCCCGCAGAGCAGCCAATCGGGAGGGCGGGCTGGTCCTGGCCGGCCTCCCATTGGCCCGCAGCGCCGCCGCCGCCGCAGCCGCCGGGTGGCGGCGTCACCACCCACTTCCCCCCCCCCCCATCCCAGCCCAGGAGCCGGAGCGCGGGGCTGGCGCGCGGCCGCCGCTCTGCAGTCCGGCGCGCGGGGGGCTCGCGCACGCTCCAACCGCCGCAGTAGCGCGGGGCCCGCGGGGCGGGGCGGGGCGGGGCGGGGTCGGGCGGTCCGGCGGCCGCGCGCTCCCCGCCGGTGCGGCAGGAGCTGGGAGCGGCGGGGCCGGGCCGGGCTGCGCGCCGAGGTGACTGCCCGCCGGCAGCGGGGATGCTGGTGCTGCTGCCGCCGCCACCGCTGCCGCTGCTTGTGAGGGGGCAGCAGGCGGGAGAGCGGGCGGCCGCGGCGCTCGGCGCTATGAGCAGCGGCGGGAACGTCCCCCTCGGCCCGCGGCGGCGCTAGGCGCCCCCTCCCCGCTCCGGGCGCCACCTGCGAGCCGCGGCGGTCGGTGGGTTCAGCCCGCCCAGCGGCGCAGCGCCAAGGGAAGGGAAGCAAACCCCCTCCGTCCGCCCGTCCGCGGCAGGGGCAGCCGGGCCGGCCACAAAGCGCCGCCGCCGCCCGCCCTTCTGGACCCGCGGCGCTGCCCCTGCCGGCCCCCAGCGACCCGCCCGCTCCCGGGGAGGCGGCGGGAGGGAGCGAGCGGAGCCCCCTCGTCGCCCCGCTGCCCGATCCATGGGAGGAGCGGGCCGCCCCCCTCTTGGAGGCGCCGCCGCGGCTGGCCGGGACTGAGCGGGGCGGCCGGCGCGGAGGAAGGATGCCACTGCTGCGGAAGGTGCTGCGGGTCTCCAATCGCTCCATGCTCGCCTTCATCTTCTTTTTCTCCTTCTCCTCCTCCTGCCTCTACTTCATCTATGTGGCCCCCGGGATCGGTGAGTCGGGAGCCGCCCCCCTCGGAGGTGGGGGGGGGGTGGGTTGTGGTGTGTGTGTGTGAGGAGGGCAGGGGTGGGCGCCGCGGCCCGAGGGCAGGGGCGGCGGCGGGCGCTGTGGGGCGGCCTGGGCGCTGCGCACCCGCCTCGCCGGCCTGTCACGCCGGGCACCGAGGCTGGGAGGCTGCGGGCGGCTCTGGGCGAGGGGCGTCTTGGGTGTGGAAACGCCATCCCCTCTCCCGGCAGCTCGGGGACGCCGGGGCGCCGGGTAGCGTGTTAATCTCGCATCTCTGTTCCTGTTGATTTCAAATGATTTAGAGTATTTATCTGCCATCGCGAGGTAGATGATAAATGCAGGTCTTCCTTCCCAAGCCGGAAAAGTGAAGCAGAAAAGCAGCTCGCTGTTTCATCATGTTATAAATTAAGGGTAGAAACCAAGAAAGAACTCCAAAGCTGCCTGCTGGAGTCTCACCAATTTGAGTATTTGCTGTTTACTTCTGTCAGTGGGATCTCTTCACAGGTTTTACAGTTTGTTAACTTCTGCTTCTGACATAACCACTTCAGAAGGGAGATGAACAGTTTCTTTAAGAAAAGCGATGCAAAATAACTGCAATATGCTGTTTTCCTTGGTTAGCTCTTCTGCTGTTTCTGGGAGACCATCAGGTTTTTTTTTCTCACTGGATGAGCCTTTCAGAACTGGTTAGCTTTACCCCTGGTCCAAGGGAAGCAATAACCTGTGTGGTACCAGCTCTGTGGTGTTTAGCTGTGTTGAGTGTCTCTGTTGGCTGGGTAATGTTTCCTTTTTTTTCCAGGGAACATTGCCACTTTTCTCTGCTCTTCTTGCTTATTGGGTGCTGCCTAAATACTGGTAAAACTGTCTTTGTCCTCTATACTTAAAACTCCTCTCTACAATCATTACTACGAAATGTCCACCTTAATTTGACCACAGAATCTGCAGGAATTGTTTCCTGTTAACTGGTGTCTTTTTACTCTGTTTTCCTCTTGTTCACAATCTTTTATTTAGCTCATAAACCTTTTCAAGGTGCAATCACTTTTGCCATACTTACTTCATACAACGTTGACATACTTCTCAACTATTATTACAGTTCAAGTAAATATAAAAAAAATTAGGGAGCATATAATGGGTTGATGTCCTTGAGTTTCTTGTCTGTCAGTGTTTCCCCACTGAAAGGATGTAATTTAGTCTTTAGAGAGAATGCTGCTGCTAGGGTCCATTTAAACATCTTTGTTCTATGACACACTAGTGCAGCATCTGAGTACACTTTAATTAAAAGCAGTTGGGATATGATTTAGAAAGCAAAGTGCAGATTCCATATCTTTGTAAGTAAGTGAAACTATTAACATTTTACATAATGTATACAGCTGGATTTTTACTTCATTATTTATATGTTTCTTCTTCAACAGGTATCTTCTAGATACATCCTCTTCTTACTAAACAATGCTTATGCATTGTACCTTGTTCAGAATCACAGCATCTAGTGATGAAACGTTTCTTTCCTGACTTTACCTTGTTGCTCAGCTATTTGGGTTTACACGTTTGTTGAGTTTCCTTTTTACCAGGAGTGAAATGAAATCAGCAGTATGCACCAAAAGTGTTCCTGGGGTAGGCTATTTAGGTCTTGTCAGCCATAAGGGAAAAATTTTATACTCAAACTGTTTTCTTGCTATCTTAGATTTACATGCTGTGGTTAGCCCTCTCAAGCTGTTTTAATGTTACAAAAATCTTAAGTAGCTAAATGAGTTTGTGGATTTACAGCTCTTTCCAGCTACTGTTCAATGGTGTACTGCCATAACTGTGTGCAGTTATGTTGCCAACTCATTCAGTTTAAACAAATCAAAATCCTGATATTGGAGTTATTCTTTGTCTGTGGGACCTTTTGGATTCAGATTGAGATGCTACTGTGCTGGTCTTATTGGGGAAGGGAATATAGCAAATGGTAAAGGAAAGGCTAGTAGGACAGTCTGACACTGGTAATCTAAGCCTCTAATCTTGCAGACGTGATACTGATTTTCCTAGAATTTGCTTCTGGAAACGTTACTGTGTAAAGTGGAGAGAGAGAAGAACATTATCTTAAAACCAACAGGCATCCTGGGAGTATTCTTGGGGAAAACGTAAGTTGTAAGAGTGGAAGTTTTTTTAAAAAAACAAAACAATATGTGAGATAAAAGAATGGATAGTGAGATGGATTAAGAACTGGCTACACAATAGAGCCCAAAGAGTGGTGATCAGTGGTGCAGAATCCAGTTGGAGACCTGTAACTAGTGGAGTCCCTCAAGGATCAGTGCTGGGTCCAGTCCTGTTCAACATCTTTATCAATGAGCTTGATGATGGGACCGAGTGTCTTCTCAGCAAGTTTGCTGATGACATGAAGCTGGGAGGTTTGGCTGATTCACTGAAGGCTGTGCAGCCAATCAGGGAGATTTGGGCAGGCTGGAGAGCTGGGCAAAGAGGAATATAATGAGGTTCAACAAGAGCAAAGGCAGAGTCCTGCACCTGGGAAGGAACAACAAAATGCACCAGTACAGGTTAGCAGGTGATCTGCTAGAGAGCAGCTCTGTGGAGAAGGACCTTGGGAGTCCTGATAGACAACAAGTTAACCACGGGACAACAACGTGCCCTTGTGGCCAAGAAGGCCAGTGATATCTTGGGGTGCATTAAGCGGAGTGTCTCCAGCAAATCGAGGGAGGTTCTCCTCGCCCTCTACCTGGCCCTGGTGAGACCTCACTTGGAGTATTGTGTCCAGTTCTGGGCTCCCCAGTTCAAGAGGGACAGGGTTCTACTTGAGAGAGTCCAACGGCAGGCTACAGGCATGATTAAGGGACTGAAACATCTGCCTTACAAGGAAAGGCTAAGAGACCTGGGGCTTTTTCAGTTTAGAGAGGAGAAGACTGAGGGGAGTTTAATTAATGTCTATGAATAGATGAGGGCTGGGCATCAAGAGGACAGGGACAAGCTCTTTTCACTTGTGCCCTGTGACAGGACAAGGGGCAGTGGATTCAAACTCGACCACAGGAAGTTCCACCTCAACATGAGGAGTAATTTCTTTACTGTGAGGGTTACAGAGAACTGGAACAGGCTCCCCAGAGAGGTTGTGGAGACTCCTTCTCTGAAGACTTTCAGGGCATGTCTGGATGCCTTTCTGAGTGATCTGCCGTAGTTGGTGTTTTGGTTTTTTTTGGTCTTGCTCTGGCAGGGGTGTTGGACTCAATGATCTTTGGAGGTTCCTTCCAACTCCTAATATTCTGTGATTCTGTAATAACACACCACCCCTAAGTTTATAGGCAGATGATTAATCTAATAACCCTATGCTGTATGCTCATGCCAGTTGCATATTGCACTAGAACAGAGTATTTCAGTGTGCTTCCTCCTTTCCACTGAGTGTGATGAATGTATGTGTAGAGAGGAGGAGGACTTAAGATTGCTTATGGAAGTTCACCCTACCCAGCTTTTCATGAAATATGTTCTGCAGTTAAGTCATAAGTGGTTGGGATCTGTCATTATTTATGTATACAAGTATGTTTTAGTGAAGATACTTTGTTTCATCAAAACACTTTGGGTTGGAAGGGACTTTTAAAGGTCATCTAGTCCAACCCCTCTGCAGTGCACAGGGACCTCTTTAATAAGATCAGGTTGTTCAGAGCCTGATCAAGTCTGACCTTGGATGTCTTCAGGGGTGGTGCCTCCACCACGTCTCTGGGCAACCTGTTCCAGTGTTTCACCACCCTCATAGTAAGTAACTTCTTCCTAATGACTGATCTAAATCTACCCTGCCACCTTCATCTCGTGCTCCTTCTCTGGTACGTGAAATGAGAAGATACAAACTGAAGTTTGTGTCAGCATGGAAAAGAGAAGGCTCTGGGGAAACCTTCCAGCAGCCTTCCAGTACCCAAAGGAGGCTACAGGAAAGCTGGAATGGGTTGCCCAGAGGAGTTGTGGATGCCCCCTCCCTTGGTATGAGGGCATGAGGGGCTCTGAGCAACCTGGTCTAGTGGGAGGTGTCAGTGAAGGAGGCCTGTGGTTCTGTAGCTTCCCTGAAAGTTACAAGTACCAGTATGTTCTGAAGTTGGAGACTGAAAAAGCTAGCTGAGACCAGTAATATTTGTCACCCATAAGTTCTTTTTCAGTGTTGTAGGTAACTGTTGATAAGTAGTCAATGTCTGGTGCTGACAGCTGACACATATTAGGTTCAAGTTTGTGTCATGGAAAGGATCCAAAGATGAGCAGAATTAAGATCAAGTACAAGGCAATAGTGACGAAGAAAGAACATTTGCTAATTTTATTTCACTGCCAAGCCAATCTGAGTATTGCCAGAGGATTTTTTCTTTGCTTTTCCCATTTTCTGTCAGAATTGTAATGGAAATCACTTTGGACCACATAACTGGTCTCAGGAAATGATCTCTTACTCCTCACTGAGTTCTTCCTTTCTGCCTGACTTCAGTGGAGAGTCTTCACTAAACTGGGTGGGAGAGTACCTTGGAGCTCTCAGTATTGCAATCAATTGCAGTCTAACTTGGCCAGCTTGGACATGGTGACCTTTTTTCTTCTCATAAGAACTGGTTATGAAACAGCGCAGCAATAAGGGAAGATGCAGTCTGTCTTTGACATCAGTAATTAGAAATCCTGACCTGTGAAATCAGACTGAGGACAAAAAAAAAGCTCCTGTTTTCTTTCTTCTGGTCTTCTGCTCTTCTTATTAAAACTACTGCTTCTCAATCTACAATCCTAACCAAAGGGTAGCTGTGCAGGCTAAATGGAACTTGGGAACATCTCCTTGTTTCAGCTCACAATTTGATATCTGTTTCCTACTCTGTTATTAGGAAATTTTCCTAAAATGAAAGAGTAATACTATTCCTTTTTGAACTTGTGCAAAAATGGAGGAAAGGTCTGAAAATGCTAGGAGCAAGATAGATGGTTGCCAGCGCTTCCAGGTGCTGAGCCTATTGATGTGAACATAGTCTTTTTGCTAATATTCTTTGTTCCTGCCATCTGTGGTAGTTGTGGTTTTTCTAAAGACTTGCTCCTTTGATCATAGAATTAGACTGACCTCTGCAAGTCATCTGATCCAACCTCCTGCTGAAAGAAGATCCTACTAGATCGGATTGCTTAAGATTATATCCAGTTGAGTTTTGAATAACTCCAGGGATGGAGATTCTGCAGTCTCTCTGGGAAACCTGTTCCAGTGACAACTGTAAGAAATTTGTAATATGTAATAATGTTCTCCCATCTTTTCCCTTGTGTTCATTGCCTTGTATCTTTTCTCTGTGTGCCTCCAAGTGTTCAATTTAATCTTCTCTGTACACTTCTCCTGCATAGCTGAAGATAGAAGAAATGTTCATCCTTCCCTTAGCCATTTCTGCTGATGACTGAACAAAGTCAGTTCATACTCATTCGTCATCTGCTCTATCTTGGAATGTCGCTCTTCTACTGGGATCCCCAAACGGGACACAGTGCCCCAAATACAGTTTCACAAGTTGCTGACTAGAGAACGGTTGCTCCTATCTGCTGGTTTGCTGTTACCAATAATTGAGCCCAGGTCTTCAAGGCAATAGGTTTAATGCAACTTGAGGGCTGCATTGAAATAGAAATGATACAGCTAGCCTGTTTAAAACAAAACAAATTGTTTATTACTCTCCTCCTTTGGTGCTGTCTGGAATGGGTTTTGCAGTATGTGGTAGGTGTTGATGGGTTTTTTTGCTGCTATAATCTTCTTTTCTCCTTTCTAGAGGATTGTTCTCCAGGGTCTCTTACAGGTTTCCAGAGTGAATGAAACTTGTCTGTCCCTTTGTTTCACAATTTCTGCAGGGAAATGTTTGCGCTACAGACCTGGTTGTTATTTGGGAGCTATTTTCAGCTGTATTCCTTCATTAAAGTTCACCTGTTACTAAAGGCTTCATTTGGAGTCAAGAGTAATTTCATTAGCTGCACTGGTCTTTTGTTTGCTTGCATTGCAGTTTTTCACTTCAGTTCCACAAATCACAACCAAACCCTTTAACAGAAAAATTTTAACCAACTTTGTGATTAATATGATCTTCCCTTTTTTTCTTGTGTAAAGAAGCATATGAAGTTTACAGTTTTTTGTTGTGGTTCCTGGTCTCTCTCCTTTCTGGCTCGCCATTAATGTCCTGGTTTGGGACAACACGACAACAAAGGAACAGCCCTGTAGCCACTCACTCAACTTTCCCCCCCCAAACACACACACACACTCTGGGATGAGGAGGACAAAGCTCATGGCTTGAGACAAAGGACAAGGAGGGCTCTTCACCAATTAAGGTCCTGGGCAAAACAGACTCAACTTGGGGAAAAATAATAGTTTAATTTCACATCAATCAAACACACACAGGACACAGACAACACAAAGAGCAGGGCTTGCATATGTTACCCCACCCTCCCTTCTTCCCGCCCCCAAATCGCTTTGTTCCTGGTCGGTTTCTCTCCCTCCTTCCCCCCAGCAGCACAAGGGGACAGGGGATGGGGTTTAGAGTCAGTTCACAGGCTGGTGGTTCTTGCTGTGCCATCCTCCTCAAGAAGAAGGATTCCTTACAGTTCTTCCCTGCTTCCCCATGGGGTCCCTGCCATGGGAGAGAGTCCTCCACGAACCTCTCTTTCATGAGTCCTTCCCACAAGGTCTGGAGCAAGCTGCTCCAACGTGGTCTTGCCACAGTCATGGGCTCCTTCAGGAATAGCCAACTCCCCTGGTGCCCCTGGGGTCTTCCAAAGCTGCATAATGAGAGTCCACAGGCAGCAAATCCTCTGGCCACAAAATCCAACTTCACTGGCCAAGTTCACCCCTCCTGATGCCTTCAGGGAATGTTCCACCATGTTCCTCCATGAGTGCAGGGGTACAGCCTGCCATCTCGCCGTGGGTTGCAAGGAAACTTCTGCTTGGGCACCTTCTTCCCTTCCTCACCAACCACCAGCACCGCTCCTTCAGCACAACTCCTCCCTGAAGTGCCTCTCTGCTCAGGTGTTCTGTTGGTTCTTTTGTATGTTAGTCGCTGAGGCGCATCTATTGTCCCTCTAATGGCTCCTTGGCTGGGTTTTGGAGGAGGGTGAGCTTCTCAGCTTCTTACTGGAGCCACTCCTGTGGCCCTTCCCCTGCTACCAAAAACCCACCAAACCAGAACTATTTTTCTGCTTGATCACTGATTTCATGTGATCAGAAGTTCCTTGGTATTCTGATTAATAGCTTGACCTCATCATGAACTTAAGCAGTTTCATGGATAAGTTTTCTGCCTCATTCAGGGAGGTGGGAAAATTTTTCCAAAGTGTTGGTCCATCACAGTCATTCCTAGCACCTGGTACTGAATAAATTATTGCAGTTCAGTCATTCATTACTGTTTTTCACTTTTACCAACAGATAAGTTTTGACTATGTATTCATACTTCTTTCTGAATGAATTATTTTTTGTCTTTATCTGATAGTTTTCCTAAGGCCCTTAGGTATACTTAGTCAGGGAACTTGCCTGCATAAGATTTTGTGGAATATTCATTTAATGATAATGCTTTTAGCTAGAAAAGGGGGAAAAAAAATACGGGCACTTACGGTGCGCAGCTAACTTTCCAAGGGCAAAGTAATTATGAGACCTTATGTGAAAGGAGTTTTCACTTAAGCCAGACAGTTATTTTGAATGTGTTATTGTTTTGTGTTGAAAAAGAGAAACCGTATGCCCTGAAAACATTTATTTGAACTATGGTGCTTTACTGACATGGCCAAACCTTTAACCATTTCTACATAGATTCTTCTGAATAGAGTGCAAAGATTGGTTTCAGGACTTTCAGATACAAAAGATGCTTTTTTTGCAAGATATCCCCAATGATCAGTTCATTTCCTTAAATTTGCAGTGGTCCTTCTTTACCTTCATTGAATTATGTTTGCATTCTTTTTTAAATTTAAATTATGATGGTACTTAGAACATTTGGTTAACATATGCTACAGTTTTCTATTTTTCTCACTAACTGAACTCATTAAAACAAAATTCTGGAAGAACTGGCAAGGCTTAGGCTTAAAATGTCACTATAAAACCATTTCATTGTTGATGTCCAAAGTGGGCCTGCCTTGAACAGTCTTCATTGGACAAATGTATTGATGAAATTTAATTACAGGTTTTAAAGTTGAGGTTGAAGTTTTATGAAAACAGTAGGAATTTAAGGAAAATGTTTACTTTCCTTGTAGAATCTGCCTTGAGTGGAGGCAAAAAACCAAACAAAATGAATTCAAGTATTGTCATGTTGGTAGTTACAGCAATGCTGATCTTTTAATTTCTGTAGGATACTGTTTCAGAATTAGCTATTGAATTATTTCTGACTTATTATGTAATAAACTAATAGCCTGAGATTGGAGAATAGAATAATATTAAAAGTTAGAAATAGTATTGAATGTAGTATCATTTATCATGCTTAAAAATATTGCTAGAGAAAGAAATTTTTATGTGAATTTCTTTTTTTTTTTTTTTTCTTCACCTATAAATGAACACTTGATCAATGAGATTTCCTCTTGTACTGGCTTGAACAAATATGAACTGACATGTATTCAGTTCCTCAGACCTACAGTCAGAGGACTGATCCATTTGGCACATCCTTTGTGGCAGTGAGTATACAGAGATTGTCTAAAGTATTGAAGAAACACCACCACTAAACCCAGTTTTGAAGTGTCTTTATAGCTCATACCGATTCATCCATCTGCACCATATGAATGGTTCCTATTAAACTCCAGAAATAGTAGTAGTTTTTGGTATTTTCAGTAGATTGAGTTCATCTATATCTTTCTAATCTACTTTCCTTACTAAGGGGTATATATATGCAGACTCAAATGCCATGTCATAATCCCTGTGAAATAAGTTTGGATTTATTGTTAAATTACAAGTTCTGCAAAACTGGTATTAAGTATTCAACAACAAATCAAGTGAAAAAATGTTTTGAAGCATACTGATTTTTTGCATTTTTCATGTGTTTTAAAAACAACTTCTGATTAGCAACTAACATGTAAATATAAATAAAACTATGGAAGTTGAACACTTTCTATAGGATTTATCTATGCTTGCTGTAATTTTTGGATTGTGAATAGGAACCATGGGTATCATGCTTCACTACAAAATTGTTTAATTACTCTGTTTTACAGACTAAAGTCCCTATTCATGTAGTTGTGGAAATATTCCTAGCTCCTAGAATTGTGACTGAGCTCTACTCACATTTAGATTTATTTGTGGAATTTAATTTTTAACAAACGTGTGTTAATTTGCCATGCATGAACTCTGCCAATAGTGTATTTATAACTCATAGATATAACCTTGAGATGAGAAGATATCTGTGTGGGACTTGTTCTAGAAATGTCCCCAGGAGATTATTCCCTTTTTACAATTAGTAGTGGAGAACTTTCTTTTAACCCATTCAAATCCATGTCAATTTTAATGCAATGTGTTTGGACATGCTTTTCAGAAGTCCTGTCAAAACAGATATTGACTAGCAGATGAGGAACTTTAGGGGCAATTGTCATTTAGCAAGACCTATTTTCTGTAAAGCTCTGTTTATTGCATTTGAATTTTACAGTGTTTCTGGATTCTCTGTTAAGTATCTCCTATCTGAGCTTCTCAGAACCTTCCCCCCCCCCGGAAGATCAATGTATAATATTGCTACACTTGCTCTGATGATTTTTCATCTTGCTTTCCAAGTGTGTGGGATGTTAACTTTTTTTTGCTAATTGCCTTGAAAGCGTTCTTGAGATAATATTTTTTTCTTGTGTGTTTTTATTTTCAGGTTTGGGGTGGTTTTTTTGTATGATAAAAACTGCATTTTTAAATGAAATTTGTGATATCCAAGTCTGTTGATATTTTCTTTAGCATTTAAGAAATCACAGTTTCTAATCTAATTAATGCTTTTCTGACTATGTTGTTAAAATAGTCACAGTCCAAACGTCCTGCTGTTCTTCAGAATGTTAGCCATTGATCCAGTTTTAACTTCAGTTGTTCTGTTGTATACTTTACTACTTTGATTGCTTCTAAGTGCGTGGCATATTGGTTAGGTTTTGCTTTGGTGTATGAGTACAGGATGATAAATTACTAAGTTTCTATATAAAACTGAGTTTTGTGCTTTTTACGTGAAGCTAACGAGTGGTAAACTTCTGTTGTGAGAAATGGTTTATTTTTTGGGGTACTGCTCAGAAGGAACTTGGTTCCGTAATGGTGAGTGGTCTGTGAAAGAGTAATTTTTTTTTTTCTTTAAAAAAAGTGTATTTAGTCCTCAGGTAATAAATAGTGGGAAGCTACCTGATGTAGAACATTGAGCCATTTTAACAGGTATTCTTATGTTTTAACAATTAATACCTTTCCCCCCTAAATAGTCTTATTTTCAGTCTAACACATAAAACTATTAATAACTAGTGAGCTCTAAAAACTGGAGAGAAAAAAAAAATCTGATATTTTTAACATATTCTGAAATGCAGGATGATCCCTTTAATGCCCTAATATGCTTTATCTGAATGAGTTTTAAATAATGCCCTAAAACCAGGACTTTTGATGACTGATGTGTTGCTGTGTGTCTGTGATACAGATCTGGATCAATTGCCAGTGAAAATTTCCATCTGAATTAAATATGAGCTCATGCTCACATTGCAGATTTTTAGGTGGAACATTGAGTATGATATTTATTCCAAGGTGTCCTATATGTGTGTTGGTTTGTATCCTGCACTGCACTTCCTATTTGTTAAACTGTGTGACAGTCTGGATTCTATATGTTCCTTGAACCAGAAGTGCTGTTTCTTGCTGTAGACTGTATACAGCGAAGGAAAGAGAATATGAGGCTGTCATTCAGTACTGTGGCCTTTTTCATGTCCCCATCTCATTGAGCAATGGGTCCACATTTTTCCCAGACTTCTTTTTGTCACCTATGTAATTATAGAAACTGTTCTTGTTTTTGA
This sequence comes from Apus apus, assembly GCF_020740795.1. Lineage (NCBI taxonomy): Eukaryota > Metazoa > Chordata > Aves > Apodiformes > Apodidae > Apus > Apus apus. The sequence continues at coordinate 111,736,246 of NC_067283.1, read as the reverse complement.
CATCCCTGGCCAGAATAATTTCCATTCATGCTTTAGCTTTCCTAACTACATTCCTGGATACTCTGAAATTGTTTCCGTATTTCTCCTGCATTATCTGTCCTGACTTCCTTCTTCTGCATACTTCCTTTTTATGTTTTGTATTTGTTCATCCATGCAGGCCTCCTGCCATTTTTGCCTGACTTCACATTCACTGGGATGGAGCTCTCTTGAGCTTGAAGGAAGTGATCTTTGAATATTATCCAGCTTTCTTGTCCCCCTCTTCCTTCAAGAGCCTTATCCCATGGGACTCTTCAAAGCAGATCTTTGAAGACGCCAGAGTCTGCTCTCTTGAAGTCTGGTGTTATATGCTCGCTTTTCCTTCTTTCTGCCCCTAGGTTCCTGAGTGCCAGCTTTTCATGGTTACTGCAGCCAAGACTGCATTTAATCTTCAAATCCCTAGTGAGCTCCTCCGTCTTGATGAATATGAGGTTCAGCAGACCACGTCCCTTCATTGGTTCCTCTATCACTTGAGTCAGGAAGTTACTGTCAATGCATTCCAGAAACCTCCTAGAATGCTTTTATCTGGCTGGGTTGTTCCTCCAGCAGATATTAGTGTGGTTGAAGGCCCCCATGAGGACCAGGGCCTGTGAATGTGAGGCTGGTTTTAGATCTGTCTGTTTGGGTCATTATCAACTTGTTTTTCCTGGTCAGGTGGACTATATTAGATGCCCACTATAATGTCACCTTTAATCCTAATTTATAAGCTCCCAGCTGGCTCCTTTTCCATCCCCAGGCAGAGCCCCTTGCACTCCAGTTGCTACCTCACGAAAAGAGTAACTATCCCTCCTTGTCTTCCCTTCCTGCCCTCCCTTTTATCCCTCCACTACAGCACTGCAATCATGGGAGGCATCCCACAATGTGTTGTGTAAAAGGGTATGCACCTGCAATGAGGCTGAGGAAGGCCCTCCTGTTGAGTCACAAAGTACAGAAAGGACCCCCTTGCTTTTTAAACTCCTTCTCAGAGAGCAGTCTGCATGCAGCTGGATCCAATCCTGGTCCTATGGCCTGTGTCAAAAGGATTAGGTGTGTGCAGCCACCTCTTATAATCAACGTTGCCTGTCTCAGAGGTTTGCAGAGGACTTGCTTGTGTGCTGATGGGTTCCTAGCAGGCTAATGGTGCTATTAATTAACGGTGGGGGAGGAAGTTGAACCAACACTTGCTCAGATGGAGCCTCCTTCTCAGCTATGTTGGCACAGCTCTGGCTATCATTCTTTGCCTCTGGTTATTGTTGGCTCAGCCATCTGGCTACAGGACCTTTGCTCTATCCCAGCAATGACATGAATTACCATGGTTGTAAATACTTCGAAACTGCCAAGTTACAGACATCTTCCAGCATCTGCACTGGAGAACCCATGGTTCATCTTTCAGCCCAGCTCATTGCCAGAAAGAGATAAGTACACTAAGTTAGCCTGCTTTCCTATCCCAAAGCTGACACAAGATAAGCACAACAATTTGAGACAACTCTGGCCACCTTTCCTGTACCATATGTCATCATAATCCTGGAACTGCACACAGATCCCTGAAGTCATCATGTTTATACCCCACAGTGCATGCGTTAGTAAACAGGCACTTGCAGGGCACCCAGTTTCATTAAGCGTCATATTCATGGCAGCATAGGTAAGGTTTGTGGAAAGCCATGCCAAGCTTAGGAAAGACTACCAATATTGAAGTACCAATGACAGCTTAACAGGGGATAGTCATCAGACTTCAGCCTTCCAGGGATTCTGCTGTCAGTCTTGTTCCCTCACTACAGTAACAGAAAAAATGTATTTCTCTGTTATGCTTCTGGCCATTGTGGATTATATCAGTTGCTTTGTTGCTGACACTTCTGGTTGATGTGACATGTGAACTGTGCTCTTTTTCACAGGTCTTTACTGACAAAGTTGTGCCAGTAGATGAGACCCAGGTAGCTGGGATAAAAAGTGCACAGAAAGAAAGATTTTCCGTTGTGTTTATGTGTTTGGGTAGAGCTGGATAATGAGTTAACAAACAGATCAGAAAGAAAGAGGACACGTTGGATTGGGGTAGACTCCAAGAATAGCTTGATGAAAATATGTCAAGGCTAGATCTTCCTGTTGGTAAAAGCAGCTCTTGAACACCTACGCCAAGGTAGCAGCAGACTTTGCCTGGTTGTTTTTTTTTTTAAATTCTGACTTTTAATGATATTTGCTTAAGAGAGAAATGCCTTTTCTAATTTTGTCCCTCACAAGGGCCTGGTGTATTTGTTGTAATTTTTCTCATCTTTGTCAAAAGAAGGAAGTTGTCCTTCAACAAAGTGGAGATGCAAATGGTTTTGCAGGAAATCTGTTTTATCAAGATTTATGTCTGCATTATCTGGGCAACAGTAAAGTTTCTTATGGGAATTGAGAACAGTTGTGGCCCTCCTGAGTTTCTTGTGAACTTGTTTGAAGGTTCTGGTCTCAGTTCTGTACTGGATCAAGTTCCCAAGACTGCACCAGTTACTTGTTTGAGTAGATTTTCCTAATATTCCTTGCAGTATCAGGAGCAATGCTTGCTGGCTGCACAGTATCCGTAATTTCTGTCACTGTTGTGTGTAGTGGCATCTGTCTAACAGCTGAATTGTTTGCAGTGTATGATTTGGTGGCAGCGAAAAAAACCTCCCAAGGCGGGTGAACATAGAAGAAAAAGCACTGATCTTGCTCATTGAGTAAAGTGGTGTCCTTCTTAGGAAGTCTGAAGATAGGGACTTGTAGTGTTGGTTGATGAAAAAGGAACAAGAAGCAGCTAATGAAATTATTATGGGTTATCAGGAAGAGGTCTAAGCATAGGTCTTTGGAGACACGTTTTGGTATTTGTGACCAAAACACTGTTGATAGATACAGTGTTTTAGCTGTTGCTGAACAGCACTTGCACAGCTTCAAGGCCTTTCTGTTTTCTACTCTGTCCCCCACAGTGAGTAGGCTGGGGCTTGGCAAGAGGTTGGGAGTGAATGTAGCTGGCATATCTGACATCTAGACCAAAGAGGTATTCCATACCACAGAATAAGGTTATACTTGTTCACAGAATTGTTTTTATTGTAAAAGACATCTAAGATCATCGAGTCCAGCCATAACCTAACTCTACCAACTGTTATCCTGACTTTGCCAAGTCCAGTGCTTAAACCATTCCTAAGCACCACATGTATAACTCTTTTAAACACCTTCAGGGATGGTGACTCAGCCACCTCCCTGGGCAGGTCTATTCCAGTATTTAATTACCCTTTCAGTGAACAATTTTTTTTTCTGATACCTAATCTAAACGTCCCCTGGAGCAACTTGAGGCCATTCCCCTCATTACATCCTCCTTTCAGGTAGTTGTAGAGAGTGATAAGGTCTCCCCTCAGCCTCTTTTTCTCCAGGCTAAACAACCCCAGTTCCCTCAGGTGCTCTTCATAAGACTTGTTCTCCAGACCCTTCACCAACTTTGTTGCCCTTCTCTGGACACGCTCCAGCACCTCCGTGTCCTCCTTGTAGCGAGGGGCCCAAAACTGAACGCAGCACTCAAGGTGCAGCCTCATCAGTGCCAAGTACAGGGGGACAACCACCTCCCTAGTCCTGCTGGACATACTATTTCTGATACAAGCCAGGCTGCTGTTGGCCTTTTTGGCCACCTGGTGACACAGCTGGCTCATATTCAGCCAGCTGTCAATCAATACCCCAAGGTTCTTTTTCACTGGACAGCTTTCCAGCCTTTTTTCCCCAAGCTTGTAGCATTGCCTGGGGTTGTGACCCAGGTGTAGGATCCAACACCTGGCCTGGGCCCATTGATCCACCCTGTCCAGGTCTCACTGTAGAGCCATCCTACTCTCAGGCGGATCAGCAGTCCCTACCAACTTGGTGTCATCTGCAGTCTTACTGAGGGTGCACTCAATCCCCTCATCCAGATAATTGATGAAGATATTAAAGAGAACTGGCCCCAACACTGAACCCTGGGGAACACCACTTGTGACCATCCACCAGCTGGATTTAATTCAGTTCACCGCAACTCTTTGGGCTTGGCCATCCAGCCAGTTTTTTACCCAGTGAAGAGTACACTGGTGTAAACCATGTTTAGTTAGTTTCTCCAGGAGAATGTTGTGGGAAATAGTGACAAATGCTTCACTAGAGTCCATATAAACAATTAGCCACAGCCTTTCCCTCATCTACTAAAAGGGTCACCTTGCCATAGAAGGAGATTAGGGTTGGTAAGCAGGACCTGCCTTTCATAAACCCATGCTGGCTGGGCCTGATCAGCTAGTTGTCCTGCATATGCTGCATAATCACACTCATGATGATCTGGTCGATAACCTTCTTTGACACCAAGGTCAGACTGACAGGCCTGTAGTTCCCTGCATCTAGTTCTATAGCGAAACAGCTGTTGGTGGTGAATGAGTAGAAGTGTATTTTCACTGAAAGTTTTGTTAATTAATGAGTAAAAAATGGACTGTTCTATGGGACTGAAGTATTTTCCGGACATTTTTTGTCCTATATTTCTATGTTGTATATGTAGATGCATGTATGATTGATATATCTACATGTGAAAACCTTTTTAGTGGTAAAACAAATTGTTTCTTGGCACTGTTGGTAGCTTTTTGTAAGTTAAAGAGAAATGAAAGCGTCATACGCAGTGTGTTAATGTTCTGTCACTTTGACTTTTTATATAGACCTTTTTGTTTTGAATCCATTTTATTCTTTTCTTAGTGTTAGGTTTCACTCTTTGTGGAACTTCATCTTGAAGAATTAGTCTTTGCTAGCCATGGATTCAGACATAGTAACAAATATTGAACCCATTATAAATGGATTTTAATATTTTAATTCAAATTCAAAATTGCTTTTGTTTTACCAGCAAACACGTATCTCTTTATGATGCAAGCTCGTGGTATAATGTTGAGAGAAAATGTAAAAACAATAGGACACATGATCAGATTGTACACTAACAAAAACACTACACTGAACGGCACAGGTAAGAATATTTCTTATTTGATTTTATTTTTAAAAAAGGCTTTGTGCGTGGGAAAAGTGTCAAGTCTTAATGATGTATCTTTATTATGAAAACCTAGACCCAAGTCCTACTTTTTTGTAACTAGTGTGAAGGCTAAAAAGTTACTGTTTATCAGTTCACTCTAGTAGGAAATATTTGTCATGGCTATAACAAAGATAATTTAATTATTGTTCCTTTAGTGCAGTAAAATGTTTGGAATGCTAGGAGTTTGTTACTTACAAAGTTAATCCTCTGACCTGCATGATGATATGTTACAAATTCAGTGCATAACAAGTTTTTACAAAAATCAATTCCTCTTTTTAAGATTATCCTGAAGGAAACAATTGTAGTGACTCTGTTGCTCAAACAACAATGTATCTTCCAGAAAACTTCACTTACTCTCCTTACCAGGCTTGTCCAGAGAAGCTGCCTTACATGAGTAAGTTCTAAACTGACCCTAATGTTTATCTAGTAAATTGGATTGTATTTAAAACAAAATACAATTTTATTGTAAAAGATAGTTGTAAGGAGTCCAAATGTAGAGCATAAAATAATTAATAAAACACAGCTGAGAACTGACAGTAGTGCTTAGCAGAATTATGCCTATAACTATTTTGTTCCTAAACCTTTTGGCCTCTTTACAAATCAACTAATGTGTTTTAAATTTTATTTACAAATAATTTTATTTTCTACAAATTCAATACTAAATGTTTTTGTTAGTATATGCTTTTAGAAAAAGTACCTGTTCAGCATTGCATATTTTGAGGGTATAGTCAAAAATTTCCTATCTGGTACTGGTATTCCTAATACAGAGACTTGTAAGTCAAAAGCTAGTCCTCAAATCTTCATCAGTTTATCACATTTATCTCAATATAGAGGAAACTGAACAAGATGCTGTAGTGAAGTGAGAATTAATGCAGGTAAGAAAGGGCGAATGCCCTGTCTTAATGAGGAATTAGTACTTACATAACAAGTGAACAGTTGTGATCCTCAATATCACAGGCTTTCAAACCCAGCTATTTAAAATCCCAAGCTATTAAATAGAACTTGATTAGGTAACCCTAACTTTATTTGTCTTTAAGCCTAGATTCTCAACCTATTTTGTTTGAAAGTGTTTAGTTGCAGAGGACTGTCATGCAGAAACAAGCTGAGTTGAGTACCTCAGCACCACTACACTTTGGTTTGTTGGGTTTTTATAAAATCTGTAATACCACAGCCATCTTAAGTAGCAGTATGCCAGTGTATGTAGAGGGTCTTATAAGCAAGTATTGCACAATTAAAGCAGTTATGCAGACTGAGATTGGAGGTATTATTTTATGTAATTCAGTGTCATAGAATCATAGGGGTTGTAAGGAACTTAAGACCATCAGTCTGATCCCTCTGCTGCAGCAGGATCACCTAAGACAGATCACACAGGAATGCGTCCAGAGGGGTCTTGAAAGTCTCCAGAGAAGAAGACTCCACAACCTCTCTGGGCCCCCTGTTGCAGTGCTCCATCAACCTAACAATAAATAAGTTTTTCCTCGTGTGGAGGTGGAACTTCCTGTGTTGCTGCTTGGTGCCATTTCCCCTTGTCCTGTCACAAGCACCACTGAAAAGAGACTGGCCCATTCTTGACATCCACCCTTCAGATATGTATAGACATAGTCCTTTACCTGATATAATAATGTGACTGAAAGGCTGTTGCCATGACTTGATCTTCTTTATGTAGACAAAGAATAGCTTTTTTAGGGAATATTCTTAAAATTTATTAAGAACTGTACATTTTCATGGGAATTTCCCTTTCCTGCAAACTTGCCATTTTTCAGATACAGATAAAATTCTGGGCATTGCTTACTATCCTCTACCTTGTAGACAAAGCAATCCTTAAAAGTCAAGAAGTGTTAGGTAGTTCAGTTTTGAATATAAAAAGAAAGAGGGAAATCACTTCTGGTGGTTACTGCTTTACCTTGACCTTCACCACTGATTGTTTGTTTGTTATTAGAGACAGTTCTTATATTTTAAAAAATTGCAGTCCCTTGGCTAAACCAAAATTCCTTCTTAGAAACCGCTATTGAGTTTTCAGCTTTTTTCTCCATGTTAGCAGTTGTTGTTAGATTATCAGAGTTGCTATAGGAAGCAAGGGATGATTAAGAATAAATATTTTTTGTGCTCTGCATTTGGAAGAAATCATAACTTGAGTCAGTAATCCATGGAATTACTTCAATTCTAGTAAATGTTTTGTAGACAGGCATTATTATTTTTTAGTGAAGAACCAATAGTAGCATTAGTATAGATCTCAAAAGTAATTAGTTAAAGGGAAATGTCTCATTTGTTGTCAGAACGTACCAACTCAGAGAAGAATTAATAATTCTCTGTAAATGAGTGTAAATATGTTGCTAGAAGTGACTGTTCATTAGCATCTGGCAGTATCTGTTATGCTAACTTTTTTTTTTACTTGCTATATTTAAAATAAAACAATTGAACTGCTGATTGGTAAGAGAAAATTTGAAATTTGTGACACCTTCAGACCTTCCAGAATTCTAACCTCATGCCTATTAGGCTAATACCTAACTTAAGCTGTGGGTTGTCATTCTGCATGAGCAAGAAGTATTTAACACTTACAGATCCAAACAACGTTGCTGACAGCCGTAATGAATTACTTGTCATTTTTTCTTTAAAGAAAAATAGTAGATATTTTTAGGCTAATCTAAATTCCATTGTAACTAGCTTTTTCATCTCAACAAAGTTTACCCAATGAAGAATACAGAAACAATGCTCATTATCTGTGTTTCTTTTCAAGGACTCAGAATTCTAAACTTTCTCTCTTACATTGTGAAGATACAGACATATAGCCAGAAGTATAAATCAGTTGCTTATGAATTTAAATCATGTAGAAAACTGTCTTAAGCCAGTAGCAATTAACCATGGTGTTATAGCCTTATTTCAATCTGTTTCCCTCCAGAAATAGGGTTTGACTTTCAGAATCATGTGGTCATTCTCTTCTGTAACATTGCAGATGTAAACAAATAAACTAAATGATTCCAATAGTACATATTGTATCTACGTTGGGAAACAAAAAATACAAATTTGAAAAATGTCAACTCTGGATAACCAGAGAAACAAGAATGATGATTATGCTGATTGAAAAATGCATATAAGTGCATATAAATTAGCATTTTTAATGAAGCTTTCAAGGGATCTTGCAGTTGAATTCTGCCAGATTAGTTAGTTCAAAACTGTATTGGCTTCTGCTACCTGTTCTCCTTGTGTATCAGTCTGCTGCCCAGGGATGGAGGGATGAGGCAAGCGAGAAGGTACTGAGGTACCTTAGTAGTAGGTGAGCCTGCTTGTAGTATGTTGTCTTATATCATTGATGCAGATTTGTTTGCACTGACAGTTATTTAGAGTTGCAAAAGTAGGGATGCATTCTACTCTGCCATCCTTGTTATCTGCCCCACAAGTTATATGTAATTCTACCAGAATGAGTCTATAGATCCCCTTATTGCTGTTCTCTTTTCCATCTTTTTTGTTAGTAATACGTTTGTGCTTGTCCTGTCCTCCTGAACTTAATAGAGAAATACTAATTTTAATAGACAATAGTTCACTGCATAAGTTACAGTTCAACGAAGAGACATACGTCTCACCTTTTGGTTTTCATGTATATCTTTTTGATCCCCATCTGTGTATTTAATTATAATCTAAATAAAACTTATCTGAATATTATTTAATTCAATGAAATGTTGTAGGTGATCCTCAGCCAGGGAAGAAGATTCTTGAATCACATATAATTTGACCTCATAGTAGTCTAAGTTTGTTCTAGAAGTCAAATAGTCTTCTTTACATCAACTTGCCAAATTTGTGTCATGGAAGTGTTATGTTAAAATAATGCTTTGTGCGAAGTACATATGCTCTTAAAATAGGACAAACTAGTGCCTTTTGTGTGTGAGTCAGTCTTTCAGGTTACAAACCACTGGCTGAGCACTGCTGTGCAAATTCATAAGCAAGACATCTGCTTTAAGATAGAAGCAGTACAAAAAAGTAATTAGCATAATTTTAATACTGACTTGCAAAGTAGATGAAAAGCAGGTCAGTTTTGCAGTTTTATGAAAGAAAACCCTTATGTTAAATTTTTTAGGCAGTCTGCTCAAGTCACTTCATGGTTTGTCTAAGAACTGGCACTTAATGAGCTATCAGAAATATCCAGATCTTCTGGTTACATCACACAGTACACTGGGGTTGAATATGCTTAAACTATTTAAAATAGTTATGAGAAAAATCTGTTTTATATTTTTTAAAAAAAGTTATGAGTGGAGGAAGTTCTACTGTCTCTAGAAGTAGTATCTTCTAGTATTCCAGCTACTGAATAGTTAAGCTTTTCCCAATACTCAGTTGATACTCAAAACTGTATTTGCTTTTTTCTTCCCTCCTGCAAGTTTATCAGATTTCTCCTTGCCCTTCTTGCTGCTTGGAAAAAAAGTTGCTTACCATCTATGTACCAAATTATTGTGTCCTGGAAAAGACTTATGTTTTTGTCAGTCTCTTCCTTTGTAGATGAACCAATACATTTAGTTTTTCTACACTGTATAGTTTCTTAAGCTCTTCTCATTCTTGATTTTTGTACAAAGTATACAATACTTTCTCGAATTCTGTATTCTTTTGAAGCTTCATAACCAGCTAAAACCCTGGTTATATAACAAACTAGTAAATACTTTCTCTGTCTTTCATACAACAGTAGTTAATGTATTCCAGAATGAGATTTGCCATTTTTGTACAATTGCATTAGAGTTTATTGTCTCATATTAATAGGTAATCCATTATAAACCTTCAAAAATACCGCAGCATAACCAGTTCTTTCCTGTTTTGTATATGTATGCTACATTTCTCCTTCAGTAACAACTCACACTTTTAAAAATTGATTTCATTCTGTTGATTTCAGTATGTGTCTGATTTGCTGAAATTACTTTTTCTGTTCAAAATACTTTCTGCTTCCTCAGCTTTCTTTGTGGTTTGCATAAATATATTTAACTGCAGCATGCTAGACAGTAATGGAGGTAGTGAATGCTAAGCCCAGGTATTTACTGAGATGCCTTTTCTTGCTCCCCACCAGTGACAGGGAAATACTGCTGATTTCTGTTTGCCCATCTCCTATGTACTTTTGATAGTATCAATATTTCAGGGTTTATTATAGCTATTTTTTAAATGGTGTGGAGGGAATTTCACCATGCCCCATAAAGTTAGAAGCACGTTATATAAGTACTGGTTTACCGTTCCTCCTTTTAAATTTTTTATTTATTTTTTTTTAATTTTAACTGTAAGCATCTGATCACATACAAACTTTTCTCAGGAGAAAAGCACCTGATTACTTTGCATTATGTTGTTTTCTTCCTTTTCTGGTGTAGTAACTGACCCTTTATTTATCTTCTTCCATTAGATTCTATAAATAGAATGAAAGGTTCTTGTTGCTTCTCTGTCTCTTCATAGTTGAAATTGATTTAGTGATTTATCTATTAATTTACTTAATTTGTACATGTTTATGTATACTGATCCTTTCTTGATTGCCATTGTTTCTACTTTCTTTAAAATTTCTTTTTCAGGCTACTGAAGAGTTTCAGATACAAGCATAATGATAATCTAAGCCTGTAATTTTTATTTAAAGCTCTGTAGGATTAGCTTGTTCTGGTGCATAGTTATACAGCTGTTTTTCAGCAGCTGTCAGGTTTCCTTTTTCTTCTAAAATAAGTAAATAAATGTGGGTTGGTTTAAATACACTCTTAAAAGATCTCCTTAGTGTGCTGTTCCTGGTCCTTTTCTTCTTATAGTTATCTTTATTTTATTTTTTTTTAAGTTTCCTTATACATCTATAAGTATTTCTACATTTAATAATTTCCAAAACTAAAGTAGCTCTTGTGTTATCTTCTGCTTTCTTCTGAAAACAATAGTTACTCTTAGTATGCTCCAAAATATCAATCTTTACAAAAGATTTAGAGCGCTAGTCAACTCAGTGTTATAACATAAAGCAATCTTTTGGACACAAATAGGATCTTTTGGCTATGGGCATAGGGCATAAAATGTTACTTCTTTCATTCACTTAAAAATCCAACTCTCACCAAGAGTTAAATTTTTAGACAAAAAAATTAAAATATGTTACGGTGTTTCTCAGATAATTATTGCAATATTTTTAGTTGATGATCTAGTGTAGTAATTGCTGAAGAACAGCTTGAATTTCTGGTTAATGAGCATTATACTACTCCCCAGATTTTCTTGACTCTTGTTTCTGCTTCTTAAGGGCATTTATTGTGAATCATTATTTCCAATTTTTAATATTATACACATACATAAGCTAACAACTGACAACTTTTAGCTATCAACTTAGTGTAAATATGTTCCCACAATAAATACTAACCTGATTTTTTTTCTACCTTACTGTTGCTATTATTCAGTGTCTTACTGAATTTCACTCTCATCAATAGCCGTTAGCAAATGCTTTTCCCGTTGGGCTAATTAGTTCTATCTGCAGGTAATTCTCAAATTCAGGTACTGGCTGGATGCATTCAGGGGTGAATTAGTGGATGAAAGCTGTATCTGGAATTTAAACTGAGGAAGTCTGTTGAGTGTAGTGATGATGCATTTTCTATTTTTGTGGAAGTGCATGTGAGAAGGTACTGAGAATTTGATCATAGGTTCAGTAGTGCAGGTGATGTGGAATTGTTAACAATGGCACTTGAAAGGTGACTGATTTTCTGGGATAGATATGGAATCAAATTACTTTGCTTGTTCTGTGTCCACTGGAGTAAGTATTTTGCTATAGAGTTTATAGAGGGAATGTTTATATTGGGAAATACTGAAATTAATTCTGTAAAAATTTAATATTAAAGGGATAATATACATTTTCTTTTTTATCTGTAGGTAGTGTAACTACAGTTTTCTGATGCTATTCGTTGTATACCTTATAGTGTTAGATCTGTTGTCATAACTAAAATTAACAAATTCATATTTTTTTTTTCCTCTATTTAGGAGGCCTTATTGATGTCAATGTGAGTGAAATTAGTTTTGATGAAATTCAGCAATTGTTTTCAAAAGATTTAGACATTAAGCCAGGAGGTCACTGGAAACCGAAAGACTGTAAGCCACGATGGAAGGTGAGATGTTGCTTTTCTTTTTTTTTTTTTTCCCTGTTGGTGTATAAGAACAGTTCACTGTTGCAAGCACTCAGTCTTTCACTGCTATGTATTTTATATAATATGTTATATGTTATATGTATTAGGCTTTCTGTGTTCAAGAACAGACTAAAGCTTGAAGAAAAACTTGAAAAGGATTGTAAAGAACTTGTAAAGGTTTATTAACTGTTGTTACAAAACTTTTTATATGGATGCAAACTTGTCCTATGTGTATGTTGCTTATAATTTATATATGCTTATAATATAAATTTATATATTTGTAATTAATATATGCTTATAATTAGAAGCAAGTGAACATAAAAGGAAAATCGTATTTATAGTTTCCCCAGATTTTTTATTTTTTAATAATTTGAGTAAAATTCTAATATGCTTTTGTACCAGGAATGGAAGTGTAAAACACTGAGCAAATTTAAATGTAAAAGTTGAAAAGCCTGTGTAAGCCATGGGAAACTTGATCTGTATTGAAACATTAAAATTTACAAGTGGTAATATAATAGGTATATATATATATATATATATATATATATATAATCTTTTTAAGGTGGCAATCCTTATTCCTTTTCGGAATCGCCAGGAGCATCTTCCAATTTTTTTCCGTCATCTGATACCTATGTTGCAGAAGCAGCGTCTGGAATTTGCCTTCTATGTTGTTGAACAGGTAACAGCATTTACTTGAAAAATAACTCTGTAAGATTCCTTACTAAAGAGGATTTGATATTGTTATCAAGATTTGGATTAATCCAGAATTTAAAACTTGTTACTCTGCTGTTCTAATCCTTTGAATGAAAAAGGAAACTTCAGCTTCATTCTCCAGTTTAAGCAGTGGCCAGATGCTTGTTGCTTTTCTTCAAATATGGGCTGATATTTTGTAGGTTGATAACACAGCCTCTGAAACTATTGCATTTAAGTTTTTAAGGACAAAAAAATGAGGCGTCTGTGTTCCTCAGGGGTCAATTCTAGGGCCAATGCTGTTCAATATAGTTATCAGTGATGTGAATCAAGGAGTTCAATGCACCATTAGCAAGTCGTTTGATGATACCAAACTGAGAGGTGCTGTTGACTCTCTCGAGTCTTGCTCAGATAGATTGGAGCTTTGGGCTCCAATTAATGGGGTGAAAATTAAAAAGGTGAAATGCTAGATTCTGTACCTACAGTGGAGTAAATCCAGGCACAAGTATGAATTGGTAGAGGAGTGGCTGGAGAACAGCCCTGCAGAAAGGGCTCTGGGGGTGCTGGTCAGCTGCAGGCTCAGTAGGAGCCAGAAGTGTGCCCTGGCAGCCAGGAGGGCAAGCCACACCCTGGGGCACACCAAACAGAGCATGAGCAGCCAGTCAAAAGAGGGTATTGTCTTGCTATGTTTAGTGTTGGTGGGACCTCAGCTTGAATACTGTGTACTGTTATGGGACCCATAGTTTAGGAAAGGATGTGAAGGTCCTTGAATGCATCCAGACGAGGGCAACAAAGCTGGTGCAAGTGCTGGAAGTCATGTCCTGTGAAGAGATGATAAAAGACTTTGGATTTGTCTAGTTTGGAGAAAAGAAGGATGAGGGGTGACCTCATTGCTCTCTACAGCTCTTGAGGAGGGGAAGTGGAGAGTGAGGTGCTGAGATCTTCTCCTGGGATTGAGTGATGGGATGCAGGGGAATAGTTCAAAGCTGCACCAGAGGAGGTTTAGACTGGACACTAGGAAGCATTTCTTTACCAAGAGGTTGGTCAAACACTGGAACAGGCTTCCTGGAAAGGTTGTTGAATTCCCTTAATATGCTTTAACTTTTGATCAGCCCTGAAGTGGTTAGGCAGTTGAACTAGATGATTGTTGTAGGTCCTTTCCAGCTGAAATTGTCTAGTCTATTCTGCACTGTTCTATTCTAGTTGACTCATTTAAGAAACAACAAAACATAATGTTACTTTAATTTGTATCAGTATTTCTTTAATTCATAATGTCATGCTATATTAATACAAACCACCTGTACTTTGATACCTCAGAGTTATTTGTGCTGTAAGTTGCTAGTGGTGTTTTGTGTAAGAGGGGAGAACATCTAGAAGTTTTAAATCACAAAATACAGTCGATGTATTGCTCTGCTTAGCTAGAGGAATAACTGGCATCTTTGTTGATACTTTTGGGTTTTTTTCTGGGGTAGAGGCTGTAATACTCATAGTATTGAAATTTTTTCTCCATTTTTACAGTGCTTCCTTTGTTTTCTTTTTGAAGACAGGAACACAACCTTTTAATCGTGCTATGCTCTTTAATGTCGGCTTCAAAGAGGCTATGAAGGATGCTGTTTGGGATTGCATAATATTTCATGATGTGGATCACTTACCTGAAAATGACCGAAATTATTACGGATGCGGAGAAATGCCACGCCATTTTGCAGCAAAGCTGGACAAGTACATGTACATGTAAGTAATTACCTATATTGCTGTTGGTTTTAAAGTCACAGAAACATTATTAAAGTGAGTGATTTTTGTGACAGTATGTACAGCAGATGATACCAATAAAACAGCCTCCTACTGTGCTATTCACATCAATAAATATCTAATTATTAACAGGAAGATTAAAGCTTATTCTCTATGTTTGATATGTTGCTAATTTGAAGATATTTTCAGTGTTGAACTTGTTGCAGTGAGGTTGACACTGAAACAAAAAAAAGGCTTTGTGTGTCAAGGGGAAGAACTTACCTTGCTTATTAGAAATCTTTTCTGGCTACAAAAATCTTTGTGATGGCTATTAACAAAGATACACAGATAATGTGTGGCACAGTACCACTGGAAGAAGTTTCTTCAGTTTCTCACAAATGTACAATTTGTTTTTGCTTTGTACTGCTTTTTAAGCAGAAGATTCCTTACTGCTAGTCCATTTTGTATCTTGTATTCAGTCTCTGTTGACATACAATGAATATAGTGGGTTTTGCAGTTGTGTTACCTTCTTTCTTTCTGCCATTTTACATTAATGGTGTTTTACTTGCTTTTCAACACTGTCACAGTTTGACTCAGGATCAGCAATTAAACCGATTATAATAATGCTCTCCATCTCCTCCCACTCCCACCCAGGTAGATTGAAAACTGAACCAGACAACTTTAACTAGATACTAACGATAAAAGAAAATATGTACAAGTATGTGTAGGAATGTGCAAAACCCTGTTGCCTCCCCCCACCCCCAGTAACTCCCAGGGCACTCTGCTTAGCTCTGGGCAGTTCCAAAAAGCTGTGGAGCACTGATGGAGAGAGCGCCAGAGCAGACAGGAGCTGAGGGGAGAGTTATGATGCTCAGGAATGCTCATTTGATCTAGGGATCAAATGAGATGTATAGATGGAGTCCTCCCTGGACACTGGCCACAAACAGAAGGGAAGAAGAGGGGTTTGACCTCTATGGTCCCTGAATTTATACTGAGTGCCACATATGTATGTAGATGGAATAATTTGTTTTGCAAATTTTGCCATCCATCTAGTCCACTGCTCCCTACAGCTCTTCTGCTTCTTTAGTGTCTGAAGCAGCAGATTCAAAAAGCAGAGCAAAGTGTCCTTGATCTCTCAGCAGTAACTATAAACATTCTGCTGTTATCAGTCCACTAGCTGAGAAACTTGCTGTTAATTTCAGCAAGTGTGCTGCTTAAAAGCGTTATCTGAGGAAAAAAATAAATAAATCAGTGAAAAGAAAATTGGCTTCATCCTGGCTCAAACCAGGACAAACTCAGCTGTTCTGTGACACTCTTCCAATCACTTTACAAAAAGTTGTAGCTCATTGCTTGCTACATGTATGTATTTGCCATCCTGAAATTTTATTTGTGAAGCTGATGAACTTGACAACCTGGTGAACCTGACAAATCAAAAGCAATGCATTGAAAACATGAATCTGTGTGTGTACTTCAGATTGTCAGCCAATTAGCAGTTAAACTTTCAAAGATCTTGTATGTATTTTAAAATATGCAAATAACCACACATAAATATATTTATTTAATCTATCTTTATATGTATCTATAAAATACTTTATCAAATATTTAAACATGCAATAACTTTTATAAAGGTATATAATTTTTTTTTAAAATGTAAGTGTGTAAAATAAATGTATATGTAAATGCATATTTATAAACCTTAAAAATAAATAAATGTTTGTATACAAAAAATCGCACGTGCACCACACACATACATACATATGAGTTAAAACATCAAACACTTCCATTAGCTGCCATATTACAGTTGTTTTTATTTTTGGTTGATGGTTGGTTTTAAGTTGTTGTTGGGTTTTTGTTGGTTATTTTTTTTGGCAGGTGTTTAGGGTTTTTTGGGTTTTTAGATCACCTGCTATTTCAGTTAAATGTTGAAAGGGATATATAGTAACAGCCTTCCCCAAAAGCTGCTAAAATTTGGTTGAATCCTGTGTTTCCACAGAGATCAGAAATTGCATTACTGTATTTCTTTCTTTCCCCTTGCATTCTGGAGTTATTTGTCCTTCAGTGTGGCATTTGTGTCCTAAAGAATGGTAAATCTTATTGTAGACAGTTCAAACTTGTTGAAGGTTCCAGATTTGGGAGCATCTCCTGAGAAATTCTAGATAGATTTTGATAGATTTTGTTTCATGTGCTGATACCAATTTGAGCTACAATTTAAGAGTACCCTTTATGCAACTCAGACACTACTGTGAATGTTTTGTTTAACTTCCATATCTGTTACTTAATGCCATTGCAATCAGTTTCTCTTATTGAATACATTAAGCACCTGTTCATGTTGTTAGTTTGGACTTCTTGGTTTTTTTGAAAGGTACTCTTCAAAGAGAGGGCTACCTATCTAAATTCAGCTAATAATACAGAATATGTCTCTTTTTTTCAGTCTTCCATACAATGAGTTCTTTGGTGGTGTAAGTGGCCTGACAGTGGAACAATTCAAGAAGATCAATGGGTTTCCAAATGCCTTTTGGGGATGGGGTGGAGAAGATGATGATCTTTGGAACAGGTAATGTTAAGTGCTTATGTCTTTCTCATTGTTCTGTGGTATCCACCCTTTGAGAGCAGTTAAGTGTTTTTCCTATCAGTTAATACCTTATTTCATTTGTTTTGAATGAACAAATTCTCATATTTTTAGACTTCACGGCAGAAGTATCAGAATGTGCCATTTGAAGGGACAAGTATGGTGTTCTTTTTTCTTGGCCAGGGGAGGGGCAGGGCGGGGCAGGACAGTTGACAGGCTTTTGAGAGATAAGTCTTGTAACAAATAGCGGCAGATAACAGAATTAAGCATGTTTAGTCTCATTCCTCCAAGTCTTCTGTGCATTGCTCTTTTATTTTAGTTTACATCTCTTCTTGGTGCTACCATCCCACAGATGCGTAAACATGAGTTTAAGTATCTTTCATATTTTAGGAGCAGTGTTTGAGAGAGGGCTTCATTTGTGACAATATTGGTATTTGCAAATTGGACAATGAATACAGTGGTCACTGTACTAATAACTGCTCACAGTAAGCAAGTTATTCAGTTAGAGCTGTTGAGACAAAGTGTTTACATGAGTTTATATGAGATTTATTATAAAGGAAGAGTTTGTGTTTTTATTATTTTTTCTTACTATTTTTGTATTTTTACTCTGTTGTGCTTTGAGAACAAAGCAGGAAATACTAAATATTAATTATTATTTCTCACTTTATTGGTTTTGCCAGCTTTTTTAGATGTTGGTTAGGAGTGTTTTGGGTTTTTTAGGGAGAGAACATAATTGAATCCAAAGACTTAGGTTTAAAAGTTTTTATGTGTATTTTTCACTTTTGCTGTGACTTGTAAAAACATCTTTTTAATACTCTTAGTACAAATATTTATTTATTACATGGCAGGGTTCACTATGCTGGATACAATGTAACAAGACCAGAGGGAGATTTGGGGAAGTACAAGTCCATTCCTCATCATCACAGAGGTGAAGTTCAGTTTTTAGGACGGTAAGAAAAACAGAGAACTCTTCAAATATTAGAGCTAAAGATGTTAACTTCTTTCTTACACACATACAATCTTCTTCACATGCTTACTCAGTACTTATCAGTGTTACCCCCTCTTCACTGCTAAACTTTATATTTTCTTATACACATTATGTTTGCTGTT
Organism: Apus apus; assembly: GCF_020740795.1. Classification (NCBI taxonomy): domain Eukaryota; kingdom Metazoa; phylum Chordata; class Aves; order Apodiformes; family Apodidae; genus Apus; species Apus apus. The sequence continues at coordinate 111,718,011 of NC_067283.1, read as the reverse complement.
CAAATATTCCTTATTTGACTGTGAGAGAGACTGAGTTTGTTTGTCAGAAGATGTTATTGTCATAATCTTTGATGCGGAAAGTTTTTGTTCCTTAATAGTTTGGGCATTAGTGCTGGCAGGGCTCCATTAGTTGGTTTAATTTGGATATTCTGCAAAAGGAAGTAGTACAGCTAGGGAAAATGACTCCAGCATGAAACAGACTTCAAGATCCTCAAGGATTGGTTTAACAGAATCACAGAATGTTAGAGGTTGGAAGGAACCTCCAAAGATCATTGAGTCCAACACCCCTGCCAGAGCAAGACCAAAAAACCAACCAACCAAAAATACCAGGGTAGATCACTCAGAAGGGTATCCAGACAGGTCTTGAAAGTCTCCAGAGAAGGAGTCTCCACAACCTCTCTGGGGAGCTTGTTCCAGTGCTCTGTAACCCTCACAGTAAAGAAATTACTCCTCATGTTGAGGTGGAATTTCCTGTGCTCGAGTGTGAATCCATTGCCCCTTGTCCTGTCACAGGGCACAAGTGAAAAGAGCTTGTCCCTGTCCTCTTGATGCCCAGCCCTCATCTATTTATAGACATTAAACTCCCCTCAGTCTTCTCCTCTCTAAACTGAAAAAGCCCCAGGTCTCTTAGCCTTTCCTTATAAGGCAGATGTTTCAGTCCCTTAATCATGCCTGTAGCCCTCCGTTGGACTCTCTCAAGTAGAACCCTGTCCCTCTTGAACTGGGGAGCCCAGAACTGGACACAATACTCCAAGTGAGGTCTCACCAGGGCCAAGTAGAGGGCGAGGAGAACCTCCCTCGATTTGCTGGAGACACTCCGCTTAATGCACCCCAAGATATCACTGGCCTTCTTGGCCACAAGGGCACGTTGTTGTCCCGCGGTTAACTTGTTGTCTATCAGGACTCCCAAGGTCCTTCTCCACAGAGCTGCTCTCTAGCAGATCACCTGCTAACCTGTACTGGTGCATTTTGTTGTTCCTTCCCAGGTGCAGGACTCTGCCTTTGCTCTTGTTGAACCTCATTATATTCCTCTTTGCCCAGCTCTCCAGCCTGCCCAAATCTCCCTGATTGGCTGCACAGCCTTCAGGTGAATCAGCCAAACCTCCCAGCTTTGTGTCATCAGCAAACTTGCTGAGAAGACACTCGGTCCCATCATCAAGCTCAACTTCTATTTTTGAAGAAGCTCTTTTTGTTCTCTTTTACTTCCTTTGCCAGTTTAAGTTCTCTGAGGGCTTTGGCCTTTCTTGTTACCTTCCTACATATCCTATCAATGTCCCTATAGTTCTCCCAAGTGACAAGTCCCTTTTCCCACAAACTGTAAAGGTCTTTATTCCATGAGACTTTCTTCAGAAGACCCTTGCTTATCCATGCATGTCATTTACAACCTTTATCTGATTTTTTACTTGAAGGAATGCACCTATCTTGGGCTTGGAGGAAGTGGTATTTAAAAATTGGCCAGCTTTCCTGGGCCGCCTTTCCTTCCAGAATCTTTTCCCATTGGATTCATGCAAGTAGATCTTTGAAGAGTCCAAAGTTAGCCCTCCGGAAGTCCAGAGCTGTAATCCTACTTATTACCCTACTTCTTCCTTGTAAAATACTGAACTCCACCATGATGGTTTCTTCCTTCATGTTTCATTCTTTCCTGAGATACAAGTATTATTTCCTGCTTACATTCACGTAAACTCTTTATTTTGGGGTTCCTTTCTTTTTCTATGAAGATGAAAAACAATAACTGGCCAGTAGGTTCTGGCTGCCCTAGATTGGAATAATAACCAGATAACAGCAGATGAGCTACACCTAGAAATTAGAATGTGAAATGCAAGATTAAAGGGTATATGGTATGTGTTTTCAGATAAATAGAAATACTGCTCGGTTCTGTTGGTAATGAGTGTCTCTTTCTGGGAACATCTTTCATTTCTGCTTAATTAATAATTTATAGTCACATACAGTAGGCATGCATAAATATGTGGTATGAATCTAAAATGTATGTATCTTGAGGAGGGGAACTATTTTTTTAATCACTTCAAATTTAGATGTTCGCAAATGCAGGAGTCTCACAAATGAATGGAAAACTGTTCCAAGATTTAAATGTAAAGTTATGATCAGTGAAGTTTGGTAACTCTTTTCTGAGCTCCATAGTTGAATTTTGTAGCAAAAGTGCATGAAGAAATTTAATGTTGGTTTAAAATCTGTTTAGTTTGGGACCATGAAAAGGTATACATATTACATTCTTTCTTTATTATTTAGTCTTAGTGTTAACTTGTGTATGTGAACATAAAATCCAAGTGTGTTAAAAAAATGAAGTGGCTTGCATTTAAAGCTCAGGTAGGTAATTTGGTAATTTCAAAGGACTGAGAACTAGTTTCTGAATTTGAAGCTGATTTCAAAATGAAATTACTGTTACAGTATCTAACATCAATTCAGTTGTTTCTTGCAAATCTTTCTCATGTTTTCTTCTTCCAACTCCCTCTGCAGATACAAACTTCTGAGGTATTCCAGAGAACGTCAGTATATTGATGGGTTGAACAACTTACAATATACTCCTAAAATACTTGTCAGTAGATTGTATAAAAATATAACTGTTAATCTCACACCAGAACTTGCTCCTGTTAGAGATTATTGATAGAAGTGGAATGAAAAGCTACCCTACCAGAATAAACTTTTAACATTGGAAGTTACTAATAGACACTAAAACAATACAAAACCAACAAACAGCAGCTTAGAATTAGAGATATTTTACCATGTGATGATGCATATTTGGGATGAGAAGTAAAATATTTATGTGTACATTTTGTTCTGAAAAACAAGCCAGCAGCTACCACTCAGATGTTTACAGCATGAGACTACTGTTCAAGCCTTCATTCTTCACATTCTCTTATCTTAACTACTCAACTAAATAAACTGCAGAAAACAGACTTGTAGGTTCCCTGGAAGTAGGGACAGAGGCCTCTTCCTCCAGGAATATTTTTATACTAAACTGTCCCTCCTCCCCTCCCCACACTGTATTTAAATGAATGCTTTTGTTTATTTTAAAATGTGTTTTGTAAATATGTGATGTAAATTAATGTGTGTATATATTGCTTTTAAATTGCTCAATATTTTAGGCTTCAGTATGCATTTGAGCATGTTCTTGTTTTGAGTTCTATAGGAATGTTTTCATTAGCATGAAAGAACAAGTGTAAAATCTAAGTATGCTTAAAAAAAGGTTATACCTTATGTGAAATGAAGGAAAAATTAATTGTTGGCCAGCTATGACTGTAAACTGTTATACTAGTTTTGAGCTCTAGGCCTCCTGCATATCAATATACAGAAACCAATTGTGTACATGAACTTGCTAGAAAGAAAGCTTTTAATTTTATTTATTGCCATCAAAATTGTATTATACCCTGCCATCTAAATCCTATTTATATGCATATTGCATGTGTATTATGGAAGAATCTTGCAGTTGTTGCGTATTATGATCTACAGGAACTCTGAGCTGTTTCCAGGTGTGCCACTGGTGTCCATGTCAGGGATTTTAATGCCTAAAACAATGTGTCTGAGTGCGTACAGTATTTTGGTATTGTTATTTTTTAAAAAAATCCTAGTAAACAGCACTTTTTTTTCCTCCAAAATCAGAAGAGCCAAAAATGTGTCTTCGTTGGAAGAATATTAAAGTTAGATTTTTAAGAAAATAATAAAACATAGTTCTTATAGTTCTAATGCTTGCAGTGTGAGAATTTCAGAACCATGGTGCTGGTCCGACTGTTCTGCTGATGATGACTGATGGCATAAGCGGAACTGAAAGCAGGCCAATACCAAGTGCTTTTTAAAATTCCACTCATTATATATTAATCAATATAGCTACTTAAGGGCCTATTCTGGTAGAGTGCTGAGTGCTTCTATGATGCACTGAGAATCCTCAAGTCTATGACTTTCAATGAGATAGAGGTTACACGGTCCCACGAGAACTGGTCCTGTCTGTTTCTCTGTTTTTTGTGGTGTTACATGTATGAGCAACTAGCCTGTTTCCTTGGCTTGTAATGAAAAATGTATCTTCTTATTTTCTGTTTGCTTGTAATGTTATGCTACCTAAAAGTATCCCACTGCTAAGCATTATTATTTTTTCCTAATATTTTTTTACATCCTTTATTAATACTAAGGAAAAGGACTGGATAATTTATTTTCTACGTTAATGCAAAGGTACTGACCAAGACGTACTAGACTGTTTTGTTTGTCATAGTTACTCAGCTCTTTAGGAACCAAAGACTGACTTCTGCTTCCATGAAGAATGGAAAGCAGAATATAATAAGGATTGTCTATCTATAGAGTGTTCTGTAAGAGTGTTGACAAAGAATACTAACTTTAACTCATTACTGTGTGTGCTGCCACAGATGGTGTGGTGCTTTGTGTATATGAGTTTGTTTGCCATAAACGTCTTTTATTTCTTTGACAACCCAGCAGCAACTTTTGCCATTAGCCATTTTTCAGTAAAGGTGTTAGCTTAGTTGTAGGCATCGCAAATATTTAGTAGATATGTAATGATTTAATTTAAGTAGTTGAGAACAATTGTAAGAGATACTTTAAGCTGTATAGGAATTACCCTAAAATCTACCAGTTAATATAATATACTTTAAGAATGACGTAATGTAATGTCAATAACAAGAAGTGAGTGAAAAGTCAACAAAACATCCTTCAAAAGCATGCTTAAGTGGTTTGATCACCTCCTGATATATTTTTTGAAAACTCAGTGTAAAGAATACTCTGAAGCATATGGATAAAGGCTAAATAGCTAGTACATTGTCTGAACAATTATATCTTCAAAATAAAATTATCCTTATTTCATAACAGACAAAGACAATTCTTTAAGGACTGTTGAATACATTTTTAAATCCCTGATGTAATTTTGAAGTGATTTCTGGTTTTCAGTACAAGTTCACCTGCAATTTAACATGTACTATTATGAGACATCCTTTGGTACCGTAGGTCTGTACTGTTTTCTGAAGCATGCTTTTGTGCCCATTTGTTAGGCATTCTGTGAAATTAACGTGCAGTTTTAAAAAATTCTAAAGCATATGTATGTGCATATACATACTATATTACACATATGCTGTGACTGAACTAATATAACTTTACAGCTCTCAGTGATTAATCATGTATAGTCTTAGAAAATTTTGATTTAAACCAGTATGTGAATGGATTATGACATATAGCTGAGTTCTTAAAAAGTTTACATTTTGGTGCTGCGAAGTGATGGATGTTGAAGTATGAGTTATTCACCAACACTTGTTTCTAAATACATTTTATCACTTTGGGAAGTTTTAAAAGTTGCCATCTTTAAATTTCATCAAAATAGTGTTTGTATACTACCTGCTTGAACTCAGTGCTATTCTGTAGTGAATTTTAACATAGACAGTGCCTTCAAACAAAATAAATGTGATGCAGAACTAAGAATTGTGCACATTCTGTTTTATATTTTCATGATTCTTGTAAAATGCAGAGAGAAGCTGATTGCGTTGGCTTTTGCATTGCTGACAAGGCAAGTTAAGGATGTTTTCTCTTCAATGAGTAAATATGGAGGGAGAAGAAAGAGGGAGTATTTTACAAGATTCTGAAGGTCTTGCAAATTAACAAGTGAAAAACATTACACAAATAATAAGAGTAGAATCTGGTTGCTAAGATACTCATAAGCCTATTTGCTGTATTTCAAATTTAAGCAGAATATAAGATAGAAAATTCATATTGCAATAGGCAGTTTATTGAAAAGCAGGTGCAAAATGTCCTTTTTCTTGGATCTTGCCAGTGTATTTTTCCATCATGTTTACTAATGACTGTGTTGCAGTGGGTTACTAATGAGCCAGTTACTTAAAAATATTGAAAGGATCCATTGCATATCAGCAAGAGGAAGTGTACTTAAGATTATTTTATTTGTAGAGGTATGTAAGATAGGCTTAATGAAAAATGCACTGAACCAAATGCTGGGAATTTCTTGTGTACTGTCATAGTTTTGATTTTTTGTTCATGAAAATGTTTGTACTTTTTTATCATTGTCTTTTATGAAATATAATGTTCTAAAAATTGTGTTGGCTTTTTTATTCTAAGGTTCTCTAGAGAAACATCCTTTGTGTTTTGTTTATAGGCAAAGTGTGTGTTTTTCTAATGCACAGTTCCTCAAAGTAACAAAAGGCACACCTGGCCAGCAAATACATCAGGTTAGACTGTGATAGGATCATGCATTAAGCTAACAAATTGTTTTCCCTTTATTGGTATTTATATGCATTCAGCTTTTGACTTGATTAGGCTAAATGACTCAATGATTTTGCGTACTTTTTCAAGATAGGATTGCTGTTCTGTTGAATCTCCTAATGGCTCCTCTGTATACTTAATTCTGTTTAGGAGTAATCCTCCTTATATATGCATTACAAATGAGAAATAGGATTCATTTTTATTGCTCCTGACATTAAATAGGGACCTGTTTTTCTTAGGAAATGTTAGTTGTTACTCATGTTTTTTTCTGTGTTTCTTACATTGATTACAAAAGTGTCCAATGGTTAGAGGTATGCAGGTAATTTTGGGGAGTACTTCAACTGGAGTCAAAGATACTTGCAGAATTTTATGAAAATACACAAATAAACTTCAGGTTTGTTTGATGGATAGGCTTTTCTGCAGCACTAGGTACAGACTCGCCTTGGAAGTGTTATGAGTTATATAATATATTGGAAAGCAGGAAAGTAGACATTTTAAATGTGTAGCCTCCTTAAATGTTATTCTGTGTTTTGTTGTGTTTAAGCTGCCTTTGCTTCTGTATGTTAAAAAACAGAATTGGGGGGTGAGTTTATCTCATGGTTATGTGGGGCCCTGGGTAGCAGTCCGATGTGACTTCATCTGTTGTGAATTTCAATAATAAAATAAAGATGAGGTGGGGGGTGGCTTGCATTTCCTGTGTACTTACTATTCATGAGACACTTTTCAGATTGTTTGGTTTGTTTCCTGTGCAAGAAGAAATGCAGTTTATTGACTTCATGAAATGCTTTGGTTTATTATCAGAATCCCAGTAATTATTTTCAATTATTTTTCTTTTTTTTTTTTCCTAAGACTAATGTGTTTTTTCAAACCCTAAACTTTTATTTAGAAGATCAGTACTTACAGAATACAGAGTACTTTTATTCAGAAGAGTATTTGAAAACAAAGACAATACACGTGCTTCCCAAAGTTAAGGAAGTGGATAAACAACTCTTACTGTTAGTGGTTCATTGTGAAATCTAAAGCTGTTGATACAGTCAGAAACCTAGATCTTATCATTTATGGAAATTTTAATTTACATGTCTAAATTTTCTTGCTTAATATCAGCTTCTATTCCACTGGCTCACTAACTACTGCTGTAGTTGAGTAAGAATAGGGACTGAGGAGAACAGCAATGAAGTAATGTCGATAACCAGAATCATTAGCTGTGAACACCACCTGGAAAAACAAAACAAATAAAAAGCAAATGAGAAGTGATTTCTAGATACAAGCCTAGATGGAATCATTGTTCTCATTTTCTCTAACTTTCCACAAAACTTTGGAAATACTTTCTCCATCACTGTTATCCATGACTGCCTGTCAAAGTTTTTCCACTTTAAATATGCTTCTAAGAAGCACCCATGTCACATGATTTAAATTTTATAAAATAAATACTTATTATACAAATTGGGGTTTCCTTGTTGGTTCTCAAATGGCAACAAGATAATTTCCTTATTGAAGATCTACATCACACCCCATTGAGTGTCTTTATTAAAAATAAATAAATAAATAAATCAGTCTCTCAAGTATTTTAATATTTTTGGTGCCTTTATGAAATCCTGAACTTCAAGGAACAGAGTAAACATAGTGCTACCAGAACTATCACCAGGCCATAATATGAAGCAATGGGTTTATTTTAATCCTGCTTACATATCTAGTAGATAGAGAAGGACTGCGTTAGTCCTTTGGTCACTGTGAGAATAACCTTACACATGAATGATTTACAACAGCCCTTTTAACATCTTCCCCATCAGCTCATGTCCTGTCCTTTGATTTCTCCCTCTATGTAGTAGATTATTTTGTGTTGTGCGACAATGTGTGTCAGCTTTTAAAATAGACAGAGGCTAATAACATTCTGTGATGCATAACTTGTGCTGCTTTCAGTGTTATTAAAAAACATGCATGTGAAACAACTGGTGAACTGAACAAAACATGATCCCTACTGAGGGTTATTGTTAAGAAAGTAGACTCCTGCACTCTGGATTAAATTAATTTCTAGTCTGGAATATAGACTTTAGATGTTACCTTGATGTTTAATTAGTGTATTTGCATGTTGTAAATCTTTCATCTTGCCTTTTTTATTTCAGTTACTACAGAAGGCATAGACAATCCAGCATTAACCTCCATTACTGTCTTGAATAAGAATATAATCTGTCATCCATTTCAGGGAGGCAGAAACAAAATTTAACTTGGGTGCTTGTCATCTATTCTCCAAGGAGATGAGGAAAAGGAAGTTCAACACATGCGTGCTACCAAGCTGGTGAAAGGTCTGGAGAATAAGCTTTAAGAGGAGAGGCTGAGGGAACTGGGATTTTTTAGTTTGAAGAAGAGGAGGCTGAGGGGAGACCTCACTGCTCTCTACAACTACCTGAAAGGAGGTTGTAGGAAGGTGGGTGTTGGTCTCTTCTCCCGAGTGAATAATGACAGGATGAGAGGAAATGGCCTGAAGATGTGCCACGGGAGGTTTAGACTGGATTTTGGAAAGAATGTCTTTAATGAAAGAGTGGTTGGACAGTGGAACCTGTTGCCCAGAGGGACGTGGTGGAGTCACCATTCTTGGAAGTGTTTAAAAGAAATATAGATACAGTACTTAGTGACATGATTTAAGCACTGAACAGGTAAATTAGATTATGGTAGAGGGATTTAGGTTATGGTTGGGCTTTTAATGATCTTCATGGTCCCTTCCAACTAGGATGATTCTATACTATGAATTGAAGCCTAGACATAAAAAGTATTTTTTTTTATTTGCAGCTAAAGTGCAGGGGAAAAAAAAAAATAAAAAAATTACTCACATCAGCATGGTGATGGAAGGGATTCAAGCCCATTTTCTTCCAATAAGTGGCTGTGTCAAGCTCAATCTTGTATATCCCTGTTGCAAATTTTTCTTTAGTTATGAGCTCACGGAACTCTCCATTGTCATTGGTTTGTCTGTGTGATGGCAGAAGAATGCACTTTTGGTTAAAAGTCCAAGAAGAATGCAGTTCGTAACAACTGAACTTGAGGGATGTTATGTAGCTGAAGTAATATGATTAATACTTCTATTGATCTGGAGTGGCTTATGTCCATCTGTATTATGGATGCTTCAGAGCTTATCTTGGCATTTATTACTTCCACAATCACCACAGCAGATGGCTGCCTGCCATGTTGCTACTCTGTGTGGTGTAGGGGTGAGCCAAAAACTGGCATTATTGTTCATAGACTGTTGGCAGAGTCTTGGAAGTTAATTAAACAAACCCACTCAGAAGGAAAACTTCACCACTGCTGTAAACACTATGGAAACTATGATGTACTTACTGTGCAAGTAAGTAGTGTCAACTCTCAGTTTTCCCATAGTTTTCTTTCTTATTTAAATACATTGGGTTGTTTTATCATACGTCAGGTTGTTCTGTTAGTATGGATATTTTTACAGTTGGCTATCTGAAGTTTGAGATCTGTTGTTTGAAGTGGCTGTAGGTCAACCAACAGCGTAAGCTTATGGAATTCCATGTTTTCTCTATTGATCAGTTGGTTTTCCACCCTCAACAAACAGATGGTTTTGTTTGATTTTAAGATGCTATCAGTGCTATCCAAGGCCATATAATGGCTTGAAACTATAGAACTTTGAACACCAACCATCCTGGGGCTCCAGAACCAATACTGAATGCTGTCTGTCAAGCATATCTCTTGGTTGAAATCTCTGAAATAAGTTCTATAATACTAGGTTTTTGATTGGGTAGGTTATCCACAAATAACAATGCTGGTAGTGCCTGATTTTAGTAATTGCACACCACTGTTTTGGATGCTAAATCTTTTTCTGAACATATTTTGTTCAAATTACGTGCAGAGAAAAATAATGTTTTTTATATCATTGTCCAGTGCATTACTTAGGAAGTCATAGAACTCCTTTTCTATCTTACAAGATACCCTGTAGTGAGTTACCAGAATTTTTTTATCTGTTCAAATGTTTCTATTTTTTCCTTGTTGTAGACTTGTCATTGTTAGAGAACTTCATTTATCTAATAAGCCTTCTCAGCTAAAAGCAAACGTATCTTTAACTGGGAACAGTTATTTCAGAATGTCTTGTAAACATTCAATTATGTATAAATTAACAAGGCTGTAGAGGTAGGCTGATTTAGTAGTATCATAACTTTTCTCGTACCTGGTCTTAGAGTTATTTTGTTCTTTTTTTCAAATGTTAAATTTGTTTTTAGGGCTTAAGTCAACATCTAGCTATTCATCTGAGTATCTTTATATAAGCCTCTAAGCTCAGATTTGAAAATAGGTAAATTGAACACCCTCTTAATGGAAAATGTCACACATTTCCAGAGACAGAGTATGTGTGAAGCTATCTTCTCACTTGAGGGGTAGGAGGCAATTTAAGTAGGACAACACGAATAGATTGTTCTTCCCCACCTTGTACAAATAAGTGTGGCCTTCACTGTAGCTGTATTTTTCAAGGACACATAGGAGAGCACTCTCGCTTCTGCCAGCCCACTGCTCTATTACACCAAAGGTCCACTTACATATAATTTCTTGTGGACTTTCTGGAAATGCCACTGAGTGTGGGTTCTCACTACTGAAATTCCTGCACTGTGTCAGCTTTAGCCCTCATGAGCCCTATATCACTTTTAAAAAGTAGTATAGACTATTAACAGACCTGGAAAGGTCTCAGGTGACACTTTGTAACTATTTTGAGAGAAGTGTGGAAGTGGAATGTTGTTTGTTGAATACAGAATGTTTATTCTCTGTACCCCCTAAGAATTTTTCTTCAATTTCATTTCGGGTTATACTTTAACTAAATATAGATTTTGAGTTTTTAAAGTGTTAGTATATACTATAACTGAGGGCAATTAAAAAAAACCAACTAATCTATTCCTGAAATTCTACAATAATATTTTTTTTTTAAGACTTGACAACATTTAAATATCTGGAAGATATTTTTCTTATTTTAGATACAATTATTTCTCTGTGGGGGAGTAGGTGGTAAAGCTTTATCCCCAAATTTTCTCCTTTCAGTTGAGACTTGAAGCAAAGAATGCTATCAAATACCATATGGTAGGTGTTCAAAACATTTCCATGTTTTCTTTTTAGAGCTGTGGTGCTAGTATGAAATTAAAATCCATTTAGAAAGAAGGAAAATAGCCAATAAGGGTAGGATTCTCAGCCAGTGTCTTGGCTGCAAACAAACTAAACAGAGTCTGCCTGAATCTTGGAGTAACAATGCAGCAATTCATTGCTGGGTACTAAAAAGTAACATAATCCTTTGTAATGAAATTGAAGAGAAGCGATGATTGAATTAAGGATAGTTAAAAATACTTTCTTGTGCTCACAGTAATTATAAACCATTATAAATCCATCTGGTAGTTGAAACTATAGTACAGTTAAAAGACAGTCTGCAGCAAATTAATTCAGTAGTATGTTATCTTTCCTCCGAGTAAAAAAAAACCTGTTAGAGAATATGAAACTGTTTTTTCCACTTTTTGGCCTCTTCCCAGTGCCTTTCCCTTCTTTCACTCATTATTTTGATATGACTTACATTGTATTTAACAGGTCCCAAGATCCGTCTGAAGCTTCTTTATATAACTTAACTGGAACATTTGGAGCTGGACTTCCTCGGACTGAATCCAGAATTTTTATAACAAGAGGATGCTTGGAGTCAGGAGAGTCCTTCAGATAGGAAGAGAAATTTTATATTGTAAGAAAGGTATGTGATGGTGCATAATAAAGCAGTAAGGTATATTATTCTTCAGGTCTTCAGAATATACCATCAATATACCATCAGAATATATTCCATCGCTCTATCCTGCAGAAATGTAGCCTGAAGCTTTCTGGGGGCTTTATATGGTGGAAGCAGGTAGGAAGCTATCAGGAGCTGTCAGGAGTGTAGCTGTGTGCACTGAGGAGGTGCTGTGCCTGTGTGTGAGAACACATTTCTGTTTTTTTTCTGTGACATGGCTTAGCTACACATCATCTCCAGCATGAAGATGTAACAAAATTGTGATCTCAACAGATACATTATCAAAGGTAGCAGGAATGTTTAAAAATCTGGCAAAGTCTTTCTCTGTATTGTGGAGCATGGCTTGCTTTATTTGAGAGTCTCTGATACCTTGTTGCCATAGACTTCATATAATTCTGCTGTAAACATTATAACTACCAGACACAGACTCTCTCCTAACACTGTAGTGGATCAGATTTGTCAGCCCTTGGCAGCTATGCAGGGATAGGAGAGGAAAACCTTTCAAAGATAGGATGGCTGTAGTTTCACTTCTGGCGTGTTCATCACAAGCAGTGGTCATGCCCTGATATTGTACCTGTTCAAAGGCAGAGTTGAATCAGGGCCTTGACCTTCCATTACCTAATTCTGTAGATGAGAAGTGAGAAAATGGAGCTTTGTGAAAGGTGCTAAGTGGGGATGATCTCAAAATAGCAATAATTGATCTCCATTTAATCATTGCAAACTGAATAACGATGTAGATGGTAAAAACTAAGAACTCTGGCTTACATCCCCTCCTACAGTCTGGGACATACTGAAAATTCTGTCATGCAGGAACCCTGCCCTATATCAGACCAATGTATCAGGATGCTTCTATACTGCCTGTATGGTCAGGCTCCCTTTCTAGAGGGCAGATGCTCTTCACTAGCATTTCTTCTGAGGCCTTGGCAGGGCGTTGAGCCTATTGTCACCTCGTGTGATCCTGGCTTTTGCACTATGGGAGTTCAATTAAAGTCTGCTTCCTCACAAAGGTTGGTCAGGTATTAATTTTCCCAAAGAACAGAGCTTGAGAGGAAGAATGAGTAGGGGTGAAAAAAGAGACAGGTCTGTTCTTGGAGAATTTCAGGCTGAAGCTCCGGCATCTCTGGCTTGCTTTGCTGCAATAAATGAGCCTTCTGGAAGTGGATCCTGGCTTTGGCTCTCTTCTTTGCTTACATTAATGATTGCTGAAATCCAGTCCTGCTTGCTGCAGGACTGAGCTGCGTTGAGTAGCTCAGTAAGGGAAAAGACTAGAGAAGGCATTTCTTCAAAATGGATCTCAAAACAGGAAAAAAAATGCCTCATGATTGTTCGTTGTGTTATAAGGACTTTTAGTTACTTTATAACAAGCCCAAGCCTTTTTTTGTAGTGAATATGCTATTTTTTCCCTTTCTTGTTTTAATTCATTTTTCATATAGTCACTGAGTAATGCTAAGTGCCGCTTTTCTAACTGTAAAGATCTCTCACTAATCCCGAGAGGAGAAAGAGTAGAGAAAGAGCAGTAGGAGATAACTATTGTCAATACATACCATATAATAAAAATAATTCCAACAAGATGTAATCCTCTATTTTTCACTTACACTAATTGAAGGATAAAAAAAAAAAAAAAGAAAAAAAGCTGGGACTACTAAGGAACCTCCACCCTGAGACACTTACCGATGGTGACGCTTCGGAGAAAAATGCCAGGCCAGCTAAGAAAACAAGAAATACAGAATGAAAAGCCATTTTGCCTACCACTAGGAAGTCTCAGTGTCAGCAAGTAGAAACTGATGGAATCTGTGATTTTTATATCAAGACCTCTGAACTGCAGTAACTTATCAGAAAATCCACAGGACTTTCAACATGCCAATTCATGCTATTTACTTGGTAAACAATGAGAAAATTAGTAACCCATACAAACATGACCCTTGTCTGCAAAAATAAGTATCTTCTATCATTGCCTGTGGAAATAGTTAATACTGCCTAGCTCCACAGCAGTGACCTGTTTTCTTGGAAATAATGTCTATTCTGTGTTATTTTTTTCTTTTTATTGAGGAATAGTGTTACACAGATCTCATATAGTTGAGAACAAATTTCTTGTCAAGTCAGTAATCCCAGGTTCAGTGAGAATTTCTCTGTGGTTATGGCTTGGCATAATTGACTTACCCATTTCTATCTGTTAAGAGATTTCTCACTTCTGAGAAAAAGATAGGTGGTTAATCTGTGGGCTATCTAGTTATCTTATGCATTCTCCTGAGGGAAAAATGTTACTCTTGGCTTCCAGTATGATGACCAGATACCTACACACCCATTTCTGAAGCATAGGTAAACAGTGTTGTAAGCCCTATCACTTCATTTGTCCATTAGATTCAGTACAAATTCAGGACTTTCCCTGTGCAACTGCAAGATTTAGCTCTGACCAGAAAGATCAGCTTCATTTTAGGGAGATGTTACTTCTTTAAATTAAACTTTGTCTTTCTGATCTTTGGTTAGACGTGTATGCACACTCTCTTACTAGGTTTATCCTGTCACCAGATGGATGACAAAATGCAGAGTAGTTTTTGGTTTGTAGTTTGTTTCAGGTTTTCTTAATAACTACACCTGTATGAACATATTTCTGTCCTATTTTGAGGTCTGGGCATAGCCCTCTGCAAATCAAAGCTACTGGTTTTTAAGCTCCAGGAATAGTAGGATCCCATGAAATCTGCATGCTTTAAGACAGGTGCTGTGTTTATACTATTTTTGCACTGCTTACAAGTGTTGTGTAACTACGGTAGTGTCCAGAAATCATGGAAAAAACTAACTAAATAGTGAAATGTTAATTGCTGACTTTTGAAACTTGTGAATTCACTTGGTATGCAGTCATCCCAGCAAGCTTGGTGTGTAGAGATAAACTTCAAGGTTGGTGGCAGATGAGTGCTGATGGTTTCTGAATGGCGTGATTTCAGTAATGTGTTTGGTCATATTTTTAAAGGCAGCACAACTCATTATTTTGAGCCCAATGCATTTGGTGAGGCATTTTAAGGTAGTGGAGATAGATAACAGAACATATCAAGTGCCGTGCCAGGCATGTTTTCCAGAGGTCCTTTGCACTTGAATGGAAATCATGACACCTTAGGACACAATAAAACTTCATCAGTAGAATCAAAACTGTTTTAAAGTAACATTTTATTGACTTAAGTTTGCCAGGGTACAAAATGAAAAAAAAACCACACACTAATGTAGCAAAAAGTTATGCATTAGCAGTAGGAAAAACCTTCCTCCTGAAAGCCTACTATAGTTCTAGCAGAGGAGGGTGTTTGTATAACGACACGTACATGCTTATTCCTGGGGATCACTGACGACAGCAGTGGTTGAGTAAGAGAAAGGACTGAGGAGGGCAGCAATGGTATAGTGGCGGTGACCGGAATCATTAGCAGTGAACACCACCTGGAAGAGAGAAAACTTATGATCATGATGAACAATGTATATTTGAGACTACCTTATTGAGAATTAGGGAGCACACTCCATTTCCTCTGCAGAAGACTTTGCCAGTTTTGTCCAGTGAATGATCTTCCTCTTCTCAAGGTTAGTGTTCCCTCTTACTTTGTGATGCTGAAGACTGAGAAACTATGAGATGTAGACCAAAATCCACAGAGTGCCTTGGCTGCGGTGAAGCTAGGTGGAGATACCTACACCTGAGTGAGGAAAACTAGTTTGTGAAGTGGGTTAGGAGGATGAGGGGGAGGTATCTCAAACAACTGATAAGAAAGACAGAGGTGAAATCCTATCTAGTGAACTTAAATACACCCTCTGTGTGAGGTGTCCAAGCAAAGTAGGCAGTTGGAGCCCAAAGTTGCTTTCTGTACTTCAATGCCTCACTCCTGTTTTTAACACATTTGGTGGTGGATCAGTTCTTGCATTAAGAACTGAGTGGCTAGACTTGTCAGAACAAGGAGAGATCCTTGTCCTAAGATGGTTAAAATTTGCTGCTTTCCAAATCAGTCCCTGGAATTTGGGACACCCATTTTTCAGGAAAGTATTGTCACATGGCTTACGCTCCCACTTTATTTGGCTTTCTTTAGCCTAATATTTGAGCTACTTTTTCTGAACTGTACTTTCTATAAGAGGACTATCGACTTTCCTCCTACATCCTGGTCCTGCCAAAGTCTGAGATTCTGGGACATGAGGACTGCAGCCTTCAGTTATCCTGTATTCAGCCAGTCATTAAATTCTGCTTGCTTCCCAGGCTAATTTGTTGACCTACAAGCTATTATGCCAAAGGAAAGCACTTAAATACCATAGCTGGAACAGTCTCAACCAGGTGCTATTATGCAAAAAAAATAAGCCCCTCCATAGGCCCCAGAAACTTTCAGACAACCAAATGGTTAGGGAATAATTTTGAGGATTGTTTGTTTAACCTAAATGGCCCAAGCTGCATCTCAGTCTTTTAGGGACCTGGGCCTTCAGCTATTTCTTGTAGTCTTCTATAGAGCTTCAGAAACTTGTGGCTTAGAATGTTCTACAACACAACCTATAGCCATTCCAGACTACTTAATTTGGGGAAACTTAAATTTAATGGCAAATTATGCCTGAAGAATTTAAACAAATATTTTTGAAGTGCTAAGTAAATGTGATAGAATAGGGTGCACAATAAATCAGTGTAGGGAGGCACAAGGCATGATTATTTTGCTGCATGGCTTGTGAAATTTGAGTATGGATTCCTTTGCCACTATGGTTATTTCTTTATAATTGTATGCCTTTTATTTTCTAATGCATATTTCAATACTGAGCATTATTTTTAAAAAAGGCACAGCAGAGCAGTTTCTTTTCCCTTGTAATTACAGGTCATGCCAGAATTCAGGGATTTGCAGGTAACTGATATGGGAAACATATCTCTGAATGAAGAATAGCTTTTTCCTATAAAATTAGGGTTTCCAAATTCCTGTATTCCTTCAGCAGTTTTTTTCATTAGTCTTTTTTTTTTTTTTTCCTTGTTTCTTTTTTAAATACTGTAATTTGAATAATGTAGCCCTTTTTGAACAAAGGTCCCTACTGGTCTGAATGGGTGAATGAGCACAGCTCAACTTTGAGCTGTGTCAGTATTTACAGGGAAGTTGGCTACTTCTTTTGTCTTAGCTGGCTATATACTGACTTTATTTGCCCAATGTAAAGTGCCAGTGACCCATTTCATTGAATGATGCTGCTCCTTCAGTAGTAAAACACTGTATTTGTTCTTTCCAGCTGATGCCAGTACAAAGCATATACGTTGTTAGGTATATTTGCAAATACTTACATCAGCATATTCATGGAAAGGGGAAAGGCCGAGTCCCTTCCAGTAAGAGCTGGTGTCAAACTCAATCCTGTATACTCCTTCTGCAAACTGTTCTTCTGTTGTAAGCTCGTGGATCTCCCCATACTCTGTGGTTTTCCTGTAAGGATAAGATATATACATTAATATTCTGTACTGTTGTTTAGATGCTAAACAGAAACAGTCGATGTAGAATATTAAATAGCAAAGATGCTACACAGCCAAACTCTACACTGAATGGTTTCTAAAAATTTGAAATAATTCCCTCCTTCTTTGTAGTGTATGTTTCCATATTGCAGAGCCTGTCTTTGCTACCAACTCATCCATATACATCACAAATCACAGCTGGCTGGCTTTTTTGTTATTTCTGTTGCTACAGCAGGGATTATAGTTAAGGCCCCTTTTTTCATATCATGTTTAACTTGTACCAAGTGCCCTCTGGAACCAAATGTTAGTGGCTTAGGAAAAGGATTGTCATGATGAAAGGCAAGATGCCAACTCTCAAATTATAATTAATGAGAGAAATTACTGGAAAATTATTTGTTCTCTAGTTATTAGCACTGAGGCTCTAGGTTTTACCCCTACACACTGATGCGATTTTATGTGACCCTGAATGATTGTCTCTTGGAAAAGCAATTTTGCCTCACAAGATTTTATTAATTTGAATTACAATGCCTTGGTCAAAGAACAGGGATCTCTTCCACTGGGTGCTGTTAAAATGTGCAATAAGAATTCCCAGCTCAGAGATATTATGTACTCAACTTGTAACAAAAAACTGTGGGTAAATTAAGTTCAGAAGCAAGAAGGAAATATAGCTGGCATTGCACCCTATTTGTCTGAAAAGGAGCAAGCTTTGTATGACAGTTCTTTATATACTCAGCTCCTAAACCCCATTTCTCTCTTTTCCTTCTTTTTATTTTATTCCTGATTTTTTTAAGCTATTTTGTGTTGTTGTTTTGTTTTGTTTTGTTTTGTTGTTGCTGTTTTTTTTCTGCTGAAAAGATTTATTTAATATTTATTACACTTCAAAGCCACATTATGTAATTGAAGAAAGCCTTGAGTTGAACAACTAATGGAACTTTCCTGCTGTGTGGCGAGGAGTAGTTGTCCAGGCAGAAAACAAAATCTCAAGGAGAAAGAGACAAAGGGGAGAAAACTGACGTGTTTCTTATCAGAGACATCATCATTTGTGCTATTGCCATTTTTCTTTGCCAGCTGTGGCCTCCTCCTTCATCTTATTTGTCATCTTTGGCTAAGGGTGGTGAACGAATAAAGCCTTAAAGACAGAACTATTACTTAAATTAAGTAAAAGGATTGAAAATCCCATTTTCAGATTTGCTTATAGTTTAGCACTTTGAAGACTGACAAGTGTCTTACTGGTCCAATACAAGTGAAATAAACTGTATCCAGGGCAGACCAAGCCTGCAGAGAATCCAAGGCCTGTTTGAAATGTGGCTCACAGGCAATTTCTGAAGTGTATGCAGCTTTTTTCCTTTGGTTTAATTAGTACTTCCTGACTTAACCTATATTGCCTTAATAAAAGGCAACAGATAAAAGAAGGAAGGATTCATTGGCAAATGTTCTTGAAGATGTACTGAGATCCTGCAAAAGTGTTCAGAGTACAAGTTAGCAATTCACATACATCTGTTTACAAGCTGGATAGTCCAGACACAAACCAGTTAAAAGGAAGAATGGTGTCTGCCTCAAAATCTTTGTTCAGGTAAACAAGTTTTAATTTGAGTAAAGTGTGGATGCATCATGAATGATGCTTTTCCTGATGGATGCTGACAGAGTTTCAGACATTAACCATCCACAGTGGTTGGGAAACTGGAACCTAGAGTTCACTTGGACAGTCTTGCCCATGATCGTAGGTTAATGGCACTTTCTTAATTTTAGTTATTAGGTAGCAGCCATTCAATGCAAGTGGTCTTACAAGGAAACCCTTCAGGATTACTCTGCATTGACAGCCAACAGGACAGTGTGTGAGTCAAAGCCTGGATGGGATTAGGAAAAAACAGAGGATGCCCTGCATTCAGCCAGTGTAGCAAAATGCTACAAGTGATTCCTTCTGAACAGCACTCATATTTCTGTTTGACTGGGGAAATAAATATAGTGTGGCTGCTTGTCCTTAATAGGATGTGGACTGCTAACATTTGCTGTAAGATGGACAGTTAAAAAGCCCTGGCTCCAGCCTAGACTGCAATCCCTGATCCTCTTTTTCACTGTCTGCACCTTAGTTGTATATTGTGACCAGGTTAAACCTACACTGTCTGTGCAGTGACCTTTATGAACACTTGGGACGTGCTGCACTGTGATAAATTCTGCCCTCTGATGCAGACTTCTGAGAAAACATCTCAGAAAAACAAATTGCTAGTTTGGAGCTGTGTTTGTTTGTTGTTGTTGTTGTTGTTTTTAAAAAAGGAGACTATAGAGAGCCACTCCAGTTATGCTGCGGGATTTTTTTGTTTGTTTGGGGTTTTTTTTTTGTTTCTTTTGTTTTGTTTTAGATGATTTTTGACCTAAACCACATGAAAATTATGTTTGGTGAATGCATGATAAGACCTAGATTTCCAAGAAAATATGAGGAGTGAGAAGGTCAAAGCTAGTCATAAGAGGCTTCAGTTATCTCTTCTTGCATATTTTTGGCTGGACTAATTTTGAAATGAGCCTCTTAATATCAGCTGTTCCTATGGTGTCTTCCTTCCTGCCTTTTAAATACTATTACTGAAAATTCAATAGTTGCTAGGTGCCTTTGCTTGATTCACTAAAACGTGTTAGCAAACTAGTTGCAAACAAACAAAAAGGTACAAAATCAACTTCTACAGACATAAACATAACTTTTTCATATGCACCTTCTAGGTGCTGTAACTTAAAAGTATTATTAACCTGACAGGAGTAGTTAGAGATTTGTGTTCCTTGACTGTTCAGATTTTCATCTGGTTTAACCAGAAGAAAAAGACAGAGAAACTCTGGTTTTCCCAAACAAAAAAAATTGCTACCACATGTGAAAAAACAGTTCAAACAAGTGTCCTCAGTTAAAGTCAATGGCATAATTGAAAGCATCTTTGGTTAAAATGCAAGCCAGGGAGAAGGTCAAAATATTTACCTACAATATGAATGGTGGTTTAGTGTTCCTCCATTGCCTTCCCCCAGCAAAATGCTTCTCACCTGCCTAAGGTCAATCTTCTCAATTTATATTTAAATATAAGTTATTAAATTTTCTCAAGGGTGTACTGACCTCAAGTATCAACAGAACTTGGCTGAGAACTGTGGGATTCAACTCCTTGGGCTTGTTGGGAGCAGCATTGCAAACTAAACAAGAAAATGCTGTCATGCCCAAAAAGTGAGAGCATTTAATGATGATGTTACATTTATCTTATTCTTCTGTAAATTATATTTTATATTACATGTTCAAGAAAACTTGACAAAACATTTTAAATTAATGGTTTTCCTAATAATGACAGAAATACTCACTATGGACAAGATACTATCCTTACCACCACTTCCCTTGAAAACAGCATGTAATTTTTAATGGGGTTTCTCTGTTCATTAAAGTAAATAAATGTGTTACCAGAGTAATTTTCTTACAGATTAAGATGCAGCATTTGGGAATGGAGGTGTTTGTTTCCCCTTCAGTCTCCTAACCTTTCTTGTTCCTTTTCAATAGGAAAAAGTATTTTTTGTTTTGAGGTTTGTAAAAAAAGAACCCAAAACCTTCAGATGGAGAGAAAGGTATCTCTCTCCTTGTAGTCTTCTGTGTTTCTTTTTGCAGCTTTTATTTAAATAATACTATAAAAATCCTAGTAAAAGACAGTTGGATGCTCTGGTGGCTCCTGCCCATGCTTGTGATTGTTGTTTTGTGCTTGAATATCCTGGTGTTACAAGAAGTTCCTTTTGATTTACTAAAAAATCTGACTCAGTGTTTTTTTACAATGAAACTTAAATGCCTGAATACCTCATTATTTAAATTTTAGTAAACTGTATCCCTCTGTTACCTTTTCCCACAGACTTAAAATAATAGTATTATTGCCTGCCTGCCCCTCGGTGATGTTCTGAGGATGCTTTGTATATATTAAGCTGTCATTCTTGCAGAAGTTACGCAGTTGTATAGAAATGACCACAAACAAATGCTGAAATGCTTCTGTGTTATGTTACAATGGGATTCTAAAACTTTTTGTTCAAGGAATTTCTTCCAGCCAGCACACCTGTTTCACAGGAGAAGACAACCCAATGTGCTTATTATTTGCATGTGTACTGACAAAGCTTACAGAGAGGATCTTGTATGTGACTGCTGCAAATAAAGCTCTATATTCATTACATTAAAAAATAGTAGGTTAGTCTGGATTGTCTACAAAAAATCTGATAAATAGGCTTTAATTTTTTTTTTCCTGAAGCTAGGAGAAAAATACATTATTAAACCTATTCCCTTACAAAGATAAGATGAGCATCTCAAAATATTTTTGCAAGTAGCATGTACTTCAGTCACGGATAATTTCCACTTCAATCTGATGGCTGTTAGACCAGAATTCATGTGCTGTTAACACAGTGTGACACATGCTAGAAAACATACTGCTTTTTAAAATCAAAGCTATATTCCCTTTACTTCTCAATTGTTTGCCCAAGATACCTTGAAAATGGCTCTACAAGACCACATAACTTACCCAGTAGCAAAATCCTGCCAGCTTCCATCTGCAGCCTTTTTGAAGACTTTAACAGCTACGTTAGCTGCAGGGCTTCCTCTGACTGCATCCAGCACTTTCACCATGAGGGGGCATTTGGAATCCACAGAGCCATGGGAGACCTTGGGGAAAACAGGAGAGGTTGTTTAGGAGCTGTTCACCAGCCCTGTAAAAACCTTTCAAAGAAAAGATGGATTGTTATTGCAGAATTAATGTTGACTTAAAAGCAAGTTCTTTGCCAAATGGTATTGGAAGTTAGTTAACAAACATTTTTCTTAAAGCAGAGTATCTTAGAGCTTTATACCAATAGTTTTATTACACACACAAACAAGTTGCTTAATAGATTCTTAAGAGTTGCATATGGCCCTGGGAAAGTGTTATAAAGGATATCTTTTCAATGAGGTCATAGATAAGAAAATAGTAAACTATTAGAATTGTAGGCAGAGTATATTAGCCTAGGAAACCAGCAAAGAAATACCTATGACATTCGTATTGCTAAAAGAATATGTATTTCTTAAGTTTCATTGTACTATAAGGAAGCCTTAGTCATACTTCAAAAGTATTTTTAGTGCTTTAGATAATCACTTGCCTGGTGAAGAAGATAAAGCTACCTCTATATTGAAGGTATGGATGTGAGTCACGAACTGACAAACAGACAGAAATGAAAGGTCACACCTTCTAGATTCTTGACCTTCTCAGAATGTGCTAAGAATATATGAGTAAATGGCAAAAAAGGTAAGTTTTAAGAATTCTGAAGAAGCTACTTAAAAAATGGTAAAATAATCCTCCAGCAAAGCCAAATGGTTATAGAATTTCATGGATGAGAAGGATGCTAATCATCTAGAAAGTCTAGATTATCATTCTTGTGATGATTGAGTTTGAATAAAAAGAGACTCACCAGTGGTGCAGCTTCGGAGAAAAATACCAGTCCAGCTAAGAAAACAAAGAACACAGAGTGAAAGGCCATTCTGTTTGCTGTTAGTGAGCCTTGGTGCCAGCAGCTAGAGGCTGAGGGGATTTGGGATTTTATAGCCAATCCTACAACAAAACAGGCTGCTTATTGGGTGCCCATATGACTCCAAATCTGCTGATTCTGATTATTTGCTTAGTAAACAGTCCAATCCTAGAGTCAGTCCATGGATAGCACTGCCATTGCAGTCAATGGAAGGACTACAGTATCACTAGGGCAAAGAGAATAAGTAACGGACACAAACATGACCCTTGCCTGGGGAGATTAGGCTTGTAGAAGCCCTCCACAAAATAATGCTAATGACCTTTGTTTGCCTAGAAATCCAATCAGTTCTAGGAGATCTTCTTTACCTTGCCCTCAGATTGTGTACAGCAATGGCCCCATGATTTCTCTGTGCCTGCTCCATGTTTCTTCTCACTGTACTCAGTACTTCCTGGAGACCACTTCCCACATACAGATGCAGACTCAGTTTGTTCTATGTCTACCTCAGGTAGTGCTAATGGTCCATGCTGGGAAACAAATTCCCAAGCAGTTCCCCTGCTTGTTGAAATGGAGCTGTGTTGCTTTTTGAAGTCTAATTTAGATAAGATCTGACATCTGCCTCTAACCAGAAGTTCCTAAGGATTCATCTTGCCCAATCTTCAGGTGGACTTTGAGGTTTCCTCTTAGTCACTGGGAAGACACCTGGAGGGATCTGTCCCCTTTGGAAGATAAAGGTCTTTTAAAAAAAGCTAAATGAGTCCTTTCTTACTCCAGTTGCCCCAGAAGGAGCCAAGGCAACTAGCATGGACTGTTAGCTTATATTAATATCTAGCTAACGTTCCAGTTGCCAAACTCTTATTATGCTGGAAGTGTTGTTGTTGTGCTTTGAAATGTACATTTAGGCAAGAGTTTTTTCAGGGGTGGACTAAGACCCAACCTAAGCTGGGAGATTTCAACTAGGCATGTTGGTGTAGCTGGGTTTCTCCAGGTGCATTTCATAAAAATTGCCCATACTATATACCCTGTGCAAGTTGAGAGTCAAAGAAACAGTCCTGCTTAGCATTTCCTTCTGCCCATGTCCTAGACAACCCCGAGTCTACACTTCTGTTCTGAGGAGCTGGCACATTTAGTTTTTACTGATTTCACAGTATTCTAACAAAAAGCAATTTTGCCTCTT
Organism: Apus apus; assembly: GCF_020740795.1. Lineage (NCBI taxonomy): Eukaryota > Metazoa > Chordata > Aves > Apodiformes > Apodidae > Apus > Apus apus. Next base: position 111,693,942 of record NC_067283.1, on the reverse strand, counting down.
TCATAGCATGATGATTAGGGTCTTAGAGAGAAGTCATGGATGGTGCTCCCCAATGGCTTCCATGCCTTCAGGCTGCTTTATGCAGATGTTCCCTTTTGGCAAAGTTGTTTTTTGGAAAAAAAAAAATCTATATTACAGTAATCTGAACTGGGATGAAAGTGCCCTTTGTACTTAGAGCAAAGGAGGCTGATACGTGGGTAGCATTCTACACTCACTTTGCATGCACATCAAAGTCAATGCAAGGTGCCCAGCAATCTGGTTCTTGTGGGATATATTCAGATCTTGGGAAGGTAAATGCTGCTCTTAGACCTGTGCATCGACACTTCATGATTTTGCTCCCATTGTAAGTATTTCTTTGAAGCAGTAAAGCTGTGTGTGTCATGGAAAGAGTGTATCTGTATTCTAGTGCAAGGTGACTGTCCTGTTATTTGCTATCAGCTGTTCTGCAAGGAAATAATGCCAAGCAGCTAATGGTATTGGCACCTGCCTTCATGTGAAATTGCTTTCCTATGGAAGAATTACTTAAAAAATAATTACTTCTCTTAGGTTTTCTTGCAAGGTAGGAGTCTCTGAAAAATCATGTCTACAGGGACAGTATGTTTCAGCTGTGCATATTATCTGTTTTATGTTCCTCTTTTAGAACATTAACTTTTTGGCAGCTGTTTTTAAAGTGCATAAGGAGCACAGAAAATTCTAACCCCAAACATGAATTTTTTTCTTGTCCTTCAGTTGCTGTTTTTTTCAACTCTTGCCATCCCAAACCTAATCTGGATAGGGATCCTTTGGCTGTTAGCAGGGGCACCATTCTGAAGGGAGGTAAGATTTTGGTTGTCTGTGAATCTCCATTCACATATTTTGCAGATGATTATTCCTGTAATTTCTACGATACAAATGAACTTAGTGAGAAGGTAAGAAAAAAAGGCTTTATCATTTATCTGATCTGGAAGGCCATGGAGTGTTGAGAATTTATACAGAATTCTATTAAAATCCAATGTGAGCTGAGCATCCAATATGTGCTAGTTGAGTGTTGTCTGCCTATTGTTACTAAACATTTTCTGTGCGATGGGGTTCTGAAGCTTATAAACTGAATAACTTATTCCAGATTAAAAAAAAATAAGATAGGGGAATGTGAAATGACAAGGGGCTGAGCACTAAGGAGTAAGTGGTGCTGGGAAAATCTAGGCCTTCTGAAGGAGAAGAGAAGCTGCCTTGAAGACCAGGAAACAGGGCAGCTCCCAGAGACTGCTAGCAGGATACATGCTGCAAGGAAAGTGATGCAACACAGAGTAATAAAAGAAAAGCCCTGCTGTAAGGAAAGAGTAAACAGAGTCACTGAAAACTCCTCAGAAGGAGATACTTAGGTATCCTGGTGTGGAAGAAGCAGTAGGGTTACATAGCAAATGCAGAGATAGCATAAGACTATTTGGGGGCTGAGGGACACACAAAACCCAGAAGAAGGGGTCATCACCCAGCACACAGGGTGATTAGGGGGCTGGAGAAGAGAATGGCAGAGAGTCCCTGGTATGCACAGTAACCTCAGCAATCTGGAAGCCAAGAAGTATGAGACCACCAGTTAAGGAAAAATTCAGATAATCCTTAAATATGTAAATGCCTTAAGGCTTATCTGAATTCCAAATCAGTTGAAGTTCATCTCTGAAGAATTAGAATTAATGCCTATTTTTAATGAAGGCATGTTCCCTGCTTGGAAGCAATACAGTGTTCAGGTCAAGAACAAACATGTCCCTCTAATACTCTTGTTTATGTCAAGAATTTTTCCCACTGTACCATGGTATTTTTTTCTCTCTTCCACGTAGTCTCACACATTTATGCATGTTTTGCATAGATAAGCTCCTTATTCTCTGCTCCATTCCCTTATATTTGATTTTATTTAGAAAGCCAATGGCTTCTACATGGCAAAATGCTCAGACAGGCTGGAATATCTGACTCTTACCATAAAAACCTGTAAGCTTCTCCTGTGACATGGGAGTGAAAGGGGCTGAGAGATGGTAAGCCACTCAGTAATCTGGATAGATTTCCCTAACACTTTCCAAAGAATTAATGAATTCCTGAACTCTGAAAAAATCCCTTCTAAAGTACAGAGACCTGAATGTGACACCTTCTTTCACTTTTCTGGAGTAACATTCCATGGGAGCTTATAGGAAAAGACCTGAGATTTACCTCTTAAAGAGGTTTGCCTGAATTTTCTGAACTACAATAATGAACTCCTTTGAGTTTCACTCCAGGTGACTGCCACTGAGTTGCTGTGGCAGAGCTCTGGCACATCAGTGAGTGCTCAGTGCAGTAACTGAAGCTGAAGTCAGTGAGAGATTTTCTGTTGATACCACTATTTGCTAATTATATAAGATTTTTCCTCTCTGCAAAGCCAGGGATAATGCTTTTCTAATTAAAAAGTGTGCTCAGCGAGGTTCATGATTAAGCTTGAATTTCAATTTGTAAAGAATTGCATTAAAAGATAGTGGCATTTCAGGTGTGTGTGGTGTGTGCATGTATTTCAGCCTGCTGCCCATTTTGATTTCCTATGAGGAGTATGGCTTTATGTAGAGCTTTAATGATCATTCTCAGATTTCTTTGTTCATAGAACTAACACTGGCTGTTTTAATGGGAAGTAGGGAAACACTACTGATCTTAGACAGAAAAATAAGAATATCATCTGTATCTTGTATCCCATATAAAATCCAGTTAATTTGGAAACAAGAAAATATAAACTGTAAACAAAATTATTTAGAAGACAGTGGATTGGTTTGGCCTTCAGATAGAAAATCACCTTTTTTGATCATTTCAAGGTTATGTCTAAACAGCATCCTAGGACATAGCCTGAAGTCCAAAAAAAGAACCATATAAATAGATTATTGTTGCTTTCGGGCATTTGTCATGTATGAGCTCACCTGGCACCTGCTCATCTCAGCAGGCTTGTGCTCTGAAGTGTTTAAACTCCAAGGTCACTGGGCACTGATTGCTATGAGGTAGTCACTTCACTAGCTACCCCTGTTGTCCCTGTCATCCCTCTAAAATAAACTTCTGTTCTTCAACTTTAATATGAATTCATGTCTATGTACTAATCCATCGCTCCAGACAAATGATTGGAAAAAACCTCCCAGATCATTTTATACACAAAACTAGCTGCATAACCTTGTGCCAGCCCTGATGCTTTAACATTTCCTGATGCTGAAAGATGCTTGGAGCGTGCCATGAGATCAATGTCTTCAATTTCTTTGTTAGCAAAATGATTAGGTTTTTTTGGTTGTAAATGTATTTTTGTCCACTTCTTACAGTTAAAGGTACACAGTAAACCTGCAACATGATGCAAATGTTTCTGACAGCAAAAAACATGAACAGAGGCCACTATTTTCATAGGGTCTTGGCTAGGCTCTTTTGGGAGTGTATGACATTTTTTAATGGGAATCTCCATAAATTCTCTATTTATTCTCAGCAGACTGCTGATGTCAAATGAATAATTAAATCAAGACATGACAATGAAAATCTTCCCCTAGCTATTATGACCATTAACAAGATTCTGTAGAGTTAAATTATAATCTTTTATTAGGTTAAATATATATTTGCTAAAGCTATTGCAGCTATGTACTTTGCTCAGCATCTTGCTGTTCAAGATTGTAAAATGCTGAGTCTAAGGCACTTCATTCTAGGACCTGAATACAAATAAGTGTGTGGAAATGCCTGTTTTTCCAGCATGCAGGGCCACCTGGGTATCCACTTCAAAAGCTTCTTCAAATTTGCAGAGGGGCCAAATTAGCCATTGGTTAATGGCTAATCATCCTACAATGGCATTTAAATTACTCGGTTCTTTCTTTAGTGGAGAATAATAGACATAGATCACCGCATGAATTCATCTGGATGCAGCTTGGATGTGAACTGTCACTGGAGTGTCCGTGAGTGCCTTTACGCTGTCATGTGTCCTTGGCTGCCCAGCTCCTATAACCCTCTCATTGATCTGCCCCACCTCAGAGTAAGATCTCCATCTACCATGGAATATATCCACCAGGCATGCTGTTGAGCAGGAAGCTGCCAAGTTACAATGACGGTCACATTTCTCTGCCTTTCTTTTTATTAATTGAACCAGTGCCTGCTTCCTGCCAAAAGCTCTGAGGAAATGCTGTACTAATCATTTTATCTCATAAACAGCATTCCTGTATCTACCATGAGCTTCAATGAACTTTTGCATCAGCTTCTGAGTAAATTTACCAGTGTCACTGGTCTGGCAAAAACAAACATGTACTGCATGAAAATGGATCTGAGAGGGAACAACCTTGTATCTTTTGAGAGTTAGAAAGAAAAGGGTATCCTAAAAGAGCAAGAACAGGGAAGATTATGACCCTTATGTACAATACAGTAGTAACATTAGGATTTCCTTTTTTTGTCTTTTTGCTCTTTCTCAACTTTAAGAACAAGGAGAAAGTATATGACAGTGTTTCAAGGAGAAAAACTGTTGAAGAAGAGCTAGACAATTCTGTGCTGGGGAACCAGCAGTGTCATGCATAAGCAGAAAAGTTAATAGCTATTGTAGACCAGGTACTGCTCTTAGACTAGTTTTTCTGAGCCAAAAGCTGATGTGGGTAATACCTGTAAGAGAAGTGAAAGCTAATCCTGTGAGCAAGGCAGAAAATAATGTGGTGAAGGCATAGTACAAAAAACATGAGTAGCTCTTAGAATCCTCGTGCTACTCACCACACTGCCAGGAAATTGAGCTAGTTTTGTGCTACATGGGACAGAAATCTTTCGTACACTTTGAAATGCTGTGGGCTACATGAGTTAACAGGAGATTAACTGGCAGTCCTAACTTGGTATATTGTAAGGTAAAATCTAGCTTGTGTATGTTTTCATAAATGTAAATACATAAACTCTCTAGTATGCATTCTGTATGAAGTGCTGTCTGCCTTACACATAATTGCAAACACGGATTGCTGCTTTAAAGGATAAAAAAAGGCAACATGTATACTTCCTGATTAAGCTTCTGTGTTTATAACTCCCTTTTACCTACTGCCAGCCAAGCAATTCTAATCATGTAACAGGTACATGCTCAGGTTTATAGAGTGCAAGCTTGTGAACAGTTCAGGGCAGCACTTGCAGAGGATAAAAATAGCAGTTTCTTTACTCACTATGTCTGAACTTGGTTCAGAACATCTCTTGTAGCACAAAAATAAAATGTGTATCAGCTAAGGCTGCAACTTATCTGTATGTATGGCAGTTGTGCCTCTGTTCTAGATCTACAATCAAAGAGATTATAAAATGTGCGTTTTGCACTTAGGGTAGGGATTTTATCCTTGTCTGGATGTGCATATGTTCTTCCTGAGGAGCAGATAGCTTCTCTTTCTTGGTCTGCATAATATGCGGGTCCACCACACACAACTGCTGAGAACCTGTTCGATCACAGGACTGTTCAGGACTTATTCTGCACTCAGGGATGCTTTATCAATAACAATAATGAAGCAGAAGCCTGCTGTGTGTTTAGGACAAACTCAAGGAGAACAACCACCACCTTATGCAACAGGCCGTCTATGTGTCATGCAGTATGTAGTGTCCAGGGGGTGAAACAGTAGCTGGCTTACAGCAGCTTCTCTCTGTCACTCAGATCTCTGCTATAGTTAGGGAAAAAGATGTATACCTGTACTCAACTCAGAGAGGCAGGAATTTTGACTTATTTACTCCAACAGCTTGTTTTACAAACCTGGAGTCCACATAGTGATTTTAAATATTGTGTAAAACTGTGCAAGTGGAGTGATCCACAGACCTGGATAAGCATGGAGCTACTGGGGAATTATTCCCACTGCTCGCTGTCATGAGGTGTGGAGGTCTCAAGTGTCTTTCTATGAAGGCTCATTTTCCTTCCTTGCAGCAATTCAAGTCGGTATCAGAGCTCCCCAAAGGATCCCTTGATGCTGGATGTTTGTCCACGGAATGCTACATACCAATGACTTAACTGCAATATAAGCCCACAGATCTTTCATATTCAGGCAATTAGTCTAACCTCTTCTCCTTTCTTTACTCTAAAATCTATAAATTCTGTAACACACATTATGTTGTAGAATGTGCCAATAAAACATGCCTAGATTGTGTTTTACCATTTGGGACATTTTTTTCCTCCAGAGATTGAATTTGGGTTTTTTGAGTCTCTGAGGAATTCAGTGTTGGCCAGCTAAAGTAATTCAAGAAAACCTGGAGTCCTTGTGGTATGAACTGTGGTTGTTGTACTGGGCCTTCTACCAACAGTTCACAGACCAGAGCTCAGGGACCACTCCTGCTCCTCATCACCCCAACGTTTGTGCAGAGCTGACCTGTGGGCTGCACGAGGCCTCGTGCCCAAAGGCACCTGCCAGGAAGTGGCCTCCCTGTCTGTAGGGCAGCACTGTGGTCCTTTTACTACTACACAGTGCAGTGCACAGCATCCTGTGTCTTTCTGAAACTGCATCACAGCCCATAATATTGGAGCCACTGGAAACCAGATTAGGGAAATATGTGCTGGTAAACTAAGTTTGTTTAATCCTCTTCATCTCTGTGATTTTCCCCTTCAAGCATGTTTCAAAGGTATTTTAATCTCCTTTCATGTAGGCCAGAGAAGGCACCAAGGCTTGCAGCTTGTCCACACTTAGCAGAAACAGTTACCACACTGTGTGTTCACACACTGCCTTAAATAACTCTCAAGTGTGGCCAAACAGACGAAGTCCTTAGGATTGCTTGAATTCCTCAAAATGCTTTGAAATGTCAGATCAAAATCCTTACGTAACCCTTGCTAATTAGCAGTCTCCCCCAATAGAGGACAAAAGACTTACACATTCTGGATGATTTTCTTTATTCTGCTTTCCCTCACACAATTTAAAAGATTCCCTCTCTCCTCAGTATTAGACTTCTCTGCTCTATTGGCTACTACTCTGTACCGATGCTTTCCCATGAGCTATTGGGCTCCTGGTGACAAGGAAGAAGTAAAAGCTTTTTTTTTTTTCTTTTTCTTTAGAGATGATATGCTTCAAGTAGGTGCTTTAGTCTCTGAAAAATGATAATAGAAGCATAGCTTGAGATGAGCAAAACCAGCAAATACCTCCAGCCCACGGCTATTGCTTGGGGGAATATTTAACTATAGAAAGAATTGTAGAACTTTTATTAGTATCAGCTTGATGAGTCTATTGAAGTTCCTCTGCAAGGTACAAAAAGTCCCATAAGAAGAAGAACATACAGTAATTTTGCTCCTTCTTTGTACCATGGTGTGAGGAAGGCTGTAAATAGCAGGAAAAGTGTAATTACTAGTCACACTCCTTTCTGTTGAGCAATTACCTTTTTATTGATTTTTAAAACTCAGGGGTGGGATGCAGAAGTTGGGAAAAACTAAGTGGTGAAAGCACTGAGCTGTACATGGTTTCTGATGCTTTTTTCCCTCTGAAGTGGCATGCACGGCCTCGTGCTGCATACATGCAAGTGGCTTGTGGATGATGGCCTTGTGTTCTCCAGAGGTCCAGAAGTACTTTAGTAATATGTGCCAACATGGGTGCAATTGCTTCTTGGCCTCTTTTGAAAGCCAGAACTCCTCCAGCTTTCCCTTCACCCAACCACCCAAACAAGTAGAGGAGAGGTAGTAGAGTGCCCTGTTCTGTCCCTCCCATTCTCCTTCCTGCCAGCTCCTTCCCAAGGGGACCCTGCCCCATGGCCCTCAGCAAGGCATCCAGCAATCATGGAGCTCTGCAACACCCTTGGCCAGACTCGTGCCACCTCAGTTGGTTTGGCCTGGAAATAAATGGCTCCAGCAACTCGAAGCAGAGTCATATCATGGTACAAAATGACTCTGCTAAACAAGGTTGATGGGTCTGGCAAAGGCAGGTCATGTCTGCTCAGTTTCAGAGCAAAATATCACTGTAAAAAAAAAAAAAAAAAAAAAGCCATGTCCTTGGCTGAAGATAAACAAACCCAGCAAAGCAAGGTTAATCCTTTTAAAATGTAAATATTAAATTAAACTTTCATTTTAATGACACCCTTGGGTCTGATGCCCTTTGCCTGGAATACCTCCCCTCTCTCCTCTGCTGCTGAGCTGGGATGGGAACCCATCCCTTCCACAGTATGGGGAACAAATTGTTCAAGGTGGGAGGAAGCTGTCGTAGCTGGATTCTTGTCTCTCAGGATGACTACACATGCAAAGAAAAAAGCATCTGAGCAGGACTATGGAGGAGAATCTGCTGATGGTTTGAACAGCAAGTGGGGCATGGAGTCTTAGCAGCTGCTCTGAGGTGCAGCTGAGCCTGGCTGTCAGGCAGCTTATAGCATGTCTGGGGGCCTCTCTGCCCCCAGAATCATAGCAACACTGCAAAAAGTCCGGCTACTCCAGACTTTTTAGTTAAAAAGCACAGGAGAAGCAAAAAAAGGTAAAAAGGAAGAAATGGTAAGAAGGAAGAAATGGTAAGAAGGAGACAAAAAATTAAAAAAAAAGAGGCTGAGATGTAAAGGCACATAAATCTAACACTTTCAGTGATGTTCATGAAACCAGCTGAACCTAGAAGAGGGCTGAGGTAGGCTGGCACTCTGTTGAGTCCAGAGTGTCCCTCAAAGTTATCATGATGAGGGCCAGTGGCTCTGGGTAGGGATACAACACTCCCTGAGCATCTCTGTGACATTAGGAATCCCCCAAAAGATGTGATGACTATTGTTTTTATTCACCAGTTAAGAGTAATTTCTAGTGCAGCAGTTTTGGCCCATTTGTTCCTTCTTCTACATTCCTCCTGCTTACAAAGTATGATCTTAATGCAGTCCATGGGTGTAGTTGTTTGGATTAACCTTGTGTTTCTATGAGTGAAGTTTGCTAATTCTTATAAACAATTTTATTTTCCCAGCTGAGCTGGACTTTGGACAACTTGAAATTCAGGTGTCTGCATAATAGTGCTGAAAAGCACAATATAACCAGTACCTGGGAAGCCTGTTATGCCTGCCCACAAAGGGACCTTTTCTCTTCTCTGCTCAGCAAAGAGAGGAATTTTAAGTCACCCTGCCTTTCCATCCTCGGTTTGTAATTCTGTTGCTAAGTGGCAACAAAAGAAGATTATCGGATCACAGATTAGCAGAAACCTCTATTCAGTGCTCTTGTGTAATTATACATTTCAGTTACTTATTTGATAACTGATTTTTAGCTGCCGTGCTCCTACCCTACCCTTACTCCTCCATAGACCTGTTATCCTCAGAGGCTGGTCAGGATCCTGAACAACTGGCCCTTCCTTTCCATGCTCACCCTCTGGACCCTGGGGTGGCTCTGAAAGGTAGCAGGGTACCCTGAGTGGCTTAGAAACTAATGTCCTACCCTAGTGTTTCTGAATATTTTGTTTTGGGTGAAAGCAGGAAAGAGTGTATAAAACAGTGTAGGGAATTCAGATCTTTCCGAGGTCACCCATTCACTTCCTTCATTGAGAAATTCCCTGTTTCTTTTTCTTTCTTGGCAGTCATTGCAGTTCCACTCTCTCAAGAAAGCAGCTGGTCAAGCAGCTTCAGAAAGTGGAGGAAGAAAAAGCCTGAGTGGCCAAGGTAGTTACTAAGTGTTAAGGGTGAACCTCTAGCAGAAGTTGCTTAGAGTGGGGTTTGAGAGGGAATCGGTGAAAAGGCACAGAAAAACCAGGAAATAGCACAACTGGCTGGTGTCAGGGATGTAGACAGACAGGGAGTCTGAGACCAGATGTCATTTGTCAGCTGGGAGGAGAGGATGGTTGTGCACAGCACAAAGCTTGAAGAGCAACGGCCTCCTCATGTAGGAAAGTGGTCAAAAATTGTTGTAGATGATTTTCAGTTGAAAAGCTGCACCAAGGAGAACCACAAGAGGAAGAGGAGATAGAAGGGCAGAGCTGGGCAGGGACCTGTCCCTGGGACTCAGAGGGAGGAAGAAACATGAGCTGAGCATTTAATAAGCACAAGGAAGGGGAGGAGGAGAATTGCTTGGCTAAAATGGAACTGAAAGGTAGGATTAGCAGAGGGAATGGTGAGAAACGGAAGCTGCAAAACAGCAGAAAGGAAGGATGTGTGGAGGGACAGAGGTAAGCAAAAGGATACACTTTGAGGAGTTGATGAACACAGAGTGTCATGGAAATAAAACATGGAAACTGGAAGTAGCAATGTATAGAAAAGCAATTATCTGGGCAGTTCAATAAATCTGCTTTCCAAGCAACTGGTATTTTCAATGTCTTTTATGCTTCAGTATCCCAGGGAAGCAGCAACTCAAGAAAAAGCAAGGCTGAAACAATATTTTTGGGGCAGTCTCTGTGTTTTAAACTATAGCTGGCATTAAATATGCTGTCCATGTGCCTACTCAAGGCCTTGTGTTTGATGGACATCCTGCTTTACAGAGCCCCTTGCAGAGGAGACTTTGGGCTTTTTTCTTTTTGTTTCAGCTTTTAGAAGGATACAATATGCACTGGTCTTTTTTCTGAAGAGCTTGTGTAATACTCCACTCTGTGTCACTCCACTCTGCCCTAGCGTTGCATGTAATTTCTCTTTGGAGGTAACATTGCTGTTTTCAAACAGGACACTGTGTATGCTAAGATCAGTTTTAGCTCAGTGTCCACACCAGGGTAGCTAGTGACTACAGTAGTGAGTCAAATAATGGAACTCTTGCTGGGATATGCTAATTCATCTGATCAAACACAAGACAAACACTCACTTTGCAATTCTTACCCCAGAACTTTAGTTCTTACCCCGTGTATGTTATGCATCTCCTTCAGACTGGAAGAAGAGCTCCTCATCCTTAGCAGCAAGCAGCAGGAGGTGTTTGGTGCCCTTGCAGCTCTTTTGTTTTGGCACAGCACCCTGGATGAGGACAGGAGGCTGCTTAATTTCTTTCCTTCCCATCTGAGTCCATCTGGATCTTCAGCTCTGAGACACTTTTTTTTTTTTTTTTTTTTTTTTTTTTTAATTTCAGTCTGAAAGGGTAGCATTCACTTCATCATGGCAGTGCCCAGGGACTGCTCCAGAAGTACAGGCCTGGGACAGCTGGCCATGAAGAGATGGTGGAAAGCAGAGAAGCAAACAGGCAAAGGGACCAGTGTGTACTTCTGAACAGTGATACACACAGCTTCTGCTTTTGACTGCTGCCCCCCTGAGCAGTCTGCTTTTGTTGAAAAAAAAAAAGGTTTTGACTAAGATCAGGTAGGGCCCTTCATCTGAAGTAATTCTGGAAGGAGGAAAAACATCATTCAAAAATAGAAACCATTCTGTTTTCACTCCTACAGACATCCATCCTACTGTCTTCATGATTACTCATCTGTGTTCTAAACTTCGTCTTTGACCAGAGTTGTCAAAAACGGAATTCCTTGCATCCATGAAAAATAAATGAGTAGGACCCTGGCAGCCTCGCTATTTGTCAGAATATCCAGTTACAATAAGGTGACTAATTTGTCCCTGACCTATGTATGTCCCTATATGACTGCTGTGATTAACATAGTAACTCCCATTAGAATTGCACTTGCCTCTCATGTCAGACTGAGTTCTGCTCAAAAGGAGGAGGAATTGCTGGACTCTCTTCTTGTGCCCTTGCCTAGATGCTGAGGAAAATACCAAATGAATGCTGAAGGAGCGAGCACAATAGTGCCCTCATAGCAAATAGGGTCTAGTCCTGACCCTAGGCCAAGTCTAGTTTCCTCTTACAATTCTTTCAGAATAGTGGGATGGAAAGGGTGAGCCTCTAAAGAAAGAAGCACTGATAGAAGAAAAGCAGCTTGCTGTGGAAAACCAACAAAGCAAGGACAGAGAAAAGGGTTGAAAATGCATACAGTGTTGCACAACACGTAACAAGCTTTCTGCTAGCTTTCTGAGGGAGGGAACCTCCTGTGCTGCTTTGTATAATTTTTTTCTCCAATCCCAACTTAGTTTTTGCTCCTCAAAAAAAAAAAAAAAAATCCATAATATCCATTCTAAAGATGTCACTGATCAGCTGTTCCCTTTGATTTACAGTGATGCAGAAACCATCACACAGTGAACTGAAGTGCTGGGATGTCTTTCCCCCCCCGCCCCCCTCACCCCCCATAGCTTGACTGATCACCTGTACAAACCTAGGACACAGGTAGAGCTGCCTCAGGTTAAAATCATGGAAAATTGAGAGGAAGAAGAATGAAGGAAAAGAGGATGGATATTCTGGAGATTTTGCTTGGGAATTACTCAATGATAAGACCAATAAGGAAACTTACTGCTCCCCAAGGACACCTTTTGTCAGCTGCACTTCTCTTTGTCAGGTTGAGTATTGTTTTTCTTTTCATTACAAAAAGTGTCAAAACTTCAGAAAGAAAAATGCCCTAAGTGCTTCCTAAGGGATTCATCCTTCAAGAAAAGTGTTGAGATGTTGCTAGAGAACATCTTACTTAAGACATCAATGACAAAGCTGGGAAACCATTATTTGGAAGGGATGTTTTACCTACATGAAACACTAGAAAAGGGAGCCTGTATTGCACTCCAGGACCTTGTTCTTTATTCTCGCTGGGTTTAATGAGCACAACTGGTTCCATTTGAGCACCAGTAAAGATAATTTTTGTTTCTAACCAAGCCAAAATTCTTTCAGATGCTCTGGAAAAGCCTCGCTGGCTGTCGAGGCATTTTTTGCCAGCCACTCTGCTGCCCATCCCTTGCAGAGGCGTCTGTAACGCCTCGTTTTTCGGGTACCTCCGTGCGCCCCGGCTAGTACTGCCCCTCTCAGCATCCCTCAAGTCTCGGGGCATTCTGGCGCGCCTGAGGCTGGGGACACCCGCGGTCTCCGGCTGCCACCTGGTGGCATCAGGCACCGCATGCTGTCACCTCCCAACCCTGCGTTTGGTTGGTTGGTTGTTGTTTTTTTTTTTTCCACCAACTCCAGGAAAATATCCTGCTGAAGGCAGGCAGGGATGCGAGCCTCACGCTTTCCAACTGCAGATGGAAAGAATTAATGGTTCTGCTTCGAGAAATGCGTAACACCCTTGGTGCCTCCAGGGAAGTAGCTGGTCATCTGCTGGTAATAAATATAAACCAGTTCTCTCCTCCGCCACACCAGGGAAAATGCCTGCCATTCCTCTGTCACTCTGATGCAGAAGCTTATCTGTAGTGGCAGACAGAGCCAGCCACAAAAAAAAACCCCAAACCTAACAATCATTCTGTCGCCAAGGTAAATCAAAAAAAGAAAATGCTGAAGGCAGTTTTCCCTTGTCTTGGAAAGTCTGGATTTCTTTTGTAATGCTCTGCGAAAAAAAAAAAAAACAAACAACAAACTTAATGCACTCAGATAGGTTAGATATTGTCAAACTCCAACTCCTTCAAACAAAAAAGCACCGAGTCTGCTGGATAAGTGGGTGGCACAGTGGAATATTTTGATTCCTGCTGATCCCTTAATCTGGCTATAGAACAGAGTGGGAAAAGGTAGATGTGGGAGAACAACACAGAGGGGTTATCTGAGGGGCAGGGTTTTTTGAAGGAAGCTCTCTCTGCAATGAACCGGGTGGTGCTAACTGCTAATTTATTTGTGGTACAAATTCCTTCCAGTGCAGCAAACATTCCTCACAGATTATTTCTCTCTAACACACAGCACATAATTTTGTAAGTTCAGACTGACTGGTACATTCAGCATATTGTTCCAGAAACAACTTTTAAAATAACAGCTTATCTCCTTCTTCCACACCATCGCATACTGTGTCATGTTGTCCTTTTCTGCTAATCAGCTGATGCAATAAATCAGCTTTCAGGAGCCTAAAATTATGTTTGCAGCAGAACCTCACTGCTCTGGAGCTTTCTACCTCAAATTATTTTCTTGCTACTCACACCAGATCACATCAAGAATGTTGCCATTCCATTCACGTGCTTCAAAAATGCTCTTCTTTTTGTTTTGTCATAGGGCAGAATACTCCTCCTCAGTGAAAAACCTGAACAGGATTTCTGAAAAACAAAGACATCCTGGGACAGCATCATGCTCTGCCCTTCTTGGATTTTGCACTGTGGGTGTAGTGTCCCAGCTGTATCCCCTCCCAACTTCTTGCCCACCCCCAGCCTCCTTGCAATGTGAGAAGCAGAAAAGGCCTGGATGCTCTGCAACCAGTGTTCAGCAGTATCTGATGCATCTCTGTGTTATCAACACTGTTTTTGTCACAAATCCAAAATGTAGCACCATAGGAGCTACTGTGAGGAAAATAAACTCTATCCCAGCCAAAACCAGTACAATGGGATACCAGATTGCACTAGAAGTTACCAGTGGAATTTGTAGGATGGGGATTACAAGAAAATGGTGAGATCTTCGGTAAATTATACACTGAAATATCTCTTGTAAATGGGCCTTGAATGCTCAGGATTTTTTTAAACAGAACTTTTGCTTATATATCTCCTTTAAAAGACTTAAATATCTCCTTAATCTTTGAACAGCCAACTATACTTCTAGACTCATCTGGATTAATTTACAAGTCCAATTTTACTGTGCTTGCTTTCCCAGCTCCTAATACTGTTTTATGCTCTATAGGTGCAAGTCTAATTTTAAACCAGTTTGCAGGAATTTCCTTGGATTTGAAAGGAGGAGAACATAATGGGAGGGGGTGAAGATTTAAAGGCAACTCAGAATATTTTATTTTTCTATAATAAAAAAAACATTATTCTGAATGATAAATGGCAAAATGGTGAGTGGCCCTGCACACAGGGCGAGTCTCTCCCTGCCAGCACAAGTTGTGTGTTGCCAGATGTGAGTTACATCAGGTGCAATGCATCATCTGGGAGATGTGACTCCATCTCAAAGCTGATGCCGTAAGTACATAATTCCTTCTACCTGGAAGCTCTGCTTTTAGTTTTCTTTTCAAGAAAGGATTAAAAAGAGTAGTTGGTAATGCAGACTAAAACAATAAATCTGCCTTACATTGGAGAGGAGTTTTTCTCTAGGGGAAGAAGGCAAGGGAAGCAAGGAAGGCACCAGCTTGACCAGTGTGGGCATCAGAAGGCAGAGAAGGCAACCCGCCAGGCTGGAGGTTGCCCAGAGAAGCTACTGCAGTCCTGCCCTTGGTACCCAGCCTGTGCCCTCCTGCTGCCCTGTGCCATGTGCCTGCCACCAAGCTGCTCCTAGCTGGTCAGTGTCCTCAATCATCCTGTGCTCCACAGCTATTCCCAGATACCGTCTCTAGCAGGAGAAGGGTAGTCAAGTGATTTGGGAGGTTGAATTCCAGGCCTGATGGAGACCTGTCAGTTGGTACCAGCACTGTCCTCTCAAATTCTGTGCTCCTCCAGGGTTTAAACTTTAGCCACACTCCAAAGACATTGGATAACCATTAGCCAGGGAATCAATCCATGTTGTTGCTTAATCACTGGGAGGTGATATGTCATCCCTAAGTTTTATTTGCTAGAGATAACAGATCTAAGAGAAATACTCTGACGAAACATCTGAATCATAGGTCAGAAACCACCTTGGATCTGAGGTGGGAGGGCTATAAACACTCCCTCCTCCCCCGCCTCAGGGCTCTGCAGAACAAAGAACACCAGGTTGGAAGGGACCTCAAGGATCATCTGGTCCAATCAAGGATCATCTGGTCCAATCTTTCTTAGCTAAAGCATGGTCTACATGAGATGGCCCAGCATCCTGCCCAGCTGAATCTTAAAAGCATGCTGTGTTGGGGAATCCACCACTTCCCTGGCAAGTTTATTTTAATGGCTGATGATTCTAATTGTGGGTAATTTTCCTTCTGTCCAACTGGACTCTCTGCAGGAGTAACTTTTGCCCATTACCCCTCATCTTTGCCACACAGTTTTCCTCTAGTGAATCCCCAGCACCTTCTGGAGGCATTCCCACTGTTTGGCTGGAGATACTTTTTGTTATATATTATAAGGAATAAAGTTTCAGGGCATTTTAAAACCAGTGCTATCACTTTGTATGCCCATTTCAGTAACTAAAAGAAAATAATAAAGTAACTAGAGGGAACATCTGCACAATGCGAATCCTTCTCTCCCTGGGCTTTCCCAGCCATTTCAAGGCAACAATGGAAGGGTATGTGTGCTTGCAAGCTGTGGCTCCTGGGCCGAGGCCTAAACAGGCTCAGGTAAACAGAAGCCATTCTTCTTCTTGTGCCAATAAATTCAGGTCTGGCAGGTCCTGCAGCTCAGCCTGTGCTGGCAAATTTGACATGAAGCACTGAGAACCTACAGAACCTCAGGTGCCCAGAAGCTGACTTTCCAAGTTTGTGTGTTTCAAGATAGGTTCACAAACGGCACCTCACTGGCACCCTGAGCCCCTGGGGAACTGTTCAGCCCAGTCTCACCTCCTCACGTGCAAAAGGAGTTTGCCACCGACTTCCACCCCCCCTCCTAATTTTGACCCAGGTTGGTTCACTCAAAGGAGTGTGTTCAAAAGCCCGTGCTGGTGTCAGGCAGAGGGCACCTCTCCTACCCACAGGGCAGGAAGAGCAGATGGTTTTCACTGTTTTTTTTTTCTCACGGGGAGCTCAAAGGCTACCAGAAGGGACAAGGAGCCAGTCAAGGAGATAACCAGAGCTCACAGCTCTGCTGCTATCACAATGAGGCAGAGGGAATGATACATTTTTGGGATGTCTCGGGGCCATAAACACTTACCATCACTCTCCTCAGGAGAACAACTGATTTATTTAACTGATTTATTGTTGATAACCCTGACAAGCTTTAAGCCTTTGATGGTGGATGATGGTCAAATGCCCAGGAAAGAACTGAGCCTGGAAGAGATCATCCTGTCTTGCAAAGTCTAGCCTGGCTCCCAGTACATGCTAAGGCACAACACTGAAAACACATTCTCATAGGTGCTCGGGAGGGGGGCTCCACTTGCCCTCCTGCTGGTTCACATTTGTGGGCACTGACGTAGTGAAGAGCCAAAGGAAAAACACATCAGGGAAGAGCTGTCACACTGGTATTTCAGTGTAACTGTGCTCTGTTACTTTTAGATAAGAAAATTACAGACTTTGTCTTTACTTTTGAAGTCAGAACAAGGTACCTCTCACAAGGATAAATGCCTAGGGGCAGTCCTGCTCTCAGGGTTATCTAGAGGTCAGATGCTAACCAGGCGTTTGCATTAGTTTGGGTCTCTACATTCTGCCCACCAGCCACCATCACTTAGAAAACACAGCTCCAGTAGTAGTGACTCGTTTAATCTGATGGACGTTCTGCCAGCATTAGCACATGCTGATAGCTTCTGAAGTCTTGGTACAAGACTAAGACAAATAATTATTCACTCTTAATTAATCTATTCAAATAGACTTCTTGCAGCACTAGCAAATATGTCATAAAAGTTTATACATGAACAATACACAGAAAAGTCAGGATTTCTGTGACAGTAATGACTCTTACATTGTCTTCTGGATATTAACAACTATATGTTTTAACAACTATAAAATTGAGACAATATTTTATACCATATTGTTTCTAAGTATAAACAGCTTATTAGCTTGACTCAAAGCCCAGCAAGTCTATGGATGGGTTGCTGTTGTCTTGCATCAAGCTCTCACAGAATTCAGTGTGCTAGCAGAATTTTTTCACAATCTTTAAGATAGCAGGACACCAACGTTTATTACATCTGTAACTTTCAGGTATTCCTTCAGGCTGTCTGGGAAATCCCAATCCTCATTATATCTTCAAACTTATCATTTGCAATAGGTAAGTTAGTGTTTTCACCAGGGAAATGAAGAATAAATTAAAAAATACAATAAATAAAATATACAGTAGAGATCTTTATTTTAAGATTGCATAAAACCCACAAAATACTCCATTAAAAAGAAATAAGTTCACTCTCTCTAACTGCAGGAAAAAGTGGTGATCACTTAAAACTGCATGCTTGCTTAAAAGTAAATAAAAAACTTTAAAAATTAAGTTTAAGAGATAAATAACCAAAAGGTCCATGCAACTAAGTAGTTTGATTTGCTTGGAAGCACTCCTCCTCAATTAAATGTAATGGCCCATCTGTCAAGACTCATCCTGCGGACAGTAACTATAGTTCCTACTTTTTATTATTATGTTTGGAATCAACTTTTACACTCTCTTCAGTAAAATGAAATACACTGAAAGCATTTCTAGTCAAAGGCAAAACATATCAGTGGAAACCATAACACTGCAGCTGCAGGAAAACTCCAGGAGAGATAGAGGCAAGCAGCAAGCTCTGCAGGTGCATGGGCTTTGCATTACCATATGGCCAGCTTGGCTGACTTTACAGGTATGAGATGAATAGAGTACCAATGTAAAATACTTTTTTCTACTCTGACAAGACACCTGAAGTGTATGGCTACAAAATTAATGTTAAAATGTTTCACACTGCATACAAATAAATATTTACATGTGCAGATATACTTAGTGTCCAGCAGTGTGCAGCACTCTCTTCTGCTTTTGCCACATAAAATTACTTTTATTTCCATGAAGCTTAAGTGTTGCAGATTTATAGGGACCCTTCTCTTTTCTTGTCAGAGCTAAGGCAAGCTGCCATACTACAGCAGGACAGAGGCCACCCAAGCTCTTGTACTGGAGCCAGCAGAACCTTATGCAAACACACTCATCAGGCTGCATTTATATGCTTGTACCTGTGAGTCCACAGACAGAATGAAAATCACTTGGCTAACTGCACTTGTGAACCAGGTCCTACAGATGTCTAGGGGCCATAAACTTTGCCAGCAAAGCCACTGACTGAATCTCTGGCTCTAAAGCTAAGATCAGTTTTGGTAGTTTCGCTGAAGGACAAATTAGGAGCCAGTGCAAATGCTTGGCTTGTCCATGTCAGCCTAGATCCAGCCCAAGTAATTAATTTTTACATTGAGGTACTAAAAAAAATAAATGCATTTTTCAGCTTTTTTTGCTACTTGCTGTTGTTAACCCCTGTGCTAATACACAAGTATTGATTGCTTAAGGTACAAACGCTGATAACCTGAAATTGTGACATCCCTCCAGGAGATCAACACACCACTGCCCTGAGGACATACCAGCTTAAGTGGCCAGTGATCTTCTCATGAAGGAGAAACTTCTTAGCAATTCACCACGGTGTGGAGATCTACAGCTGCAGCTCAGGGGGAGCTGCCCTGGCCTGCAAGGCAATAGATGGCAAACATGCCACAAGAAACTGCTGCCTCGTATGAGGGACTTCAGCACATACACTAAATAAGCAGTTCAGAAACTTAACTTGTGCTTTGCACACTACTGTCCAACACTAGATTTTAGACTTTTTTTATGCCTTCCCATAATTATGCAGCTGTGGTTAGACGGTATTATTACACTAACTGAATAATTAAAAGCAACAACAAAAACAGCAAACAAAGAAAAAAATGTATTTCCCATATCCTTCCACTTCAAAAGCATCACTGCCAATGTTGCCTAAGAACAACAGCAGATTTCCTTACTAGCTTCTTGGTCATAATCCTTATTTATACAAACTACTGAAAGCGAGTCCATGTCATTCTGAAAGCTCCAGCAAAGTTGAGTCTCAAGAAAAAGCCTGAGGTGAGACGCATGCATTGACAGGGGTGCTGGACACCATCTCCCCTGCAAGGGGCCAGGCTACGAGCGTGTGTACTGTACTGTGCTGTATTTGGTGACCCTGGAAGACTTGCTCGTCATGGCGCTGGCAGAAGGCGGCCCTTCTAAGTTGGAGCCTGCCTGGTTGAGCAGGGAATCTGTGATCAACACGTGCTCTTGCCTTCCTGGGGTGGCACCGGCTGCCTGTTCAGCTCTGCTCTGCACCCCTGAGGCTGTCACCATTCTCTCATTCACCACTACGCTGTGCTCCTCTGCCAACGTGGGGAAGCTGAGTGAGCCCGGCTCTGCAGCAGGCACAAGCACCCTCTCCCGCTCCCTCACCACCACGTACTGGGAGTCAGGGAGATCCTGAACTGTCAGGGCTCCTGGCCTGGAACCCTCTGACTTCACCATCCTCTCTGTAACCACCACATTACTTCCATGTGGCAAACTGGGGATTTCCACCATAGCCTGTAAGCTTGATGCGGGTGCCAGCACTCTCTCTGTCACCACTATGTTCTCCTTAAACTGGGGCTCTAGAAAGGTGGCGGCTGAGCGGGCAGGAGCTCCTGCAGAGTAGGACGTCTCTGCTACAGTCAAATTGGCCTCAGCATGGGCAGTGGGAAGGGGCCGGGCATGGTGCTGGCCAGAGTGGGATAAGTAGGTTGTTTCCGTGACCACCTCCTTGGACAAGGTGCCTTCTCCTGTGCCATCAGCTGCATGCACCAGTGAGGCGGGCTGGAAGCGGCTGCGGGAGGCAAAAGCTTCCTCAGAGCTGGAAGCATTTTGCTGATCTAAGAATCGTGAGTTTGCGTCATTAAGACCGAAACCTGATTCATTCCTGTAGCTACTGTCTTTCATGTTGATGTGTCTGCCTATGCATATTTCTGCTAGAGTCTTAAATTTGTCTCCTAAATCGTCAAGGAAGTGGTCGTCAAGATCACCCTCAATAAAGCTGCAGCAGCCAATGGAGCCATGGGGGGACTCTGACTCTCCCTGGGAATAAACCAGGAGACAGTCATTTGCAGCCTTGGCTTCATCTTCATCCGCAAAAGAGAAAGCTTTCTACAGACAGAAGACAAAAGCAAACAAAAGTTGATTAATGCCAGCTCTAGACATAATAAATCTGAGAATCAGTAATGCTTGGTCAAAATGGTTAAAATAAGAAAATTTAACGGAACCCACAAAAACAGTTAACCAAGTGAGGGCAGTAACTAAAAATACTTTTTGCTTTTTTGTAGTCTGAACTTGACAGTTTACTTCATGAGAAGAAAAATCTGAGATTAAATTGAAAACCTTGAGTACTATCACCACCTGCTGCTATTCCTACCAGGAATGTTGCCATTTGTGATACTGCTCCATTCTCACATACATCTATTGCTTTTATTTTGGTTCAGTGAATGAACTTTAGCTCTAAATAGGCGCTCATGGCAGAGTGCCAAAACCCTGTCTGAGAATATCCTAACATTTAAATGCACATTCAATGAGTACAAGATGACATGTTATCACCTGCTATTGCCCTTTTTACTAGCATAGCCTGCAAGAGCACGCCCAAGGAGCCCAACGGCAAACTAATCACAAAGTTAAATGGCTTGATAAGTATGGGAACATAGCCCAGCACATAAAATTTTGAACTCCATGCATGCCACTCTGCAACAAGGAGGGTTCACAGGTTCTGACTCCAGTTGTTCCACGGCCAGCTCAGTCTGAAAGCAGCATCTGCACTGGAACTGCTGCCAGTGCTTGTTCAAATATCCAGGTACATGCGCTCACCAGCTCCAGTTCCAGGAGCAAAGGCAGCCAAATCCTCTGGGCCTGCTGAACCAGCTTCACAGAATACAGCTGCTGGCTTGTGCACAGAACCACTTTCTGCCACATTTGAAGTTATACAGTACATATTAGCTCAGGCATCTGTGTAATTATGGTACACATCCAATTGACACTGTGTGTTTATCTGCATTTAATCCTGGAAGTAGGCACATTACCTGAGACACTTGTACAAAAACAGCACATACCTGAAACGATTTGGTTTGGTTACCTGAATTACTCCCCCCCTATAACTTGAGTTATTTTAGCCTAAAAGTTGTAAAGAGTACTGTAGTATGACCTTTACTAAGCTCTCCTGCAGGACTTCAGTAGGCAGCTATGCTTAAAGCATGTCTTAATATTATGAAGTGCAAAGAGTGGAAGGAAAGCAGAATTGCTACTGTTTCATCTGTTCACCCAAGCACTCAGGAGACATACAAGTATCTTAAGCTCAAATCCTTCCCTGGCCTGAGGAGGTGATTCAAACCTGCACAGTTATTCCCCTGCAGAACCCCATCAGCCATCTACAGGGTGTAAAGATGTTTTATTTGTACAGGTGATGCTCCATCTGTACACTCCCTGGAATATAGAAGTGAAACTTTCACTCTAAGGAGCTCACCAGCCAAAGGACTAATGATGTGCATTAGGCAAAGAGAATTAGCTGCAATGAGTAGGAATAGCCTCCTGATCAATGCTGAGGTCACCACAAAAAAAAAAAAAGCCAGAAAGGGGATTGCAACATGTGCCTCATACGCTGCTGATGAGTGGCCTTCTACCCAGGCTACTGAGCAAAGAGACAAGTCCAGCATCAGCTACTTCAACAGCTACTTTGAAAATACAGACCCACCCTCTACTGTTTGACATCTCTGTCTTATCTTTCAGAAACCTGCTCCAGTTTGTAGCTGTGACTCATGGTGAGTCAGAGGTACCTCCCTACAGGCCAGTTTAATGTGCTTAAGTCCCTGAGATTTATATCTCAATCTTTCTTATGGTTTCCTCCTGAGCAAGGGGCTCCTTGGTCATTGCTGAATATTCCGGATCCTATTCCCAAGTGCCTCCCTCAAAAGAAGGGTCTCGTTGTGGAAGAACTTGTAAGCACCCAATGCTATAAGACTGAGCATTGTTGTGCTCCAAGTCCCACATGTGAGCCTAATTCAAAACTCCTTAATGCCCCCAACTCCTCATGCACACATTTGCCATTGTATCAGGACCATGGATATACACATACCTACTCATCTGTGTTTGTAATAATATGAACATTTCCCAATGCTAAGTGTAAATACCAAAATACTGTTAAGTTTCATGTCATATGCTTACGTCATTGAAGTAGTCTCTTAAAAATTCTTCATTCATGGCTCCTGCAGCTCTCACTGAGACTCCTCCTCCAGCCACCACCATCTTGCTGTCTACACCTGCCATGCTTTCAGCCCCTCCAGCTGCCACGGCTCCACAGTCAGCACCAGAAAGGAGATGTCTTTGTTCTTCCCATCTTTCCTTGGTAATGGTGTTGCAATGCTCTCTTACTTGAGAGGCAGAGCTGCCTCCTCCTGTTGCAGTTTCCTCTCCACTCATTCCTACTGCTGTTGCTGCTCCGCTGGTCACTCCTTTTTGGTTCACCAGTAGAGTGGGTGGGATGAGGCTTAGAACTGGCTACATAAATAACATGAATTAGGATGTGACATGAAAGGTGTGCTATCTAGCACACAGAACTCACCAAACCAGCAGTGGGGCTGGGTGGGACCTGGGAGGGTGCTGTCTTACGACTTGTTCGAATTTGCACTTGTGCATGTTGCTGCAAAGAGTAAAGGGCTTCCTGAAATAGGGTGCAGCTTCCACAACTGCATTCCCAGAAAGGATCATGGAAATGTTTATCTAGGTCATTGTTTTCTTGAAACTCAAGGGGCTGGGAGTGAAAGCAGGAAAAAAAACAACCAAACAACAAAAACAAACCAAAAAACCCACCCAAAAAAGGTCTGAAAAACTCCAGGGAGCTCAGCTGTTCCAATACAGACTCTGCCCAGCTTTCCTAAACATGAAGTGGAGGAGTGTGCACTGCCCACTACCTCTGTGGTGCTGCCTGGCCCGTTCTTCTTTTCTAGCAGTTTGGCTTCCCTGACAATTCTTTTATCACAAATTTATTGTGAGCATTGGCTCACGATCAAAGTCTTTTACCCTACTTCTGTTTCTTTGTTGCTGTGCAAAAGCATGCCAGTGTTGTGCTCTTGTACTTTGAAAACTGGGTTTTGTAGCATAACAAGAATGGGCAACCTTCCCTTGGCATTCACAGTTCCTTCTGCAGATTTGCACTTTTTTTCTGCTTTTTTTCCTTTTTTTTTTTTCTTTAAAGAATTTACTCTGTTTAATAAGGCAAATACACAGGGAAGTAATTTAAAATGCCATCTGAAACTTTAACTAAAAGCTGAGCTTCATAACCCATTCTTTTCCTGCTTTACCATGCTCCCAAAGCACGGAATAGAGTTAATCTTCCATGCATCCTTCACCAAGCCTTACAGGGTTAATTTTAAGTAATGTTCATGTGTGGTTAAAATCTGCTCTACAGCCCTGAAACGTCAGCCTATCATGTGGGAGAGACAGTGAGTGCCAAACTGAACACCTGGATGGAAATCAAAGAGCAATGCTGTTAGGGATACATGCCTTCTCCTCAGGAGCTGCCCCTTCACTGTTCCACTGACGTAACATGGCTTCGCTGTAGTCCGGTATCGCAGCAAATCCCTTTGCTCCTGAGCCGCAGGGACACAGCAGCAGTAACAATGGAAGAACTATGGGGAAACACAAGTTTGCCATTAACCACGTGGTGATGAGGGTCAAAGCATGCTCACACAGCCTGTACCAAAAATCGGTCAGCTCTCATTCTGAAATGTATCTTTAGTGAGCTAGTGAACAGAATGAGGGCTGGTAAAGTCTCAAAACACGTTCCTAAATGTTCAAGGTACTTCTTAGGAACATACGGCTGGCTGGTTTCCTAGAGAGAAAACTGACAAATAGCCTGTCAGGGCCTCAATCCTGCAGATGACCATACAGCCATATAGCTAGACTGCTATCAAAGATCTTGTATACTAAAACCAAGCCCTAAACATCATTGTACAACCTTAGGACTTCTGACTCCTCCTGTTCTTTTACCACTAGATAATGATGTGCACTCCACCTCATCACTTCTGTGACACCTCTAGAGCATTGCCTGGGGAACTCACTACAAGCCAGTTTCAGGAGCAGAACATAATCTTGTGGCATGAACTTCGTTTTGCCACAGCTAGATTGCTACAAGCCCAAGCAGTAAACTATTGCCATTTTAAACACAGCACTGGTACACATGGCCATACCCTAACTACAAGCATTCTTCTCTTATTTTCAGGCTTCTATTACGTCTTGCCAAAGAAAAACTTCACGTGCTGCTCAGAGCAAGGCACCAGACTTGGGTCTGCAGTGCGGGAAAAGAGAGTGGAAAGCACACTGCAGTATGAGTGGAAAGAGTTAGGGTTCACACGGATAGGCATGGGAACACTGAAGATTCCTTACTGCTTCCCCACCTGTTATTTACAGCGCCATAAACAAATATTACAGCTGTACACACTAATTTTAAAACACACCGCTCGAAATCCTTAGAAGGTGAAATGCTGATGTTACCAAAATTAGTTGGGGATTTGCCATGACTTCACACAGGCTAGGAGTTGACACAGGATATATCAAGATTATAAAACCTGGGAGCTGGTTTGTTTCTTTCCTGATGCCATGCAGACCGTATTTACACTGCTTCTGAGATAACGTGAAACAATTACTTACGCAGCAAAAGTAAAAACGCCAAGATGATTAGCGCAATCGCTCCCGGTCCCAGGCCCACTGACTTGGCGCCAATTATTTTCTCTTTGCATACGCCTTCCTCCGCACAGTTACAAACAGTCAGTTGCAGAGACTGTGCTTGAGCACAGCTGAACCCTTGGAAATCCTTCACTAGGATGGGAACTTCAGTTCTGCCCAGCTTCAGGTTTTGCGGTACCAGCTGTATGCTGGTGTCTGAGGCAGAAGGGGTTAAAGGAAAAGAAAAGTCAAATAAGAAATTAGTGGAGAAAAAGTTGACTTCTGTAAAATCAGGGAAATAAAACCTTCACGGCTTCCCAACAAAGCCCCCTCCAGTTATGTCCAGTCAATGCAACGGAATTAATTTTAATTAGCTGCTGTTACATCAGATATGCTTTCACTTTTATCAAGTAATTCATGCTGGTAACAAAGCAACCGTGCTC
Source organism: Apus apus (assembly GCF_020740795.1). Classification (NCBI taxonomy): domain Eukaryota; kingdom Metazoa; phylum Chordata; class Aves; order Apodiformes; family Apodidae; genus Apus; species Apus apus. The sequence goes on along the minus strand of NC_067283.1, from coordinate 111,668,440 downwards.
ACTTACAGCCTCAGAAGAGTTTCAAACCAGCAGAGAATTATCATGGAAGATAGCCCAATCACCTATACAGCATTAACCTTCATGTCATCTGGAGTGCTAAAGGCTGAATTCACAAAAAAACAGCTTCAGTCTTTGGAAGATTAATCTGTTGCAGACCACAGGCAGAGACCAGTGACCTATTTACACCTACTCCTATGGCTACCTCTTGTCTAGGACGCAGCTAGGTGTGAGAGGCCCAGGTGATGTTCCAAGCTGGAGAACACCACCCAATTTGGAAAACCTATGATCCCTACAACTACTGCTAGTCTGGCTGCTAGCAGGGTGAGTAAAGCTAAGATGTTTTCTGGTGCCTTGCATCTACCTGAAGCATCTTCTTCAAGCACTTTCCCTGGCTTATACGAACGGAAATGTAGGAAGAAAACACCCATCTCATTTTGAAATACTCACTAAAATGGTTTAGGACTTCTAACTTATTTTTGTTCTTAGCATGCTGGACAATCTTAGATGGGTGACACTGTATTTCCCCTATTCGAGGTCCACTGTGCAGACATATTTATTAATTTATTTTGTATGGTAGAGCAACTGCAGCCAGTAGCACCATTAGATCTCCAAGCTCTCAGTTTTAACAATGGGTATGCTTTTTGTGGGAAGACAGGAATGGTTTGATCCCAGCATTATCCATGAAATCCTGGTAAGCACAGACAGGCTGTCAAACTGGGCCAAGATGGTCCAACGGAGGGAAGGTGGCAGGCCCCAGAAGATATGACTGTGCTTTTACAGCCATTAAAAAGAAGGGAACAGAATGTGAGTGACGTGTCTTCATGTCTGACGCCATAGATTTTTGTTGTTTTTTTTTGTCTGGATCAGCCAAACTGTTAGTTGACTGGAATTAACAAATTACAACACTAGGGTTCCAAAGAACTAAAAGTGATTAAAAATGTATTTTCTTACCATTTCTGGATGCAATTTTCCATTTTTCTGCTGTCCCTTCTGGCTCATCAATGACAGTAAAGCTGAAGGGCTCACTGTTTGGGTAACCATCCAAATCATGAGCAGTAACATCAACTGATTTTGCATCTAAACACACAGTCTGCACAGGGTTCACAATAACTGGGCAGTTATCATTCTCATCTTTAACTTGAAGGACGACTGTGCCTGTGGCTGTTTTCTGAGGAAAATCTAAGATTTTAAAACACGAAAAATTTAATTAATTTGAAAAGTACAAAAAATTAATCTTAAAATAAATAACTCATTTTTTAGGATCTAGAACTCTGAAGTCTGCTGATTAGCTTAGATACTAGCAATTTCTACCTTGACAAGGGATGTTCCTATCAGACTTGGTCTTTGCAAAACTTTTACAGAAAGTTCACCTCCATCCAGTCTAAGAAGAGAAATGGGCACCTCAGGAACCCATTTCAAGGTTCATCCTATTTCAGTGAGTAGCCCGTATCTCTCCTCCAAATATAAAGCCTATGGGAAACTGCACTAGGTGCCTAACTTTTAGGCAGTTGGAGAAAGCAAGGTTAAAGCAACTGTATTTGTAGAAAGGCAAACTATTGCCTAAACAAACAAATTAACATGAAAAAACCCAACAACTTCCCAACTTACCAGTAGTTACACCTAATATGGTGAAAGTGTAGGTACCATTTACTACATGAGATGATTCGTAATCAAGTTTTTTGGCAAGTCGGATTTCACCTGTGGTAGGGTCTATTGTGATCAAATTTGCTGCATCTTTTCCTTTCATGTATCTGAATAAAATTTATATAAAGATGTATACATTTATAATGAGGAAAACAACCATCAGCAGAAAAAGCAGCTTCACAGTATTTTTCCTCTTCATTTAAAGCAGAGATCAAATCCATAGCTCTGAGGTCTGACACTCCTGCCACTGGGATTGGTTTCAACTATAAACCTAAGATTATAAATCACATGATTGTTTTGGTTGGAAAGGACCTTTAAGATTATCAAGTCCAACTGTTAACCTAGTCAAGTCCATCACAAAATCATGTCCCTAAGCACCACATCTGCATGCCTTTTAAATACCTCCAGGGAGGTATTTACTCAATTAACACAACCACTTCCTTCAACAGCCTGTTCCAGTGCCTGACAACCCTTTTAGTGAAGAATTTTTTCCTAATATCCAATCCAAACCTCCCCTCACACAACTTGAGGCCATTTCCTTTTGTTCTATTGCTTGTTTCTAGGGAGAAGAGACCAGCTTCCCCCTCACTACAACCTCATTTCAGGTAGTTGTAGAGAGCGATAAGGTCTCCCCTCAGCCTCCTTTTCTCCAGGCTAAACAACCCCAGTTCCCTCAGCTGCTCTTTATGCTCTAGACCCTTCACCAGCTTTGTGAACCCACCCCAAAAGCTGAAACTTGCTTTTCCCTCTAGAGCCAGGATTTAAGTGTGGAGGCATAATAAAAAGTCATCTCAGGCAGTGACACCAGATCAGGAGAGGGAGCTGTGCTGCCAGTCATGGTCTTCTTCCCCTTCATCCCTGCTCCCAGTGAAAGCTAAGCAGCAGCCACCCATGAGAGACTCTATTACAGGCACTGGGGAGAGGGGTCCACCACTGGGTATGTACCTCTTCTGGTCTGCACCATTTGTAAAAGCCACAGTGCTGATCCAACATTTTAGCTAAAGAGCCACAATTCACATTCTAAATACACACAGGGCCTTATCTAATTTACACCCAATCTGTCCAACTGCTAGATGCTTCTGCATATTTCTCCCTAACATTTCTGCAGATGATTAAGTCAGACGAGTAAACCTGCTCTCAAAAGCAGACAGGCATGACCAACAGCATGAAAGCACAGACAACGTCAGCCCAAACGCTCATCTCTCACCACAGACGACCAAACAAGCAGCATTTTCAAGTCAGCTGTTTTCTGCATAATGGAGTATTGACGATGACGTTGTTTTAGGTGTGAACTACACATATTAGAAAGCAACTGTCTTTGAAATTATTTCACTTCAATATACACAATTTTACAATCAGATGTGATTTCTGACATAGTTAGACAAAGAATCTTACGTAATTTGCTTTGCTGTTTTTCCAGTGTCTTCATCAATGGCTTGGTACTGTCCAATAACCTGTCTTAGCTGCATTGTCTCACTTGTTTCAATGACTTTTGTACCACCAGGGAATACAGGGCCTTCCCGCACGTCAATCACTTTAATTTTGATTGGAATTGTTTGTGCTTTAAAACTGTGTTTAATTGACTTGTGGAACTCTGCTTTGTTTGTAACAACAATGCCCAGGTTTAGGCTTTGCATTTTTTCATAATCCAGCTCCTAGAGCAATAAAGAAAAAAAAAAAAAAGATAAAATCACTCAGAATTTGACAGCATCTAATGTCTGGATAACATTAATGCATTTAATATTTAAATAATATTATTTCTTATTAGTGCAAAGAAGAACTGCTGGTTAACATATTAGTCTCAATAAACAATGTTTCAACTCTTTAAAAAGTACACAAAGAAGATTACTCTTATTTTTAATGGATGACAACATGCATGTGCCTTTGCATTACTGAATTCAAACTAATTTGAGTTTGGTGCAGAGTCCTACCCACATATTCTGTCTTTCAGCAAATCAGTGCTCTGCTACCTGGCTCCTTTATTTCTTTATAAAGCCCATTTATTTACTTAATAATGCTTATAAATTACTACAATTATCAGTTTTCAGATACGGAAACCAGAGCAGGAAAAAAAAAAAAGGAAAAAGAAAAAAAAAAAGGTACTTAAGGCAATATGCATCTTCAGTTCTTGTGAACTAAAGGGGAGTGAAATGAATAAAACAGAAATTTTCCTTTATGGAAAATATTTTCATAATTTCAATTTATCGAAGTTCACAGAATAGTCTGTACCCCATGGCTCATGGAGTATGTGTTGCCTGCAACATTATCTGTGGCCATGAGAAATAAAGAAATTTAAATGGAGATCAGAAACGAGAGCAAAAATATGGGAAAGTTTATAGATATGTCTTAGCACTGTTGCCTGACAAAGAAAGTTTGGGGACTTCTGCCTGACTTGATATTTTTGAGATCATACAGATTGTAAATGGTAAAGCTGGACAAAATTATTAATTGTTGAAGCCATCAGCAAAGAATATGACAAAGGAGCAGTGTCCACCATGTAAATTTACAGTTTACACACTGACTGAATATAAGTAATTTGTTTGCCAACTTAAAGGGATATTTACAGGGATATTTACAGCACACTCTCTAAAGAATATACTAACCTTCACAACAGTCAAAATTCCTTCATTTGTTTGTGTATCTGTTACTATACGAAAAAAGCCACCTTCATTTCCAGAAACAAATGAGAAGTTTGCCAGCCAGTTATCAGAAAATTCTTCATCTTTGTCAAACACTTTTATTCGCAGAATTTCCACGTTTGCTCGGTTTTCTTCAATGCTTCCTTCAAACTGCAATTGAAAAATACCCTTCCTTAAAAAGATGTCACACTTACCTTGTTTCACCAGCACAAGAAAGTTTGCACAACTTTGTATTAAGCAACGGGATACTGGCAGGTGTAAATTCCAAAATATGCCAATTATTGTGATAAATGTACTTACTGCATGACTTTCAACCACAGGCAGGTTGTCATTGACATCCAAAATCTTGATTTCTAAAGAACATGTTGCAGCATTCCCACCTATTTCACCACCACGGTCTTTCGCTTCCACCACCAAAGAATAGCTGCTTTCTGTCTGCCATGATAAGAAACAAATGTTTAAACCAGGATAATTTTTTTTTTCCTTTGCTGTACTCCCTTTATTACATTTTGGCAGTCCCTCTTGTGGCCAATTATAACTCATTTTCTCCCTAGCTACTAGTAAATCTCACACACAACTACCTTCACAGGCTCTGCTGGAGTAAAGCTGAGGCTTGAAAAGGATTTGGGACTCTGCATCTCCCCCACAGTTAGACTGTGCTTACATGGCAAATAAAAAAATATTAAAAGCTATACACAGAGACAGGAGCAGTAGTAACCTGCATATCAGGATTGGGCTAGAGATACTGCTCTCAGCCCCAGAGCTAACATCCAGATCACCATCTGCTGGCCACTGAAAATTCATACAAGCACAGGTAAAGTTGCTAGTAATACATGGCTTTCAATGCTGTTTCACATCAGCACCCATCCTAACTGTTTCCATCATGATTTGCATCGCAGGCTACAAAAATCTAGATGCAGTGAGAAGTTTTCTCACAGTGATCTGGGTTGTCTTTGCCATATGATCTCCAACACAGAGAAATGACCCCTTGCTGTCCTGGCCGCATGGGAGGGACAGAAAGTGACAGCCATCAGGCTGGTACTTGTGCAAGAGAGTTAAAAGGGGGAATACAACCTTGATCCTGTCACCCCCATCCCAATTCTTAAAAAACATGCATTGGCTAGACAAGGCTTTAATCCTAAAGGAGGTGAAGGAAGGTAAAAGGCCCAGCTCTCCAACCTGGCAGGTGGAGCTGAAAGTGACACAAAAGGCACCAGAAGATTGCTATTGACAGATAAAAAAAATGGGATTTTTTTTTTTTACCTCTCTGTCAAGATTTATTTTTGCTACTCGAACCTCGCCAGTATTTTTATCCATACTGAATGCAGCACTAGGACTTTGGGAAACAATCCTGAAAGCAATTTTGGAATTGAGGTTATTTGGTTCATCTGCATCTGTTGCATTTATCTTCATTACAATTGTTCCTGGAAAAAGCAAACAAAATATAGCACGTTTACACTGCCATGCACTGGCAAGTATTTTTGCTGTTATGTCAGAGATAAGGATACTGTCGTTAGATGCACTTGCCTTTATTTATTTACTTAGTAGAGCTGAAGAAGCCTTCCTAAAATCCTAACAGCACATGTTAAAAGTATAACCTCTAACAAACAAAAACACTCCATGAACATATCTCTAACTCAAAGAAGTCAGTGCACCAGAATTACACACCAGGTTGAATTGTCACAAAAATTCTGTCAGAAAACTGTAGATACTGTACGGGGAAGAAAGACGTTTCTGAACAACAAGCTGCATTTCCCAACAGCATCAGTCATAACACACACTGGACCCCTTTGTGCAATACACTTGTAACTCATGGCACAGGATTTTGGTCCTTGGGGAAAGAGTGTACCTCAGCATCCAGCGCCTGACTTTGAACATTAGCTGGAATTCAGGCGAAGAAGCAATGACCATACAGTTGCTAGTGACTTGAAAGAGAGCTGAGAGACCCCAAAACCTCACCCAAGCAGACAGACAATAACTGGTTTCTTCAGATTATCGTCATATTGAAAGCGACACAGCGTCAGGTACTTAATAGGTTGTTTTACTCCAGCTTTTTGTATCTTCTGGGAAATAACCTGTTGCTCTTCTGTTTACTGACATCAATAGGAAAGCTTCCACTAACTTCTCTTTGAGGGTTAGGTCACAGCCATATGTACTTTAACAATGAAGTGCCCTTCCAGCCCATAGATAAAGCAGAGCTCTTCATGAGCATGGGAGTGAAGTCCCTCCCAAATAAACTGGGACTGCTAGGCCAGAAAGTAGACTGAATTACCCCTGCAATTCCTGCTGAAGGGCCCAGGTTGCTGGACTTGTGGTAGCTTTGATACCACACCAAAGATGACATAAGAGGAAGTGGTGTTCTCTGTTGCCTTTATGTGGATACTTCCCCATCATCATATCATGCAGCTTAGCCCTGAATAAAAACTTGCATTCACACATGGATAATGTGGCCTACACAAGCAAGAAAATGTTATTGCAGATATGCCGCTGCTGCAAAGGATGTATTCCTGTGTGCCTTGCATGTGTGGGGAAAAGCTAAATGAAAAAAAAATTAAAATTTAAAGATAGTTATACCTGTTTCACTTAATTCTTCAATTGAACCAACAAAAACTTCATGCGAAAATACTGGAAAATTGTCATTTATATCTATGACTTTAATCGGTAGGTCTATTGGCTCTTCCAGTTTTGCTCCATTCTTATCTAGTGCATGACCTCTGAGCTGGAATAATACAGACAGAAATAACAAGCAAAATACTGTAATATATAAAAATACATATGCTAAACAGAAATACATATATAAAAATACATATAACAAAATGTAAGCATTTGATAAGCATAAATAATATGCTTATAAATATGAGCATACATAGACATATAAATAATGAGAAACTGGATTAAACTAATTGAAACAAACACATTTGAAAAAAAGAATAATATATTGAATGAAGGACACTTGTAAGGAGAAAGTTACTGTTCAGCTTACAAGCAGCATTGGCGTCTTTTCTCTGTCAACTCTTCCTGTTATGTTCAGGTCTCCAGTCTTTCCATTGATAACAAATAATCCGTAAGGGGGTTCTGTTACTCCTTGACCAGATATAGTATAAGTCACCACTACCCCTGTATCTTCAAGATCAGAATGTATCTAGCAAGAATAAAACAGATCAAATAGTGTTTGGTAAATAAAACAACATTTAAAAATGCAAATAAAGTATTTTTGCTATTTTTATAATGAACAAAAAAAAAAATATTCAACACATTTTCATGCACTCTTTTGAGTGTAAGAGATATTGAAACACATGTAGGAAGATTCAGTTCTGTCTGGGGATCTTGTGCAGGGAGATGAGGAACATGATGGGCAGCCCAACAGCTGGAAACCATGGATTGGAGAGCTGCGTAGGAGAAGAAAATCAGGACTGCTTGAGCAAAGAGAGTGAGATAGAACAGAAGTGCAAGGGAAGGCTAGAAAACCACCAGGATAAGATAAGGAACTGGAATAAGGGGAGAAGGAAACTGGCTGATCAAATGGTTGGAGAAAGACTAAGGAAAAAACAAACAAGCAAACAAAAAAACCCAAACCAAACCAAAACAGAGCCTGGAACAGTAAGTTGAGCAGAGAAGACTGAAGTTATTTGAGCAAAGCCTGGGAAAAAAATGACTTTTTGAAGGAGATTAGACCCAAACTAGCAACTGGGACCAGGACTGAGGAAGTGATAGGGTGGAGGAAGAAAGGTCAAGCCTGGAGAGGAACAGGTAGAAAGGGCTGCACAGACTAGAGGTTATACCCTTCCTCTGCTGTCAGCAAGTATCTGAAACATCTGGAAAAGCACGTGTGCATTGTGCCAGCATCACCATCAAGGGGCAGCCCAATCAGAGGGTAACACCCTGGGGTTTTTTTAGCCCTGTTTCCTGAAAAATTAGGCATGCACAATCATGCTCCATGTAGACTCTTCTGCCCAGTCGCCACCAGCAGTTTTGGGGCTCACTTGCCAAGTTCAACCACAGGAATAAAAAACTCAAAGGTACTGCATTTCTGAGAGTTTTATGAACACTGGTGACTGGGAAATGAAAAGACTGAGCCAAATCAGTTTGCGAGAGCAACTCATCTGCTGAAGGAAGGAAACAGCAGGAAATTCAATAAATATTTGTGCATGCGTTTAGGGCAGTCACGCTCTTATTTTACATTTTTATCTCTGTTTTTATGAGTATTCTGTATTTATCTCTTCTCTGGGCTTACTCTAGCAATTGGATTCTTATAGGAATTGTCCTCCTCTTCCCGTATGAAAGCGGGAGGGACTGTCCATTCTCGCTTTTGTCTGACTAGGCTGTTGGGGTGAGACAACACACCGCTTCTGCCATTTCGATTATAAACCTGTGAAAAAACAAGGTTGAATGTCAGCATTACATTTAGCCATTTCAGACAAATGCTTTATTGCTGCTGTAGCTCAGACTTCTGAATGGCTTTTATTATTTCAACATCTAGTAACTTTGAAAACATGGAGCAACACTAGCTTTCCACACCACAATCTAAGAGCTGTCTGTTTCTCAAGTTATTTGAGGAGGAGAACTACACTGGTCTTTTCACCAAGCCAGAATTAGGTATGACAGGTTTTAAATACATGAGCAAGTTCCCATGACCAGGCATTAGTGAGAATATACCTGTTCTAGAAAATGTAAGTGCTTGTCATCAGATGTAGGAAGACGTTTGGCACTAAGGCTGTTTAAACAACCATTTCTGCCTTATTACCCTCCTAACCATCCCACCAATAGTTCCCTGTACTCGAACTCTACTCAACCCATCCACTGCCTCTGTTACCCTTACTCAACTACCCCTCATTCTCAATCTGCATGACACCCTCTGTCCTATCCAACTTAGCTTCTACTGTGTCTCTTGGCTTCCAGATCAAAAACTGGAAATATTTCCACAACTAATGTCCTCCATAAAATAATAGTTTATTTAATTTAGAGACAGTTAAAAAAAGTATCTACAAATTTAATATTTTAGGGGAAGTTTCTCAAAGTTGAAGACCACTTAGTTCAATGGACGCAGGGATCTATTAACTTACATCTCGGCTTTAATTTAATTTAATTTAATTTCAGCTTTTCATTTAGAAAGGTTGGATCAGATGACCCTTGAGGTCCCTTCTAACCTAGCATTCTATGATTTCATTATTCAGTACACAGCTTCCATGTTTCAGAAAATGGTAAATATCAAGATATTTATCAACTCAAGCAAGACATGCCTTTGACACTTGCTTTTTGCTCAGAGAACCCTTTTTCAGACATAAGCAAAGCAGTTTTCCTTTATTTCCTACCTTCACATAGAGTCCATTTCCGTAATTCAAACAGATCTGCAAAGAAAGTTATGATAATCATTATCAATTCTATGTCACTTTAGCAGTAGTAAAACTCAACTGATGTAACCAACCTCATAAGAACATCAAAACCTTAAGGAAGAGGGCATCTGACTCCCATAGTTATCCATAATAGCTTCCAAAAAATTTACCCATAACCATTCACATTAAAAACATACACTATAATTATAGAATTGTTAAATTTCTCGCTTTTCTCCCAGCAGTAAAGAGATAATAAGCAATCATTATTTATTAGGGTTTTTTTTAATAAATGCAGACCTAATAAGTAATTTTCAAATATCCTTTTCTTAGTGCTGAATAATGCATCAGCATTTCAAAAGGATGGGAAATTTATTGAAGTGCCAGCAGCACCCCGGAGAAGCTCCCTCTCCTGGGCAAATCATGGATTCTACAGGCTGTGGTGGGTCACCAGCCACGTAAGAGGACACCACAGATTAGATAAAGTGACAGGAGCAGCTCTCTACTTAGCACCTTGCTGGTAGGAGAAATGGCACACATACACCCCTTACTTAAACAAGGCGGAGACATGTTCATGCTAGCGAGGAAATCATGCTTGCTCTGTCAAAACCTGATCCATCAACAACCACCCTTGGGACTGCCCATATCTTCATGCACCAGGACAGCCCAGGCAGCTATGCAAGCCCTTAAACACAATGCTAGATGGAAGGAACTGGAGCCATCAGCCAAATTACCAGAGACCCTGTCTTTATGTCCACTCTCCATGCACCAAAGACTCCAAAAGTTACAAACCCTCTCAAACAGTGCAAAAATGAAGGTATTGGGAAACAACAACAAGCAAAAAGTAGGTTATTACAACAAGAAAAATCAACAAAAAGAGCTTCTGAGCTTTGTATAGAATTATTTTATTGTTCTCAGAACTATTACATCTGCCTACATTTTGCACCTTAGGTGATTTTTTTTTTTTTTTAATATTAATGCCAAAGACAAAACAGGCATGGAAAAAGTGATTCCCTACTGAAATAAGTCAGGGAGCATTTAGTTATATTCTCTTTGGCTGGTTTCTAGACTGTTAATTGGACTCTCCATATTCACCCCTCTGACTCACCCTTGATTCCTGTACTGATGACAGCACTTAAAAAAAAATAATTTAAAAAAATCTTATCTCTTTCCCACACAATGCAAAAATACAGTGGACTATGTTGAGCAACCTAGCAGACCACTGTTTCAACTTGCACAACAAAACTGTTTTACAAATGGCAGTTTTCCCAATGTATATATTCTGAAGACAAAAATCATCAAGCACTGAGTTCCCCAACAGATACATATTGTGATTGGACTCGATCTTAAAGGTCTTTTCCCATGAGAATGATTCTGTGATCTTACGCCTTAGACCCAGTTGTTTTAATGAATATTCTGAATCTTATTTGCTTTTATTAGTTATATGGATTTCCAAAATTTATTTTCATGATTAATGAGATTGTACCAGCAGAAGTAAGAGGAGAATTCTGGTTTATAGTCAAGGTTTTCCAACAGAAGCTGCAGCTCTTTTGGAATGTGAATAGCTGTCAAGATGTCAAAGTGAACATCCTTGTTTGTTCTTAGTGGTAAACTGAAGGCAAAAGTGTTTCTGAACCACAGTATAAACAAAAGTGTCTGAAGTTTAAGAATAAGCAAGTCTTCCACTGAGATGCATATGAAGAAAGCAGAGAAAATCCCATTAGTCATTTTAAACAGAAAGTCCTTCATTAAGATAACTGAAAGCAAAAATCAGTTTGCTTGCTTAGTAGCAAAGTAGCCTCAAAACATTCTGTTTTATTGCTACAACAGTAAAAAAAACTTTTGCTCTTGTACTTTTCAGTCTGTAGTCCACAGGTAATCACATAAGGGACTTCTAAGATATCTACAAAAGGTGTTTAAGAATGACAATTTTACTTATGAGAAGCAGAAATACATGTGGAAAAATATATAAAGGGATATTGCATTTTGATTGAAAATTTTTTAAGGTTCAAAAAATTTTAGAAAGGGGAAAGAACTTTTCAATGACATTTTTTTCAAGGAGAAAGGAAAAGTCACATATCTAACAGGTCCTGAATTATTATTTTCTTTTTTTCCTTTTTTTTTTTTAAATACCAGAGCCTTCTATTAAATGGGTTAGTAAGATCACGAAAGACCTGAAAGTCATTTGATGTGGATCATAGCCTTGGCACAAAAAAAAGACGTCTATTGATCACATCTGTTGATGACACATTGCTAAGAAAGCATTGTCAGCAGAAAACTGGATGATGGTTCCAGAAAAAAAAAAAAAAGGTGGAAAACCTGAGGTCTGAAGTAATAGAAATGGAATTAAATACCACAGGAAAGTATCAGGATTAGGCAAGAGGGCAGGGTAAAGAAAGGAGTGACTGTGTATAGAGAGCGCAAGGCTGCTCTTGTCCAAATTCACGCTCAAGTATAGTCAAAAGGTGACTAAAGGACACATTTTGAACGCACAGCTTAGTTTTATGCTGCAAAGATGCAGACTGAGCAGGCAAGAGGGTATGTGTCGGTATTTGCTACACTATGAAGCAGTAAGTCCTAGAAATGTGGTCTTTCACGCAGGCTGTGTGTCAGGAGATCTGGATCTTGCACCTTCTGTGAGTCAGGCTGGTGTTGAAGACCATGGGCAAGTGCAGATCTTCCACACTCAGAGAAGCAGGCTGGAGAGACCATCCAAGATTATCCACTAGTCCATCTCCCAGCCCTGGGGCGAGATGAACTACATTAAGTGCTTTCTGACAACTGTTTAATCTGTTCTTAAAAATGAGTGATGGAGGTCCCACAGCCTCCCTAGCTAATCTAAGGAGGTGCCTAGCTAGCCTTACAGATGAAAACGTTTTTGTTAATTTTAATCCTAATTTTATTATCCTAATTTTCAGCTCTTTGCAAGTTGATCATATTGCTGTTTGGATGAGATGCAGTTTCAAATTAAGACACACAAATCTACATGTCTAAATGAATGCTAAATGCCTAAGCTTCTGTTACTCTCAACAGACATAGAGCCAACACAGACAAAGGCATGAGAGAGCAATTCAATTTGCCCCAAAGACAGCCCACATCACCTATTTCTCTCTTGGATTCCACTGACAGTAGCTATGCCTGCTTTGTAAGCCCAATACGGGAGGATTTGTAGAGCAAAGCAGTTGCTGCTGAGAACCTAACATGACACAACCCATGTTTTGTGGTTGTAACTTCATACTAGAATTAGCCTCATCCCACAGACCAAACACCCAAGAGCACACGGATGCATCTGCCAAAGCAGTTTCACCCCAGAGAGATCAGATTCACATACTCCGCAGATCTGCTTTGAAAGCACAATTTGATCCAACCAAATAGGTGTGCTCTGCATCCCCATTTACCATAGCAGAAACTCAGACACCTACATTGAGATGTCTTAATCTCAAACTGAATCTTCCTCTTTGCCACATTGATAATACTCCAACGGAACAGTGTCATTCCCTTTTCTTCACAATTACCCTTCATATATCTCAAAACTTACAATGCATCTTACCTACTTTCTCTTCTCAGTTCTCAGTTCTTTAATTTCACTTCACAGATTTCCTAAATTTCGATTGCATTTTTTGGTTTTCTCTACTTTCTCCTGGGCAGATTAACTTTATTCTGAAGTCTGGTGTCCAAAATAATACACCACTTTGGTTCAACAGGATCTTACGTATTTCTCACCTGCTTTCATACCTCACCCGAGTGCTAGTTTCCCCCTGCCTTTTTGGAACAGTACTAAATTGTTGAATCAAAGCACAGATGATTGACAAAACTGTTACCATGTTTCAGCATGTTACTGGTGATAGAACCTAGGCTGCTTTGAATCACCTCACCTTTGTTATTTCTAAAACTAAGCATCATGTTAGGTTTTTTATGGATTTAAATTTTTTTTATTTATTTAACTTGTTTCTCAATTTTGTAAAACAACTGATACTGGCTCTGACATTACAATAGCGACCTAATGTATTCTGGACTGATTTAATCACACCCAGCCTATCATCCTAAACATCAAGGAACTACAATCTGACAAGACAGTCAGAGAAAAAATAATCGCTAGTACTTGCCTAGTAAGATTTGTACACCTGTCAACTCTTCTTCCACTCAAAAGCAGGAAGATGTCAATGTCCATCCCCTTGAGAAATGACGTAAGAAACTCCCAGTCTCATAAACCTCGATAGCCGTGCCCGCCTGGCGGGCACATGGCTCTGGCTGTGTGCCCTGGATACATGCCAAGCTGAGCCCAGCCCTAAGGGTACACTCCTGTCTGGTGTACCCGGACATCCCTGGAAAAGGGCTGGAGGCAGGAACACGGGGAAAGCTGCTGTGAGCTTTGTGATGTACCCAGGGTTGAAGACAGAGAGATGCAGCCTATGGGCAGGAAGGGAGCACAGACAACCAAGAAACACCGTCAGAAAAAACCAGAAAGAAGAATAATGTATAGTTCTCAATGATTCTAAGGTAGAAAATGCTTTGTGAAGACACTACTTTTAGACTGATTTTGTTTTTCAGTAGTTTCTAAAGGTTTTGAAGTTATCAATGCCATCTTTGCAGGCCAGAAGATCCAAATGACCCTAATCTGATGTTCTCAAACAAGCCACTAGATTTTCCACCACTTGAATGCCTTTGTCCAGGTTAGGGAAAAACAAAACAACCCAAAAAACTAACCAAACAAGAAAGACAAAATGCAGCAGTGCCTCTCTCTCCTGACACCAACCACTGAAGACAGCTTTATTTGCTCCAATATTCTACCAGATGAGGCATTTATGCACCAAACTAAGCTCACTCATAGTGTATTATACACTGTCCCAGCTTGAGCTGAGGCTGAGGATGATGAGGATTGAGGAAAAAAAAATCCCTCTTTTCTTCAGGCAAACGCAACTTCATCCCGAGCCAGTGCAAGCCCACCAAAACCAGGATACTGTGGCTTCAGGTGTTACAGAAAGAGTAATTGAAAACTTTTGTACAAGTTTCTGCATGTTTCCCATTGCTCTTTCAGGAAAAACCAGGACAAACCATTTCCCAACCAAACCGTAACTCCCAGCTAGCTGCAAAGAACTGGGTTAACTGTTGCTGGCTGACTTGTGGCCAACCACAACTCTAACACCGAAGTTATCAGGCAACAGGTCTCCAACTAACAAACCTGATTTTGCTGGAACTTGTGCTCAGAGAGCAAGGTCCCAAGCTGCAGCACCTGCCAGTGTGACCAACAAACCATTGCTGAACCCTTCCCTGCTCCTTGGCAGCTCCCTGGCACAGCCCATGGCCTGGTCTCCACCCTCCCCTTTGTCTGAACGGTGGCGACCTGACTTCCGCAGGCATCTCGCCAGCCTGGGAAGGTGAACAGCTAAAGAACCATGCAGCAGATACAAAGGAGAGCTTCCTGTAAAACGTCTAGAAAGCATCGGTCGGAATTAAACAAACCAGACTTTTTGGTCTCAGGTTCTTATGAAATACTTAACGTTTATAGCCTAAAACGCTATTTCACAGAATGGAAGCCCAGTCTTTGGGCTGATGACTCAGTCAGGGCAGGGCAGCCGAAAGCCTGAAGTGACTGGGATTGTTAAGGATTTGGTATCATTTACCTAAGGCAATAAAGACTTGCACTAAATCATACTTTTATGATCCATTTTCCCCACCTGGCACTTCTGCTTCCAAAAGCTAACGCAATTTATTAGCAGAGATAGTACGCTGAACATGAAGCACTCCTGTCTGCGTTCCTCTTCCCTCCCGGCGTCCCAAAGAACCCCACCCCTCCGAGATACCGTTCTTATCGAGCTTTCCTACCCTCACCTGCTCTCGGACAGCAAACGGCGACCGACTTTATGCGCGTTCCAAAGCACGGGAGAAAACCCGTTCCCAGCCACAAGCAGCGGCGGCGGGAGGGCGGCCAAAGCCCAGCCGGCCAGAGCTGTCCCCCGCGGCCACACACCAGCCCCCCGCGGTGCAGAGGCCGGGTGCGGGGGGTGCGGCCGCCGCTCCCCGCGCAGCTCCCGAGCCCCGTTTCCGCACAGCTCCGCGCAAGGCCGCGCAACATCCCGCGCCCGGCCGCGGGGCGCCGTCCTCCCGCCCCCCTCCCGGGGCAGCCCCCCGCGGCCGGGCGCGCCCCGTCGGGGCCCGGACTCACCAGCAGCGCCAGCAGCCGCCGCGCCGCGGCGGAGCCCCGCGACATCGCCCCCGCCCTCCTCCTCCGCGCTCTGCCCGCCGCAGGGTCACCTCCTCGGGGCCACCCGCCTGCGGAAATGGAGGCGGCCCGTGGAGGGGCGCGCAAGTAGCCGCGGGTGGGCGGAGTGTGCCGGGCGGGGAGCTCCGCCGCGCCGGGACGGGGGAGGTAGCGCCCAGCCCTTCCCGGCTTCTCCAAGGCTCGGCCCGCCCTCGGGGCGCCTGGCCCGCGGGAGGGGAGCCCGGGCCGCGCCCCGTCGAGCTCTGCCCGCAGCCCGTGGGGCGGGCGGCCCCCGTTCCCCTGGGGCTCTCAGAGTTGGGGTTTTATTGCCCCCCGCCAAGGAGAGGGAGGTGGAGAGTGTAGGCGGCGCGCGGAGCAACTGTGGCAACAAAACGATAAGTGAACGAGTAATTAATTGATAGGGGGGGTGAACACAGTCGTGTGGGGAAATAAAATCGTGAGTTGTTTTAGCATAACCTTGCCTGTAATTTTCCTTTTCATATGCTCCGAGCCATATCCTTCCTACTCTTATCTGGCAGAGATCTTTCCTGGATACACCTGATTAATTGATGCTTACAAAGGCACGACTGATTCTTTATGATGGTGAAACAATTAAATATACTTCCCAGACATCCTCTCCTCTTTGAGACACTTCCCTAATTAGTCTTTCTAAGATCACACTCAATTGCCTTAAATAATTTCTGAGGCAGCTGGTAATGAAACTCTGATACTATGAGGGCTTGGAGAGGGAACCAGTCTTTCAAATTACTTTATGACCCCTTACAACTGTTGTAACAGTGTATGATAAGTAATTCCACATTCTGTGTGATGTCGGCTGCAGCAAATATATAATATTTCTATTATATAACTATTAGAACTGTTTTACCTCACAATTCATTCTGAAGTTATGCGTATCTGTATGTTTGTGTTATTTATTTAGAATATAACCATTTATGGAGTTTGCTGATACCCTTGCGTTAATATAATTGTCTTATTTTAAAGGAAAAAAAGAGGCAGAAACAAAGAAACCTGTATACATTAAATGTAAATCCATTAAGGATTTCCTTATTCTTTTTTGTTTCTGTCACTGAGTCACTGTGCTGGACTGGTGGCTTTGTAGCTGAACAGAAATGGGTTCTTGCACAAGAATACCCTCTGAAATACTCTGAGGATCTGCTTCAGGGTCTCAAGGGCAGGGGTGTCATCTGGTACAGGTTTAACAGCTGAGGTAGCTAGTGCAGCCAATGCTAGTAAAAACAGTGTGAGTGACGTTCTTTTTTAGTAATTCCTGTTTGAGATGAATGAGGCAGAACATGTGTCGGAGAGCCTTGATATTACACTGCTTTTAATTTCATGTTTAGAAGTAGATTCTGATGCTAGCTGTATATTACATTTCCTAGCCTAATAGTTATGCATAACTTGAAAGTATTTCTTTACATCAAAAGGCTGCAAGAAAAGACCTTGATTTGTGACTTTCTTCTTAATCTGGAAGTTAGCTCCCTGGAATTCTGACAAAGGTTTTGGTTGCCTGTCTGACATAATGTTAATGAGGTGTTAATAAATAAATAAATAAATAAATAAATAAATAAATAAATATTTATGACTAGTTGCCAGTTTTTTAATGCTGATATGATAGAGTAAAAAGCTAATTTAATTCCCTTTAAAAATCCTTAGTACTGATTTCCCTTTGAAGTACCTATGTATTCTCAGGATAAATGAGTAGAATAATGTCTTTTTCACATGGTTCATGAGCCTCAGCGAGACAGAAGCTTTTCTGGAAATTATTTTGTCAGAACTTAGATGTCTGTTCTTATGTTGCTTGTAACTTTAACGTGGGTCAGCGACATCTCCTGCACATGCTCCAAGACCTTCAGTCATCATAAAAAAAGTTTGGGGCTTTACAAAACTTGTTTATTTGATCAAAGCAGAAATAATTTTAAACATTATGAAGGTTCCTCAGTTCCCTTGTATGGAAAACTTTTATTACTAATACTTTACAGAAATAATTTGCCTAATGTTATGAAATAAATGTCAAACCATATCAATTTGTTTTTAACACAGCTAGTAGCTGTGTCACCAACCACTGAAGTGAAATTTCTTTTTGCCTTGCCTCTACATTAACCTGGCAGCTGCTAAACACTCCTCCTCCCACAGTCAAGCCACAGTTCCACCCTTGCAATCCCTTGCACCAGAAGATCCATGGAGCATGGGACCTTTTTTTTCCCTCTGGAGACAGCAGCAGTTCAGAGTTCACAGACACCACAGAACAAAGAGGAAGCTAATTTATCAACATTCCTAATCAACAGGGGAGGTCCCAGGTGACTGGAGGGTGGCTAATGTGACACCCATCTACAAGAAGGGCTGGAAGGAGGATCCAGGGAAAATCCAGGCCTGTCAGCCTGACCTTGGTACTGGGAAAGATTATGGAGAGGCTCATCTTGAGCGAGCTAACATGGCAAGTGCAGGGCAGCCAGGGGACCAGGGCCAGCCAGCATGGGTTTATGAAAGGGAGGTCTGGCTTGACTAACCTGATCTCTTTCTATGACCATGTGACCTGCCTTTTGGATGAGGGGAAGGCTGCAGACATTGTCCACCTGGACTTTGGTAAGGTCTTTGACACTGTCTCCTACAGCATTCTCCTGGAAAAGCTGGCAGATCATGGCACAGACAAGTGTACTTCGAGGTGTTGGAGGGTGTCCAGAGAAGAGCTACCAAGCTGGTGAAGGGCCTAGAGAACTAGTCATACGAGGAGCAGCTGAGGGAACTAGGGATGTTTAGTTTGGAGAAGAGGAGGCTGAGGGGAGATCTCAGTGCCCTCTACAGCTACCTGAAAGGAGGTTGCGGGGAGGTGGGAGTTGGCCTCTTCTCCTAGGTGAATAATGACAGGACCAGAGGAAATGGCCTGAAGCTGTGGGAGGGGAGGTTTAGATTGGACATTAGGAAGAACTTCTTTACTGAAAGAGTGGTCAGGCACTGGAACAGTCTGCCCAGGGAGGTGGTTGAGTCACCATCCCTGGAGGTACTCAAGAAACGTGTAGATGTGGAACTTCAGGGCATGCTCTAGTGGCCAAGACTGGGGGGAAGGGCTTTTTTGTGGTTGTTATTTGGTGGAGTATGTGTGGTGTTTGTGTTTGTTTGGGGTCTTGCTGTGTGGGGGGGGTTTTTTGGGTGATGTGCTGTGTGGGGTTTTTTTTTGTGATGGTTTGGCTTGGTGATCTCAGAGGTTGTTTCCAACCATGACTATTCTGTGATTCATCTTCATTTTTCAAACCCTATAAGCAGCTGAGCCCTTCTTTGGTGCCTGGTGGAGAAAGGGGCTTTCCAAAGTGTGAAGCATACACCAGGATACTCTTTTCTTCAAGTACCAACATCTGCCTAAATTCTCTTGATAAGCTTTTAACAGCAATAAATTATCATCTAAAACAACCTAACTTTTCTCAGGAGGGAGAGTATTTGCTTTCAGGGATAATCAGTTGTCAGCACAAGTATTCTAGCAAGTTAGGATCGCTCCAAGTGGCCTCACTGTAAGGGACAGTGGCTTTGTGACTCCACCAAAACCTTGCCTTGTCCCCAGCTCTGCCCACCACTCCGTCATGCTGAGTAATGATTTACAGCAGTGCCAGGCAACTGCTGGCTTCCCTGGGGGAAGGACAGGGACATACTTTAGATCAGACCAGCACAGTCCACTTCTGCTTCTTACAAAAGCAAAGGTAACTTCACTGCAGCTGTGTTTTTGTTTGGTTGGTTTTTTGTGTTTTGTTTTTTTATTTTTTCTAGAAAAGTACAGTTTCATCTTTTAGACAAGTGATTCAATTAAATGAGACAAGTGCAGTATCTAGCAAATGGTGTTAAAATGTAAAATCCAGTGTATATTGTTAGCAATGAAAAATTGAAATTAATTTATGATTCATGTGAAGCTATTATGCAAATATTTCACGGTGTTTGAAATTATGTCAATAATCTTCTCTGCATTGTTTAAAGATTCTTTACTGCACCATGGCCCCAGCTGCCACTCATCTTCTGGGAAAAGATCCCAGTAGGAAGCAGTGTATCAAGGCTGCACATCATTATTTTAAAATTACATTTATTTATTAAAAATATATGGTGGATAATGCATATTCTATTAAACAAATGTGCACATCACAGAGGGAGTTCCTAGCCCTGGACAGCTCTTGGAACCGGAGCAATTGCGCTGGGTACTCTTACCAGCTTGGAAGTGCTGGCAAGACCAGGGCCACTGGGCAGAAAAATGACCAGACTGAGAAGTACATTAGTGACAGGGTTTGATACTTTGAGTAAACAGTTGGTACTTTCAGAACAGAGTAATTGTTTTTTTCTGTGTGTGTTACTTGTGGTTTTGATTCTCCAAGCCTCCTGTCATGTTCGTTAAACAAATTCAAGCTGTTCAGTCTCTTATAACCACCAGGGATAATCCCCTCCTTACTTTTGCTTTACCTCCTCTCTCTCACTCAGCTGCTTCCTCCTTATCTTTCTCTCTTCAGCTCTTTCCCCTATATCCACTCTCTTGTTTGCTGCCTGCCTGGTTTTTCTTTTCCGGTGTGGCCAGGTTGTTTAACTTTCCAGGTGCCAGCTGCAGCTGTAGAAATGGGTCCGCCTGCCAAGCCACGAGCTGAGGGATTGGTGGAGCTGCAAAAAAGCCGGAGCACATAATTGCCCTGAACACAGGCGTTTTGTTGCTGTCTGACAGCATGAAATACCGTCTTTTATGTGCATGAAACAAGGAGTGGCAGAGCAACTCTTTTGTTGTTTTCCTCTGCATAGCAACCGTGGCTGCTCTGAAGTTGTCTGTAGACTGTTTTTTCAGGGTTGTGTGTCTCTCTTGCTGGGAAAACTTAAATGACAGAGAACATTTAAGTAGATTCAAACTATTGCTCTGCTTTGCAGCAGAAGAGAAGAGAAGAGAAGAGAAGAGAAGAGAAGAGAAGAGAAGAGTACTAGTTCAGTTGGAAGGGATCTACAGTGATAATCCAGTCCAACTACCTGACCCCTTCAAAGCTGAAGCATGTTGTTAAGGGTATTGTCCAAATGCCTCTTCAACACTGACAGGTGTGGGGCATTCATCCAACTACCTGACCCCTTCAAAGCTGAAGCATGTTGTTAAGGGTATTGTCCAAATGCCTCTTCAACACTGACAGGTATGGGGCATTTGACCACATTTCCAGGAAGCTTGTTCCAGTGTTTGACCAACCTGTCAGTAAAGAAATACTTTCTGATGTCCAGTCTGAATTTCCCCCGGCACAACGTTGAACCATTTTGAGGTATCCTATCACTGGATCCCAAGGAGAAATGCTCAACACCTTCTTCTCCACTTCCCTTCCTCAAGAAGCTGTAGAGACCAATGAGGTCACCCCTCATCCTCCTTTTCTGCAAACTAGACAAGCCCAAAGTCCTTATCCACTCTTCACAGGACATGACTTCCAGTCCTTGCACCAGCTTTGGTGCCCTCGTCTGGATGCATTCAAGGACCTTCACATCCTTCCTAAACTATGGGTCCCATAACTGTGCGCAGTACTCGAGATGAGGTCCCACCAACACTAAACAGAAGGGACAATACCCTCTTTTGACTGGCTGGTCACGCTGTGTTTGGCATTTTTGCGGGCTGGTGTCGGGGGGGCTACTGGCTGTCAGGTGCTTCCGTGACTTCCCTTCCCACTGTGGAGAGGTTTGTGAATGAGACCGAGGGTAACACACGGTGCTGCCTCTCACAGAGGAACAACCACTGTGGGACCATATCTCAGAGGGTAGATTAGAAAACCCCCTCACCACGCTCACAAATTGTTACTGAGACCAATGTTTATTTTACGAATTAATCGGTTTATTAAGGGTCAACACAAACTAAGGGATCAAGGTTCAGGAGAGGTTGTCTAGTTGTATATCGGAAAAGGGATTCAAAGGTACTATGGTCTTATTAAATGCACACTCCGAGGGAGAGGTGTAGAATCAATGGACTGAAAGGGTAGGAGCTGAGCCTGGCAGAAAAGTTAGAGAGAGAGTGTGTGTGTGTGCGTTTACCCTCCTTCTGTAGCGGGTGGTTCCCGGGATGCGGCTGCCTGGGCTCGGCAGGAGATCCGTGGGGGGCCGGCTTCCCGGGAACCGGGGTGACCCCTCCCAGCAGCAGCAGCTGCGGCAAACACGGCTTTAGTCCTGAGGCAGGTGGCAAACACAGGCTGGGCAAGCTCCTACTGCGGTCCGGTTTGGTTTAGGCTGGGCAGGCAGCAATCCCTCGGGAGCAGGCAGGCCTCGGCGAGCAGGCTTGCAGATCCCCACGGAGCAGGCAGGGTCTCCGCGGAGCGGGCACAGGTGACCCCCCCTTTCCGCTTCTCCGGGCAGCGGTGGCGGGGCAGCCCCCATTCCCTCTCGGCTCCTCCGGACAGCGGTGCTGGGTTCCAGGCGGCTCCTGGTCCTGCAGCAGGGTCCCCTCCCCAGGCAGGCAGAGAGAACCAGCCTGTGGATCTTGCCCTCTTTTATAGATCAGAAATCACTGTTCGAGAAAGTACCACTGTTCAAATTAGCCAGTTAGCACTGGCCAGGTACATAGTGTGTCAGAGGCGTCTTTAACTTCTTGTCCATTTTTCTGCCAGTTATCATAACCCTTATGCTCTTTTCTTGCTGTGGACTTGTCTGCTAGAGCGAGGGGCCTGTTCCAGTCTGTCCTTGGCTAAATCAGCAAAAAGATGCCGCTCTTGCTTTGCTGGCTTGAAAGGCATTTTGTTCAGACTTCTGGTGGGGGGAGAGAAAACCGACGGTTCCCCATAGGTGTCCCCAGGGTGTGGCTTGCCCTCCTGGCTGCCAGGGCACACTGCTGGCTCCTACTGAGCCTGCAGCTGACCAGCACCCCCAGAGCCCTTTCTGCAGGGCTGTTCTCCAGCCACTCCTCTACCAATTCATACTTGTGTTCGGGATAAGTAGAAATATTAGCCTTTTTTTTTTTTTTTTTTGGTCCATGAATCTTCATCAATGCTGGACAAGCGGACTGTCTTCAACAGGAAGATTATTTTGAAATGTTGCAGCTTAGGCTATGGAAGCAATCTCTGCTGTTCTTATTGTAATTTGTCAAGTCCAGTATCAGCTGCAATGGTGCAATACAGTGTCAGTTTTCAGGGACTGTATATACAGGAAGGTGGCATTCCCTGTTTCAGAAGAAAAGAGTATTTATTAATCTGTGATTTTTTTTCTGCCCCAGTTGAGGTGCATGAGCTAATATACTTAAAATTATTGTGTATGCCTCTGACCTAAGTCAGCAGGTAACCTTAGAAGGGATTGGCTTCGCAAAAAAAGACATCTCCTTTTTAAAAGTGAAGAACACCATAGTCACAAAACCAGATATCAGCTGATATGAAGTTTAGGCTAGGAATTAGAATCAGCAGATTGATTGGGGCTTGGGGTGATTTTCAGTTGGAAATGCGGGGACAACAACTCAGCTGGTTTTTGGACAGATTTCAGTCAGCTCATAAAAGTGGTTCTATAGTATGTGTACCAGTTATCAGTGGACTGGAGATGGTAACAGAGAAAGTTCCTTCCAATTTTCATAGTCATAGAATAGTTTGGATTGGAAGGGGCCTTTAAATGTCACCTAGTCCAGCTCCCCTGGAGTAAACAGGGACATCTTCAACTAGATCAGATTGCTCAGAGCCTTTTCCAACCTGACGCTAAATGTTTCCAGGGATGGGGCTTCTACCACCTCTCTGGGCACACGTCCCAGTGTTTCACCACCCTCATTGTAAAACTTTTCTTCCTTATATCTGGACTGAATCTACCTTCTTTTAGTTTAAAACCATTAACTTTGTCCTATTGCTACAGGTCCTACTAAAAGGGCCGTAACTTTTTAAAGGCATTTGAAAGTTACATTGGCATGCAACGTATGCATCTGAATGCTAACTAAAGCCTCACACCTGGGTAGTTTCACTACAGAGCACCTTGTGGAAAAACACGTTCTTCACAAGTGTTGGCTAGCTAGTTGAGGAGTGTTTGTCTGTCATATCAGTAAGCAGCGGAGGACTGGCTGTTGTGCTAGGGTGTGTTTTTACTACATTTAACTCATGTTCTTAGTTGAGAGTGACCACAATACAATTCATGTGTGAAAACCTGTTATTATGTTAATGAAGGTGTTGCCAAGAGGATACTTTGACCTCTGGCTCTACTTTTAATTGTTCCAGTAATTAATTTGCACTGCAGTGAGGTTACAGACTAACCCATTCAGAGCTGATACCCTTCCAATACCTACAATGAATTTGTTACATGAGTCCATGATTAAACTCACAACCTTCCATGAAGACAAAGACCTAAAATAACTCAGTTTGTGGCAGCTGCAAAGAGCCATCTAACACCACCTGAAAAGCCTCAGAGCAACAACAAAAAAACTGTTCTCATCTTACACATGAACATTATGTCACATATGTCTATGGTGGTGTTCATCATAAAAAAGGAAAATATGTCAAAGAAATCAATTAAAGTGATACAAAATACCCGAGGTTGAAAAAAATGTATGGAATTGAAATTTGTTCTATCATTCTTTGTAAGATTTCCTAAAGGTCTGTTGTTATAGAACTTTGAGAACTGGCTTTTATAGTAGTAATTCTCATGAAGTTAGCTGTGATGTTTTTTGCACTGAGGTATTTTGCATAGCTAAACTATCAAAATAAATGCTTTATTTGGAATATAGTGTTATTTACACTAAAAATATTACTAATATTATGTAAAAATTTTATGCAGGATAAATAAGAATGCAGATTGAAGCAAGCAAATATTATAAGTAACTAATAATTATAATGGTAATAGTAATAAATATATTAATAAAACAATTCCAACTTAATTGGAAAAGTAAAAAAAACCCATAGGACACGGTCTATATACATATTCTTAAATCTTCTAAGTCTCTGATTTATACAGTGAGAAGGGCATTATGGACGAGTCACTTGATTCTGGCTAATAGAGATGAACAGGTCAATCTGAAGATAAAAGTGAATTGTGGTTCCTGTGTCCTTACAGACTCCAATAAACTTCAGTAAGACAGGATGAATCATAAGCCCAGAGGGTTCAACTAGATAATCTTTGAAGGGCTCTTCCAAACCAAACCATTCTATGATTCCATGATATTTTAAAGGTGCATTAAAAATCCTTATGTGCTCTCTGTGTCTACAGAGGAAGAGAAACTGCAAAAAGGAAGATTTAAGTGAGCCATCAGTTGAACTCTCCAGTAGTAATTCAAGAACTTGTATCAGCTGGGAGGCTGTTGAATCCTCATTACTGGAAGATCTTAAGATTAGGATGGCCATTTCTCAGGAAAGATAGCAGTCAAATTGATCCTATGTTAAGTTCCTTCTGTTTCCATTTTCAGGAACAGAAGACAATTCAACTGAATAGAACACAAGTTAGATGAGACTGTGAGGTCCAGTCCTTTTAAATTACTGGCTTTCCTATTCCATCCCTTCTGGTGATATGAGAGGGGCTGCAGGTGTTGTCAGGTGCTCATTTGTGATCAGGGATGTAGAATCTGACCCTGTAACTTTGTGTGTACTTGATTAATCTTGTAATTACTTGAATGGACGGTGCTGAGGTCTAAAGCACTTCCCAGAATTCCACTTTTCTGGTTTTTTCCTCTCTTTTCTCCTCACACCACACTCCCCTCCACTCCCCCAGGAAAAAGATCTACACACACTTCAACTTCTCTTTCTTTTTTCGTGTACGAATCAAAACAAGAATATGTATTGCCAGGATTTCACCATATTGTCTGATTTTACATGAACTTCACACCTCAGCCCCTGTTCTCCTGAATATAGCTCATGGGCTCATGCCTGTCGTCAAATACTAGTGTTATAGGTGTTTCACAAGTTAAAATAATTTAATCTTAATCTTTATTTTCTTTAATTAAGGAAATTATTTTAAGGATAAATAAGGAATTAACAAGCTATACTTTCAGGATCTTAAATTATATCAACTGAGTGAATGTAGTCACTATTTATTTCAACAGAGCTCTCGACGGAACGTGAAGCTAAAAAAGTCAGCAACAGTTTGATTTGTAAGGGAGAAAGATCTGCACTCAACATAGTTAACAGTTTTTTGGTACTTCAGTATGAGGGAAATCAGGGCATGTTGTATTCAGATATTTCATTATATATACCTGCAAGCTCTTAATTCACGGTGTGTATAATAAAGCCAGTGAAACTTTTGCTGACAGTTTTGTCTGCAACATTTATGGTGTGTGGTATGGCCCAGCTTGTGATGTTACCCTGAAACGCATTCATATGAAGTAAAGTGCTGCAAGTCTGTCAGACATTGGACTTGTCCTTTTTATTACCCCATGGGCTTGTACAACTATTGAAAATGCAGCCATTCCACACAGTTTTTCCTTAGAGAAATGAAATGTTAAGGATGATGTCAAGGTAGTTTTCAGACACTTCATATTTTCTTTTTGAAGTATGGAATTATATTCATAAAGACATGTACAGAGTTACTTCGTGAATCACAAATGGTGATAGAACAAAATAAGAGCAGGCTCTGGTGGGACAGGCGTTTGACACTGTCTCATATGACATCTTGGTCTCCAAATTGACAAGACATGGATTTGACAGATGGACCGCTTTGTGGATAAGAGATTGGCTGGATGGCCATAGCCAGAGAGTTGTGGTCCATGGCTCAATGTCCAAATAGAGGCAGGTGACAAGTGGTGTCCTTCAGGGGTCAGTATTTGGTCCAGTGCTCTTAAGCATCTTTGTTGGAGATATGGACAGAGGGATTGAGGGATCAGCAAGTTTGCTGATGATACCGAGCTGTGTGGTGTGGTTGACACCCAAGAGGGAAGGGATGCCATCCAGAGGAACCTTGACAGGCTGGAGAGGTGGGCCAGTGCCAGCCTCATGAAGTTCAACAAGGCCAAGTGCAAGGTCCTGCACCTGGGTTGGCACAACCCCAGGCACAAATACAGGCTGGGGGGAGAATGACTAGAGGGCAATCCTGAGGAAAAGAACTTGTGGATGGTAGTGGATGAGAAGCTCGACATGAGCCGCCAGTGTGCGCTGGAGCTCAGAGAGCAACTGCATCCTGGGCTGCATCAAAAGAAGTGTGGCCAGCAGGGCCAGGGAGGTGATCCTGCCCCTCTACTCTGCTCTGGTCAGACCCCACCTGGAATACTGTGTACAGCTCTGGAGCTCTCAGCACAGGAAAGACATGGAGCTGTTGGAGAGGGTCCAGAGAAGGACCACCAAGATGATCAAAGGCCTGGATCACCTCTGCTATGATGACAGGCTGAGAGAGTTGGGGCAGTTCAGCCCAGAGAAAAGAAGACTCCAGGGAGACCTTATAGTGGCCTTCCAGTACTTGAAGGGGGCCTACAGGAAAGCTGGGGAGGAGCTTTTCATCAGAGAAGATAGTGATGGGACAAGGGGTAATGGTTTTAAACTGAGAGAGGGAGATTTAGGTTAGATATTAGGAAAAAATTCTTCACTATAAAGGTGGTGTGGAACTGGAATAGGTTGCCCAGGGAGGTTGTTTTTGCCCCATCCCTGGAGGTTTTTAAGGCCAGGTTGGACGAAGTGAATATCCCTGAAAAGATATTTAAATAATTATCTGAGGTATGTGTGAGTGCCAAAAATCATGCTGTATGAAATACTGAGAAAAAAGATGTCAAAATATTAAAGCATAATAAAATTATACATTAGACTTAGAAGTAAAAATATAATTCTCATGTTAAAAGCAATATTTTACTGCATTCACATAAACCCTTTTGCAAAAAACTCTGTACAAAAAAAAATCATTATCATCATGAATACTGGCCTGAAACATTAGAAAGAAATTTGATTCAGAAAGCTCAAAATGTACTGATTTTACTTTCAGAACCAAAGTGGTTTTGCTTGGCTCAACTCAGCTTGACCTGTACTGCCAAACCCTGTGATTCAAGTGTCTTTTGCTCTCTTTCTTCTCTGTGGCTTGTATTCAGTGTTAATCTATAGCTCCTCTGAAGCACTGTTTCAGAGTTGCAGGACAGAAGGGTGTCACAGAAAAGGCCATCTAACGAGAGAGAACAATGCAGAATATGATGGCTTGAGGAAATTTTACTGTAATTCTTCTGAGACCTGACACAAATTTCCACTTGACAACCTAAAATGAAGTGTCTTAGCCAATTTGACACGGGAAATAGTTTCACCCTGGGATGCCATAACTTTCTAAATCAACACATTTTCTTAATTCCGCCCCCACCCCCAAAGAATATTAGAACTAAAATTTTCCTGCACAAACCAGCAGTTTAAAGGAAACTGCATTTCCCACTGATAAACTGAAAAAAAAATAATTAAAAAATCTTGAGTCACTTTACTTAAAACATGATGTTCCAAATGACCATTTATTGTATTTTTTCAGTGCCATTCAGAAATTATTACATATATCTAATATTTTTATTTATGAAAACACAGTAACACTGTAAAATTAATTATATTTTAAATAGAATTAAAATTATGCACTTGGTTACTCAATAGTGAGAAGCTTTTGAATTATGCAGTTACGTTAAGCAAAACTGTAGACTTATAAAAATTTTTCCTTAAATTGTGTGGTGTTTCTATGTTACTACTAGTATGTGCTGCTCACAAGAGTTTAAATACCTTATTTGTTACCACAAAATCAGGACTGAGTAACACCAATAAAAACTTGCAGTTCAAATGCAGTGTTACCAAGATAGACCCTTGACTTGTGGCTCTTTTTTCTTCCATGGCAGTATATTTTTCATGCTGCCAAGATCTCAATGAGCTTGTTGGCTTGTTGGCTCCTGCTCTACAAAACCCAACTTGAAAAAGAAAGCCATAGACTCGGTGTTGCACATTGCTGACACTTTAATAAGAGCTTTTTGATATAATGGTTTAGAGCAGGATTAATATAACTACTCAAAGTTTTCTTTCTTTCCTGAAGACCATTCATTCTTCATTCTTAAACAACATGATTAAAGGTGGACAGCAAGTGGCTTCTAAATTACAATTGAAGTAAAAGAAACAAAACTTATGTCTGTTAGTCAGAATTAAACTATATGCTGTTTCTAGGAATAAAGATAGAAAAGGAATTAGCACAGAATTTTTAGTGAACTATTTGTTCACATCTTCAAATAAATTTTTTGTCCACAATTGCAATAACCCAAAAATAACCCATATCTCACTGAGAAAACAATGTCAAGATAATTTGTAAAAATTACACAGCAATAGAAATTAATATTCAGAAATGCACTGAAAATGTGCTAAGGGATAATTTTGTGATTGCTGTTTGATATGAGACACCAATATTAAAAAATACTAGAAATCTTTAAAGAAATTTAATTAAATAATGCACTGTTTATCTTTAAAACATTGGTAAAAGATAGTACTAGAAGTAGACAACCTCTACATAACTGAAAGCTGTACTTTGAAAAAACATTTATCTATTAATTCTTACCCTTTCCATTTCTAGACATACAAGAGACCATAGTTAGTTCAGACACTCATACTTCACACAGCATTCTTGTTCAAGAGGGTCACAGAGAATTCAGCATATTCTTCTGAAGACTAGATATTACTTGGAAGCACAATTAGGAAAAAATATTTCTGATTTGCATAAGGTGATTATAGAAATATTTACACAAGACTTCAGTATTTTACATTAAAAAATATCTCTAATGGGCTTTAGCTATATTGCATAGGCTTCCTAAATGTAGAGAGTCATACATATTTAAAATATTTTATTTTTTATGTAAATAGGTGGTTAGCAAAATGAAAAGAATCTTGCCAGTAGTTTAGTGAATTTCTGCACAAATTTTCCAGATATAAAAGAGTACAATTTTGTATATTAGTCCATATGTTTTTTATCTGAAGAATGGTTCCAGAAACCATGCTTACAGTTTGTATGCAATGTATAGAAGAGACTAATCCCACTGCAGTCAATGCAATTTTAGTGATACTTAAGATAATAAAAGCTACAGGATGGAGTAAAAATATCAATACTTTGGTATTGTGGGGAGAGCATCTGGCACACTCAGTTACTTCAGAAAAAACTTGAAGCTATAGGAAGGGACCCTTTCTCCAGGTAGCCTTGGATTTGGTTATGACTCCTGGGGATTACTGGTCATTACTCCTGGTATTAGTGGCTTTTGCATTGACTCAGAGGGCACTGCAGGTTGTCTTTTACAGTGCACGTAGTTGTATTTCTGAAAGAGTATTTTTAAAAGTCTTTTCCTGATACCAGATTCAGAAATTTGTCATCCAGTTCTTCTGGTGTGAGTTAGTCTGGATAAGCAACTGGAAGTTTCTGAAAGTTCCATTTTATAGAGTGGGAGGTTCACAGTCAATGCTTAAACTTGTTACTAACCTATCCATCAAAGCTGAAGAAGCAAAATTTGAGGGAAAACTACAGATTTGGTTGTCTAGTAAAAAACTCTAGTGCCTCTGTATAACTCTACTGTATTTACACTGAAGCAACATTGCATACGCTATGGTTACTATACATATGATACAGAAGTAAAATGAGATAGGTACTGTATTATCAGTATTTTGTTCCTTCAGATCATATTCTAAGTCACGTTTTAGAATAAGAGAGTTCAGTAGAGCTGGTTTTGTGGGAAAATAAAAGCCAGATTTAATTAAGATTATAGAATCATAAAGACTTTTTCAATTAACACATCAAATAAACTTTCAAAATATCAATGCAAAATACATTGACATATGAAGTAACAATTCACCACATTGCTTATTAGCAAATTTGTATTGCTCCCAAGTGCTTTTTTCTTTTTATGAAAGACTTCAGCTACCAGTGTCAGCGGTACAATACTTGCTATTGCCTCCCCACGTCACAAAGCTTTTAAGACTTTATTTTCTTGTTGGTAGTAGAAAAGAGAACTGGTACAGTATGTTATAGTGCTCTTAATGTAACCTGACTTGGAAACTTAATGGCAGTCATATTTTGGCACAAAAATCTGCCTAAGAGCTCCTGATTGTCACTGAAGTCCTTTTAGATAGAAGTTAAGCTGTAGTGGTAATGGAGAAAAGATGAAGCCAACATCTTCCTGGGTGACACTGTCGATGTGGCAGCGCCGGCTGCGACAAATTGCTGGTCACGCTCTTCACCATGAGAGTAACAGCATGGCAGGCCCTGGCAGAGTGTTTGTTTTACTGAGAACTTCAGAAAGTGATGAAGATGTATTGTATTTATATGATTACTATTTATGACTGTTGCTGGTGTTGGGAGAAATGATTGAAAGTGCCATTTGGTAGCTCTCATTGAATGACTTGCAAGTAAAGTGATGCATTTGAAAGTGCTTATTTAGTCTTGAGTTGACTCATTATTTATTACATTCTTTTCCTGTCTTGTCAGTGAGGGGCTATTAACCCAAATCTACTTATTGTTGGACATCACTCAGCGGTACAGTATTTTAACACTTTTTTTATATGGCATTAGTCATGATGATACTATATATGCACGAGGATCCCCTCTCACTGCTCCACTTGGTCATCAGTTCTGTCTCCAAAAACTTTAGTACTGGTTTGTACACTTGTAGTGGTAGGTGGAGAGAAAGAAATCCATTTCAATCTAACTTCAACTTTCCCTTCACTGACAAAGTTCTGCATTTGACCTTGAATCAGGGCACCCTTCAGAGATCCTCACACAAATAGGAATTCCTGAAACTTCTAGTGCTATTTCCTAGTTATAAATAATAACAATATTCTTGGTGACAGGGGTGGCAGCTAATTAGTGTTGTTGCAGGTGGCAATTTTTGATGGGAAGGTGCACTGGCAGAGGCCTTACTGACTGGAGTACTGCACAGTGCTGTACTTTGTCACTCTTCTCCGGGAGGTGCCAGGGGATGCTGTGCCAATCGCCTGGCCAAGGTGACAGTCAGCACTAAGCATCTGACCTGCACTGCCCAGGCCTCCCAGATTTGCTCCACCTAGGCTTGTCCCCCCCAGGCTGCTCATCCCAGACCCTGACACTACCCTCTCAGTGACCACCACGTTGTGGGCATTCGATAACTCCGAGGGAATATTTATTAAGCTGCCTGGCATGCCAGAGGCAGGCCTGAACACCCTTTCTGTCACCACCACATTTGACCCATCTACCAAATCGGGAATGCTCAGAGAGGTTGGGAGCCTAGAGTTAGGTGCAATAACTCTTTCTGTGACGATAACATTGGACCCATCTGCGAGATCTGGGATATCTAACATGCCACGCAAATCAGAGGCAGATGCAGGACCAACAACCCTTTCTGTTACAACAACGTTGGATGCTCTCAGAGGGTCAACACAAAGAGAGGGGGAGCCAGAGGTGTAGGTCTCAGTCACCGTCATGTTGCCGTGAAGCAAGGGATCTGGCATTGGCCTCTGGGTTTGTATGGTTGACCCAGATGTGTAGGTGTTTTCAGTAACAACCGTTGTGGTGCCAACTGGAGGAGGCATGGGTGCACTTCCATTGACAATGATGGTGGTTCCAGGTGGTGGGAGGTTTAGATCACTTTCAGGATTGGGAAAGGTGATGTTAACTCCTGACCAGGGTGGGTTGACATCAGGGAAAGGTTCAATTTCTTTGCCCAGACAGATCTCTGCCAGCGTCTTAAATTTTGGTCCTAATGTATCCAAATATGTTTCATCTATGTCTTCTCCAATAAAGCTGCAGCAACCCACAGAGCCAACAGGGGTACCAACTCCTTCATGATCATATATTAATAGGCAGTCATTTGCTGGCCGACCTTCATCTTCATCTGCATACACAAATGCTTTCTGTAGATGGCAAAATCAGAAAAAAAGTAGAATTGAGTGACTTCCCATCAGGTTTTTAACCATGAAGACTCATGTAAGGGTGAAAGTAAGTAAGGGTGCCTCAACCGCAGTGAGGCCCAGCTGAAAAACAGGGCATCAGCTGGGCAAATTACATCATCAACATTTTTGTGACCTTGAAATAAGTTTTATTCATATGTTACTGACATTTTATTCTTGTTTCTGCAAACACTTAGCATCTCGAATTTGGTCTGCTCTCAGTGGGTCTGACTGTGGGGTGAAGGGAGAGAGCAAACAGGATGGGTGAATGAATGTACTCTTTGAGTAGCAACGTCCAGATGAAGTGGTAGGAAGAGGAGTGAAGCAGGATGGCGAGGGGAGCAGTGGAGAGGCCAGGACAGAGGGCATGGCCCAGAAGGTTGGTCACAGTGCGAAAGGCTTGGGAATCTGTTTTGAGCAGGATGTAGATCACTGATTTGTGATGGCCTTGGGGATGGTAAGGGGGTCAGCGCAGAGTGATTGGTCAGGAAAGAGGAGAATTTAAAGTGAGTGAGAGGTGACATTGGAGGAAGCAGTGAAGGACAGAGGGGGAGGCTCAGGAGGAAAAGGCAGAGCATTGGAGATTGAGATGGTCAGCAGGAGTGGTAATCTCTGAGGCCCCGTGTCTGGCAGACAGGTAATACATAGGCAGTGTGACAGAAGTCCATGCTCAGGACTTCAGGACTGCTCTGTTCTCTCCTCCACTGAATCTTGTTTAGATTTTAAAATACAGCAATCCTTATATATGAATTGATACTTTGGTGACATATGCAATTATAGTATTCATGCCTCACAACTCATGCTAATTATGAAACGACATCCCACTAATCTTAATCATGTAACTCCACATAATTTTTTCATTCCATATGTAAAGCCTAATTAATATGTAACCAATTACAAAACTGCATATTTGTGTCACTTGCAGTTTACAAGTCTTTTCGGGAACAGAAATGGCAATAAAGATAAGGCAGGAAGTGAACTGGTATTCACGGTTCTTTAAGGGTCAAAGTCACTTCATTCAACAAGCTGTACAGGAAGTACATGTGAACAAATTCACAAAGTTATTGTCTATATATGCACTGAAAAAGATGGCAAATATATACATTTGGTTGTCACTTAGGAAGCTGAAATAATTTAATTGCTCGCTATCCATAACTGCACTGTGTCCATCAGTTTTACAAAAAGCGTATTGAGCAATCAAAACTACTATGCCAGCAGCTAGTATCTACTACTAGTGTTGCAGTTTTTCCTACTAGTACAGTCAGCTTTGTTCTCACACCAGTCTTATATCATGGAAGTTTCAATTTGAGTGGAGTTATTGTGGATTTCCACTATGTAACCTGGGGAAGAGTATCTAAGTGTAGGCTCACAGAATGCAAGGAAGATCAGGGATTTACCTCAGAGAAGTAGTTATCTAGGAATGCCATGTTCACCCCTCCTTCTCGGTACTCTTTTATTGTTCCTCCAATTGATCCTTTTACTTCTCCTGTTCCAGAAATTCCTCCAGCTGTTCCATAACCAGTACCAGTGCCATAGCCAACTCCTGTAGTTTCTTCAACACCAGAAGCTACTCCTCCTCCTCCTCCATATGTGTTTGTATATATATCTGAAAGCAGAAAAAGAGAAACATCCTTCCTGTGCTCTGCAAAAATTTGCACAGGATTTGCCATTTGTTCTTACAAATGGGACACTGACACTACTGAGTTTCTAAAGGTATTGTAGACTAATTTCAGTCACAGATCCATTCACATGTGCAAAACTCTGAAACTGCAATAAATATTATGTGCACATTAATAGACATATAAGACCTTGATTTTTAGTCTTGAGGCTAGGCTGCATGTGCATATGTGCTTTAGGAAATCTATGGTTTACTTGTGTAATTGGCTGAAGAAATTCCTGTCTGGTGTACATATATGCTGTCATGGGATTTGCAGTAGAAAATCAGATCATGCTTATGGATACTTATGCAAATACATAATGTATATTTATGATCACTTCAGGGTTAGCATTGTTTTGCTTTAAACTCGTTTCTAAAAAAATAGCTTTGTAACTCCTTTCACATTTTCTATTCATTAGATTGTAAGGGAGATTTGGGAGAAAACAACTGATCATAATAATCACCAGTGCTCATAATGCAGAATGAAAATGATCTTTACTATAAAGGGTAAAGTCACACAAGATTTTATCTTCTCCAGATTTTTTCATATATGATAACAAAGAATGAGTGACCTTAAATATCAGCATGCAATATGATAAGAAAATTGCATGCAGTAGTCTTGACTATGTGGACATTAAGAAACATAAGCTAACTTACTTTTTTTTTTTTTTCATTTAATCTCATTAGTTTATAGAATTTGAACAAGAGGCTTTCACCATAATATGACAGAACAGTTGATACAAAGTAAATACATCTTAAAATTTTAAATTTTCATGGCAGCAGAACTTCCCTGAGAATGAAGACTCTTAATTCATATTTGTGCCCCAAAATGCTCTCATTTGATTTTACCTTAAGGATGAGAACATTTTTTAATAATCAACAGTAATCACTGAAGCTCTGTCTTGCAGAGTGACATTTTTTCCTGTCAGACGATAGAGAAAATGGATTTGTGCCAGCAACCTTCCTTCCTGTTTTGGAGTAAGGAATGGGGAAAGAGAGAAAGTGGCACTGCAGAGCTTGATTTATTCTCTCTTGCCATCAAATTATTGGGATAACCTTACCTCAGAAGCATAAATTCACTGTGCTATGTATCAGCTTTTTGTCTAGGCTAGTGCACAAACTGTCAGTAACTAAATGGCTATGTGACTGGTCCTTTTCCCCCTTGTGGGAAGTGGAGCCTGGAAAGATAGCTTTATGATGGTTTACAAATAAAATTGTAGGATCTGCTTACCAGAGGGTTCACAAAAATCACCTCCCGGAGCTGTTGTTGGGCCAAGAATGTGTGAGACATCCTGGAAAACAACATTTTGACTCCTTAAATTATAACTTTGAAATTCACATATGAAGACCCAGACTTTGTAAATCATGTTAAGGAACTAGCAGTCTAAAATGTTAATGATAGTTATTAATTACCATCTCCATAAAAACAAACAAACAAAAACTCACAACACCCCCAAAAGACACCCTATCTGAATTTTTTTCATTGTCAAGTTAAAAGGGAAGATTGTGTCAGCTTCTCCCACTTTGCAATGAAAAAGCAGGCTAGTTACTGTGTTTCAGCTGAGGGACTAGTAACACAAAACTGTTGGGCTAAACTAACTGAGCATAACTTAAACCACACAAACTCCAACTGCAAATGTTTATTAAGAATCACCTTTCATGTCTGCCTGGGAACAGTTGACAATGCCAGGCTTTTTTTTAGCTGACGAGACAATACTACTATCACTTGCGTGATTCAAGTCAAATGAAGTATTTTCTGTAAATAGGTTTTACTGCAAGTTTTAGAAACGTGGGGTGTACTGACCCTGTCCTCAGGCTGTGCACCTTCTATTCCCCATGGATGAATTGCCCCTTCTGTGCATTCAGGAACAGGTTCAAATCCAGTTCCAACTCCACCTGCAGCACCAGGTCCACAGCCACAACAGTCGCTCATTGACATCAAAATTGGAATCACTTAAGAGGAAAGAAACAGGAAACAGGGATTTAGGACATCTCTTCCTCCAGGAATAGCTGCTTTTCCCAGAGGGCAGGTGCTCAAGTACTTTTGAAACTATGTGTTTTAAAATGTTTTAAACCAAGGAGCTGGCAAGTGTAGCTTTAAAAATCATTAGCTGCTTTTGGAAATGTATGTATTTGGAAATTCAGAATCATTTGTACCTTTAGTTATAGCAGAGCAAAGCAGGGGTGGAGTAGGGCTGTTACTCCAAATTCATGCCTATACACCTGGGAACAAACTTTGATCTATCTCAGTTGAATGAATATAAGTTGCATATGAAAATAGAACAAACAGAACCAGTCTTGCTACATATAGCATTTGGTGGAATTCATTCTTGATATGTAAGCATACATTTGTCTCTTCAGATGTAGTAATTGAAAAGAAATACACATTAGTAATAATAGACATGAGAATCAGTGGAGGGATATTCACCTGGCCATAGTGATCTTTGGCTAAGCCTCCATTCCCATTTTCAGATCACATATATATAATACCTGATTTGAAAAAACAGTAGAGGCAAATCCCAAACCCCAGTTTTAACAATTGAATACACAGAGTGACTCAGCTTTCCCAGTGTGTTGTATTATGCTTAGTTGTTCCATGGACTCAGTGTTGAAAAGTACTAAATGCTTTAAACAACAACATTGAAAACATCAGTCGTTTTAGCAAGGCACTGTAATACTAATTCTCACTGTCTTTAGGTCCTTAACCTAGATGACTAAGTTAGTAACATTGTACCACTGCAGAGGGAACACAGAGGGACAGTTGCCTGCACCAGACTAAGGAGAGCGTCTAAAACTCAGTTTAACAGCGAAGTGAACTGAAGTTGGAAAGGGCTATACAGTGTACAAAGCGCTACCTCACACTGCACAACTAAGGATATATTTAGTCCAGACTACTAACTAGGAAAGAATTCCAAAGGCAGAAATGCTGACTGTCCTATAATATTAACCATCTGAGAACTACAAAGAAAACAGGCTTTTGTAGCTTCAAAACTCAGTGTTCATTGATTCCTGCTAGTCAAAGATCAAAACCCAATACAAATTCCCCTCTTCAATCAGTGGAAAAAGTTGTTTCCTCTGGTTTTGTAGTCAGTACTTATGTATTAGGAAATGTTAAGACTTTGATTGCTTGATGCCCAGGCCGTAAAGGAAAGATGATCACGATTGTCATGGTCTGAGAAGTAATTGCTTGCATAAAGTCTAACTCGACTAATTCTTATCCCTGAAACTCACGTTTCTTAAAAAATACTATAACATAAGAAGAAACCATCTGTTTTGATACTGTTGTTGCAAATGCTACTTCTTTCTATTTAATGTAATATTTGGCAGCAATAGCCAAAAGGTTAAAAATGTAAGACAATTATATTTATTGCTCTATTTACTGAAATCTGTTTTTGAGTTCAAAGGAAACTTACTCTTTACATCTTTTCATACCCAGTTTGGAGCTGATACTTGTCCGTTTCTTTTAGTAATGTAACAGAAATACAAATTGCAAAGTGTAGGTGACAGGGATCTCTTGCCTGGAATCTTCTGAATCTTCTCCTAAACACTTTTACCCTGACTGATTGTCTGAGAACTGGATTACACCTTAGGAACAAAGCCCTGAATCTTAGGAAGGAAACAGTTCTTTCAAAATGAAATATATACAAAAATATGTAGAATATAAAATATATAGAAATTCTTATAATTTAAAAGACAATTTTTCCTGTGTCAAATGGCCCATGGGAGCCAAGAGGTTAACAACCAACCAGAAAAATCACCTTATTTTAGAATTTTAAAATGCACTTTTTAGAAAATTAATAAAATGGTTTTCTTAATTTTATACTTACGAACAAATATTAATCCACCAAGAAACATCAGACCAATGGCAGAGCCGCTTAGTGTGGTAGCAGATGTGGTATCTCTGCCGTAATATCCGTTTCCATTATAATCACCAGTGACTCCTGTATAGTCTCCACTATCAGTATATGCATCAGTGTAAGTCGGCCACTCTGTGCGGTCATCGAGTGGTCTTTCTCCAGGCTCATCAGGACCACCACCTCCTTCCTGACCTCCCCCACCACCAGCACCACCAGTGCCGCCGCCACCCATGCTGCCATCACCACCAGCGCTGCCACCACCACCAGCGCTGCCTCCACCACCAGTGCCACCACCAGTGCCACCACCAGTGCCACCACCAGTGCCGCCACCACCAGCGCTGCCACCACCAATGATAATTATTTTTGTCGCCCCACTGGTGCAGTAGTTACGACTATCGCACTGACAAGCTTGCACAGGAATTACATGTGGTTTAAGGCAGCGTCGGCCTTGGCTATCTCTTACACTGATATAGATCCTATACAGGTAAAAATCAAAGCTCTGACTCACTAGTTCTGCAGAGGAAGCTTTGGAGAAAAAAAAAAAAAAAGGAGAAACATATTTAGATTAAGGTATTACTATAAATACCATGCAGATCTATGCTTTTTTTGTGAGTAATGTTCATAGAACAGAATGAAGACTAAATGTTGCCAGTCTAAGATCTTCAGTTACTTATATTTCTACAGTCCTTATTCAAAGTTGAAACTTATGATATTCGTCTATGCCAGCATTTTTCTGAGACAGATCAGTCTAGTCATCTCTTTTTAACCTGAGAAATATAAAAGGGGCAAATGCACTTATACCTACAGCATTTTTTCCCCGTTTTTCATTTGCACAAGTGTAAACATAAAAAAGTTTTATGTTTTTTTTTTCTTCTGTCACAAGGAATTTACATGTGTTTTTCAGTGGTTTTGAAATAAAATTACACATTTCCTCCTGTTTAGGACAAATAGGAGACACAAGAATAGTTGTAAATGTGGTATTTACCATTTAACATAGCCTTCTATGCATACAGTAAGTTATGCAAATTCTGACATTTAGTAATGAATGATTAATTCATTAGTCTGTCATGTCCTACTGGTTGAAACTGGAAAAGCTCCACTGAGCACTAGCTAAAATGTTTTTCTTAGAGAAATAAGTAAGTATAATTTGTACAATAAATTGCATAAGCTGTAATCTTTATTTGCCATTTTCATATGCCTCTCATATAAGTGAAGCTCTGCTAACTAATAACTTCATACTCTAATAAATCAACTTAAGAGTTTTGTCATATGCTTTGAATTTTTTAGATGTAGAAATAAAAAGGTATCAAGCTGTTCTTTTTTAGTTATCACATTACATTTAAACTAATACAGGTGCTTATCATAGCCACACTCAAGTAAAGTACAGTTTTGCTGCTCTATTTTTATCAGTATGGTTTTAATTTTCTTTAAAAGATGATAACTAGATTAGACACATGTAATGATTCTGATTCTAGTTCTAATGTGGTATATATATATATACACATATATATATGCACATATACATATATATGCAAGTTCAGAGCAACTTCTTGAATTTGTATGAGCATAAAATCACATTTCAGTAAGATTATAATTGTTTCTAATAACTGTTTTATTTTTAACTGGAAGGTTATTCTAATCTGTTATCTTAGATAAGAGCTTATTGCTATGGTTTATTCTGTTATAAAATGCAGGTTAATTTACCATTTATTGATCTGATAATCCATGTAGTTTGAGGTTCACCGTGTATGCTGAATGTAAAGGGGGCACCATACTGACTACCATCCATAGACTTTGCTGTGATAACCACTGATGGGGAATGCATACATACTTTCCTTAATTCAGTATTAATAGTTGGGCAATTGTCATTGATGTCTTGCATTGAAAGCACAATAGTGCCAGTAGCAGTATATCGAGGAGCCCCTGTAAAAAGAAGGCATTTGTGGTCAGGAGGGAATATGGATACCATAAATAATGCAGTTCATGTGGGGAAACTAGAAACAGGAAAAGAACAGTGAGAGAAACTGGAACAAAGAGTTTCAGAAAATTTAATGTCTTTTCTTACCTCTGGTGATAGCCAGAACCTCTGCTTTGTACTGTCCATTAATTACATAGACTGATTCCCAGTCAACAACTTTGTTCAGTGTGATTTCACCAGTATTTTGGTTGATTCTGAACCAAGCACCTGGATCACGTCCTATGCTGTACCTGTATTTGGTAAAGTAAAAACACTCAGCATTATGTTATAAATATACATATTACATATCAATTTTGCAAATATTTGTCACTTTTGAATTTTTTTCTCTAAGCAGTGCTAGGTCCTGTTGCGTTTCACCTTGTTCAAGCAAAATTCCTGTAGGCTTCAAAAGATGCAGACTAGGAAAATAATTAGGAACAAAGTAAAGGCTTAAAATTCCATTGTATTTCAAAAGCAGTATCTTAAACTAAAATTAAAATATATCAGGACCCTGTAAACCTTTACTAGAACCCTTACTGATATCAGTAGTTAAACACACAGCTTTTTCTATATCGTTCTACAGTTGTATTTGCTAACATGGTTCTCTGGTTTATGAAAAATTTTCAAACCTTTGTAAATTGGATATATTTATTTCTAGATATATTAAAAAGCAAATTATGGTCCCATTAATGATCATTAAGTTCAGCAGAAAAACGTTGTTTGTTTTTTTTTAATTGTAGAATAAGCTGGTAGTATCCTTTTCTATTCTGATAGTACAATATCACCCACTATTGGAGTCTTCTACTTGCTCCCTTAGAGGTGCTTACAGATTCCCTATTTGTAGCAACTTTTCAAGACTTAGGCTAGAAAAAGAGTCTATTCTGATTTATTTAAGTTACAGCCTGCTAGAAAAAAAAAGTATTTTCTATCTCATTTTTCTTGTGCACAAGGCTAAGGAAAGTAGATTAGGAAACAAAACCAATCATAGCATAACATTGGGCTGAGGAATATACTATTCTATTGCTATCATTCTGTTGCTAATCTACTAATACATTTAAATTGTTTTTTAATGCACTTTTTAAAAGACCTATTCTTCATTCTATTGAATTCTCAATTAAAAGAACTATTCCAACCAGGCAGTTAAGCAGAGGAGAGCTTACACAACATTTGATGCAATAGCTCCAGTGTCCTCATCGATGGCTGTGTATGTTCCCACAACATAATTTGCTCTGGTGCTTCCTGGTATGGAAAACACAACTGAAGTTGGATGAAATCTTGGTGGTTCAATCACATTTTTTACTTGTATTGTGAGCGGTGTTCCAGATATTCTGTAGTCTTGTGCAACAGAGTGGTGGAAGGCAGCTACATTTCTGACACCAATAGTCAGTGAGTGAGTTGAGATATGTTCATAATTCAGTTCCTAAAAGATAAACCACAGAGAACTAGAAAATAAATAAAAGTTCCTTTAATTTTATTTAAATATTATCTGTTTCAAATATTTGAGTGACATCATTTTTACTGCTCATTTAATTGTTTTAACAATTAATTGAAACTATTTTGTTATTGCAACAGTTGAATCACAATATTTATCCATACCTTAATTACTCTAAGGATTCCTTGATTTGTAGCCCGATCTGTAATAATTTCAAAGCAGTTATCTTCATTACCGGATATAAAGAAAAACTCTGCTAACCAATTGTCTGTAAACTCTTCGTCAGCATCCAGAGCTTGTATTCGTAGCAGTTCTGAACTGAGTGAATTTTCTGAAATACTTGCTGAAAACTGGAATGACAGATGAAGAGCTGTTAGCAAACACTGAGATATGTGATGTGATGAAAACACAGTTCACTGAAGAGATTCTTTTGAAGGATGTCCTGCCCACAGTCCATACCATTTTATTAAAAATCATGTGTTTGGGTAAATTGTGATTCTGGTTGCAGCTCTGAAGAGCTGTATCACCTCAAGTGTTTGCAGAGGCAGCTCAGAGGAAATAGATCTGTGCTTTCTATAAGAAAAGACTGCACAAAGTTTGGGTTATTCTACGTAACCTGGCCATATTGCTCACGTCTGGGCACCTGAATGACCTGAATACAGAGAAGTCAGTGTCAGAATTGCCTTCTCTCAATACAAAAATAATCTACACGTATTAGAATTGGTGTGAAAGCAATGGATTGGATTTTGAGCACACTTCAAGGACACAATCCCAGCGGAACATTCAAATGTGAAAATGCTTTATGGGTTAGCAAGGACTGTGTTACCAACTCAGTTTTTGACTGCGGTTTTAAAACAGTGGTGTTGCCTTTGGTATTAAAAACTTACGGAGCTTTGAGCAAGAGTTGGGAAGTTGTCATTGACATCAATAACTTTAACATTGCAACTGCAAAGGGATGATATTCCATCTACAGCTCCATCCCGGTCAGATGCCTTCACAACAAGACTGTAGCTACTATGTTGCTGTCATAGAAAGAGAAATGAGTGTGTTAGAAGGACCACCTGTACATCTTAAACATTGTAGATACTCATGTCTTGTCCCTATTTCCTCATGCTGGAATTTGCCTTAGACATTTTATTTTAACATAAAGAAAAAAATACATTTCTCCCTTAGTTTTTGTAAAAAACCCAATATTTTTCCTTTTTTCTACCCCCCTTCCCCCAGCACCCCACTCCTACCTCCACACACACTTTAGAACACATATACACCACAACATCAATTTATTGAAGTTTGGAAAGGAAAATGTTACCTCTCTGTCAAGATAATTTGCAATATGGAGTTCTCCAGTATATTTATTCATAATGAACATGGGTGGACCTGAAGGTTCCTGACTCTCTATCTTGAAGGCAATTTTTGAATTCAAGTGATTAGGCTCATCTGCATCTGTTGCAATTATTTTCATCACCAGTGTGTCTAAAAATAATATAAATAAATAATTAAACCCCAATAAACAAAAAAACCCTGTTTTGTTCCTGCAAACAACTCATCAAGACAATGCTAAAATTTGGTGTATAAGAATGATATGATGCTAGCTATTCACTGACATCTACACAGAAAAACAAAAGTTTAATTTTGAGGTACTGATTCTACCTGAGTATTAATTACTTTAAAATGCATTAAAAATTAAGGTCAGATGGAGCAATCCAGATTTTCACTGAACTTCTTTAAGTCACCATTGGGAGTATGTAAAAAAAGGAAAGTACTGAGATTGTAGATATTCATATAAGTAATCTCCATAATTTTAAATTAGAATGTCTAGAAAGTAGAAAATAAGAGTTAGGCACCATTGCCTCAGTGCTATTTATATATCAAATGTTGATTGCTGTACTTTTGGTAAAAAATAACCATTTTAGTGGTTTGAGTAAAGCTTTATTTAGTAATATTGTTCTGCAACTGCAATATTCATGCTACAAATACAAACATTTAAAATAGAAAAAATGGGGAAAACTGCATTTTATAAAGGAAATAAGTGTAGGTGTAATGTTAATTATATTTTTTTTAACAAGAAGGAATGAACCGATTTATTTTAAATTTACATATCTGAAAGTTTTTGCGTGATGATATAGCCAGAAACTGGAACATTCAGCATTTGTGTGTGGGAGAAAAGGGGAAAGGGAGCATCGCTGCTTAATTTTGGGCAACGAGCTGTAATAGCATGTGGAGGAGCATCCACCACTCCTTCCTCTACAGTAGCCCTGGCCAATAGATGTCATTGCCTAAGAAAGTGTAGAATGAGCACCCTAGGTTTATAGTAACTGTATTCTGGGAGCTTCACTAGCTATAATAGGCATTACATAGTTACTTACTGTCCATACTACTTTCTTCAATAGATCCTGTAAATACAGTTTGTGCAAATATAGGAGGATTATCATTTATATCCAGAACTCTGACTCGAAGTTCGAGAGGTTCTTCCAAATCTATACCCGTCACTGAGTGTTTGGCAAAGCAACGTATCTAGATAAAGAAATTTACTTATTTTAATATCAAAAGTAAAATAAGCCAAGTAGTAACAATATGAAAAATTATTTTGTCTCCTTCTGCTCTCCCGGTCCCACTCTGGATCCCTAATTATAAAGGCAAAAGTAAAAGGCAAGTACTTACAACAAACACTGGAGTTACTTCTCTATCCACTATTGATGTTATATTAATTTCTCCTGTTCTTGAATTAACAACAAATATTCCATAGGGAGGACGATCAATTCCAACTCCTGAGATGCTGTATGTAACTGGATTGTTTTCTTCACAATCTGAACGGATCTACAACAGTAGGCAAGAAGTATTTATGCCAGTTTACTGAGGACACATGCAGGGCTTTTTTTGCTATCATTAGTTCCTGCAAAAATTTCTAGATAATGTCAGTTTTTCAACCACTCAATGAAAGGTTCAGTTGACACAACTGATGGAAGGCTCTTCTACAAAACAGTCAGCCTAGAGATCTGTCTTCCCTTAAGTACTGCGCAGGCTTTCTATTTCTCTTATACCTTCTGCCAGGGAAGCAGAGAGAGAAACTTCAAAGAGTATCACACTGTGGCTGGACTTCAGTAAGGGTATGAACACGGTGAGAGCATAGGAATACATCTTCTTTGCTCTGTTACCCACGTAAGTCATGTACTACCCTTGAATTTCTGCTCAGGGGTTTGTCAGGGTGAGAAAGAAAAGAAAAAGATCACAATCTAGTACAAAGATGCTGCACATGAAGGGACTATGGTTGGATCTGTCAAGGAAGTAGACTGATGGCAATGTTCTGGGAAGCCTTTGGTCACTTCTCAGCAGCCATGAGGGTTCACTTTATGAAACTGTTTCAACAG
Organism: Apus apus; assembly: GCF_020740795.1. NCBI lineage: Eukaryota > Metazoa > Chordata > Aves > Apodiformes > Apodidae > Apus > Apus apus. The sequence continues at coordinate 111,623,576 of NC_067283.1, read as the reverse complement.
AGCTGGAAATATTGCATCATCTTTCTTTTATTCTACATTCCTTGCTTTGACTACTCTAAGCAAATACACTTTTAAATGTCTCTGCTTTTATCAGCCTGTCTTTAGAAAAACTTCCTTGACAGTGAACACTTCTGTTTTTCTACTTACTCTGGCAATTGGATTCCTCTTAGAATTATCTTCTCCTTCTCTACAAGCTGCAGCAAATTTGATCCATTCACGTTTTTGTCTTCTGAAGGTTTTCCATCTTGCCATTCCATTTTCATCCCATTCTTTTACCTTTAACAGAGTTCCAGAATCATATGACCAGTAACCTTAATCCATTTTAAATTAATACAGACACTTAGAATTTTCAACAATAAGGAGAAAAGGGATTTTTATAGATCATGTGTTTTTTTAACATGCCTGCGCATTCCAAACTCTAAGACTGCATAATTTTACTTTAAAATTATTTCTGTGTATGAGATCTTAATTTAGGTTCAGGAGAACTTCTCTTGAGAGGGTGAGCAGGCTATTACCTGCAACTGTTTAATATTTAAATATGTTTTCAAACTTCAAGCTCAGAAATGTCTTTGTTCAGTATTTTCCATTTCATATTTGCATTGGTTACATTTCATTTGATCAGAAAATCAGTTTCTAAAGAAATATATATTACCTGTACATGAAATCCTGTGCTGAAATCCAAGAGTACCTGCAAGAACAGTAAGATTGGCAATAAGAATGCAGGGCAAAACATGGCAAGCAAAACCCAACTGTCATACTTTGCTATACTGCAGGACCGGAGTAGTACTTTTTCTCAAGTCTATTGCAATAGCCTATCTAGTCAGTAGTTACAGGATTTCCATAAATGACTTTGTCCATTTATTTTTTTCCATATCCATCACTTGAATTCCTTGGCAGCTTTTTTTTTTTTTTTTAATCCTCAAAATTAGTTCTGTCTTTCAAGGCAGAACTTTTCTGTCCTAATCAAAATACAGTTTTCCCACAGATTTTTAGGTTTTAATACCTCAACTGAAGAGATAAATGCTTGCAAGACCAGTAGTACTTAACTATGTGGTTTAACCAAAGAGAATGAATATGCTTTCTTGAAACTTTATGCTGAGGTTGAAGAGATTCTGCTGAAGATGGAAAGCCAATTGCAGTCATCAGGCTGATTTCTGTGGAATGCAGTGAGTTTTGATTTCAGGTCTAACTATGCAGCCAAAGTCTTGGGTAAATAAAGTGGCAGGATCAGACACAATATATAATTACTTTAAAATTAAAGTAACATAGAATTCTCAATTTCCTGATGAGCACAATTTAAAAGAAGGCACACTTTAATTAACCTTGTTCCTAAATAAGGGGTGAAAATGAAGTTCATTTGGTGAATGTATCTCTTCAGAGAATCTCTTTTGTGTTTAGGACCTGCCTCTGCTCTCTTTGGAAGATAAAGGGTGAAGAATTTGGGATTTGCAGGACTGGATGCTTGTTTCATTCATCAATGGGAGAAATAAAATATCCAAGTGACTCAAAAAGAGTTGCAGAGTGTTGTTTTTTTCTGAGCAAATGTGGTTAAAATTTGTAGTTAGCAATTTTACACTTTCCTTATAATTTCCCAGTACTGTTCAATAATCTTATTTTTGTCTGATATGTTTTATCTGGTGGGTTTTATGTCTGTTATACTCGGGTAAAATCTGTGACAATGTTTTTCTCTGTGCTAGCTTTACCTCATGGGACTTTCCTCACTTCATATTTATCACATTGTTCTGTCAAGCCTGGAACACAGGCACAAAGTTTTTCCACAAAGTACATGTTAGAACAACCTTTTACATGCAACAGGTTAATAAACAGCAGCTTCATCCTTCTTCCTCTCCCTTCCCCCTTCTCCCCATTTACTTTTATGCTGTAAGAAGTCCACCATCTGTCATTTAAAAGCAATGTCACCAATTATCTGATTTTGCCCAGAACATTCCCTGAGATCTTGGCACATAATTGCTACCCAAATCTGCTTCTAAATGAGGGAATTTAGACTGTGGATTTGCCCATGTGGAGTGCATATACCTTGAAATTTATAAGACTGTTAATGGAGTAAGAATTTATTTTCTTGTTTCTTTAAGGAAGATACTGACATAAGTAGTTAAAAAAAGTACTCTGCAGAAAAATCATTGCAATATGTTCATGCTGTGTTGGTCTTGGGGACTATTACTCATTTCAGAGAAGGGGCACTATCAGACTCCATTTAAACTGCAGAGTTTTTTCACCCCAGTGGGAGGAGCTCAGGCATGTCCGTTTATAATCCCCCTTGGAGCTTGGGATAAAGATGGGGGAGTGGAAGGGACAGATTACACCCTCGCTGGAGAACCTGAGTGGTGAAGTCAACCACAAATAGCACTGATTCAATGTCTCTTACCAGCCGATCCCCCCAGCAGAGCTGAGCCTCCTTTGGTGAATATGGTGAAATCTGCTCCACCCTTAGGCTGAAATCCCTTCTGGCATGCAAGCAATTGTCTCAACCCAAAAAAGCATGGGTATACACCTCTCAGTGCAATGTGAGTGAATCTTGTCTGCTGTCTGTATCCTGTAGCCTATTCTGTTATTGAACAGGGAAACTAATGTCTCGCATCCAGTGACTTCACTGTTCTACTTGTCAAGCCTAACTGAAAACTTGTGTTCAGTATTTCTGAAACAAGAATCATACCTATAAAGAATTATATTCTTTAAGGGCATGAATATTCATAAAACATTTGCTTTCAGTCTATAGAGAGTTCTCTTTTCAAGCAGTATAGACATTTTACACTGGAGTTTCATCCTTTTTTTCTGAATACCAAAAATGGAAACATCAAGAATATTTTAATCATTAATGCTGGGGACTGTAAATTTAAACCCTGTATTTCCACACTTGTCCCATGATAACTAGGGAAAAACCCATTCTGCTATGTGTTGCTAATAGGAGATCTTGAACAAACTCTTGATGGTTTTGAATGAGGAGTCCTTAGTACAGTTTCTGCTATTATTTGAAGGTTGATGTGATGAACTTGATGTCTGCATTTGTTATGTCTCTCTCAGGTACTGCCATGTTATAGGAAGGAGGGCAGGCAGGCACCAGAGAAAGCTGTCCAGTTCACCAGCTAAACCTCAATGATTCTGGAATGATATCTATCTGACTTGACCCAGGGATGGAGGCTCCTCTGCCTCCCAAGCTAATGTTTTTTGGTTTCTCACTATGACCAGTAGTTACAAGCACTGCGCCCCGTCCTTCTTGTCTATTTCTAATATCTCTCTGCAATGCAACCCCCTTTTTTGTAGTGCTACGTCCAGCAGAGAAGTATTGTCTCCTAGTGGCTAACTCCAGCATACTCCTGGGTAGTGGAAAATACTTCCCTTCTAAACTAGTATCCACGTACAGTACTTTCCACAGATTTGGTGAGTAATGATAATTAAAGCAGTAAGAGCCACTAGAATGTGTGGGAGACATCCTGAGGACCTTGGGGTAGGCAAGCTCATCAGAATGATGTCAAGATTTGCTTTGAGAAGCTGTGGAAAATTGGAAACTCTGTAGTGAAGTTAGAGGCTCGCTGCAAAAGCTGTTTCTGGTTTGGGTTGTCCTGCAGGCAGGACACATGCTTATGGTGACGTGTTTACATGCACACTGGTCTGTCTGGAAGTTTTTTAATTGTAATGATACAGAGCCTGAACCTTGTGCCCAAAATGATGCCTTAGAGTCACACCGGAGTTATTCTGGATTCATTGTGATGTAACTGGGAACAGAATTAGGCCCATAGGATGTGCATGGTTTTTTGCACCTTCAAAGCAATTTACAAACAAGAATTAACTAATCATTAATTGGCTGCCAAGCAATATTATACACAATTACAGAATCCTCCCTCCTCCACCTACTCAAATCTAAATGACTGAACACGCCTTTAACATCTTCCCAGGATTATTCATATTGGAACTGCTTCTCTCTTTGAAGTCAGCACCGGTATTGTTATTGGCCTGGATGGGAGGAGTGCTGAAAACTCACACATATTATATTAGTCATCAGGGTGCCATGGTAGCTGTGGTTATGTCAGCATTTTGGGACTTTTACATCTTTCTTACTCAGCCAGAGTTCTGATTAGTACAGGGTTGAAATAACGAACCCTTCCCTTTATTAATTCTGCATCTCCTTACAAAATTATGAACCATTGCATATGAAATAATTAGAAGCAGAGTTGAAACAGAAGACAAAATCTCATATTTAAACAGAAGTACTTTGATAACTTTTCAATCAGAACATGAAAATGCTTTTCTATTTTTCATTTTTGTAGGTCACTAATAAATGTACTTCTTCCAATGTAAAGGGGAAGTTTTTAGGATTATTTCTCCAGCATTTTGTTTTCTAAGTCTGTGGAAGTGTTTCTATTGCTTCCTGTTTTAGCAACTGATGTAAATATTTTATATTTCATCCAGGATAAAGAATCTATTGCTATTTCAGCAGAAGTCTGACAATGTTCATATCAGTCAGAAAAATACGTTAACAATTTTTATTTATTTTATTTTTGTTTATTCAAATAACGGATCACTTTAGGAAGGTTTTCACTGAGCTTGTTTCTGTTCTGCTGAGTGATATAGATACAATGAATTTCTGTACAGTAACTAAACTCAACCATTAGAAAAATAAGCCAAAAAATAACTTCAGTACAGGGTGTATGATATTATAATTCAAATCTGAGTTTTTCAGATTAGTTATGCTAAGTCTCCTCAAAAAATCTCCTCAATAAAACCCGAGTTCTAATATAACTTAGAGTGCTCTAGCTGCAAATGTTTGCTGAGGGGGTATTTTTACTTAGAAATGTAAAACTGCGGATTTAAGAACCTGATCTGAAGTGCTAATTCCTGCATGCAGCATTGCTTTAGTTTCTATTTCTACAACAAAATGATTTGGCAGAAGAGCCTGCAGGTTCCTGGCTACATCCTGACAGAAGTTTTGTATGCATATGCAAGGAGAGGATTTGGCCCCTTAATATTTTCATGTGCAATGAAGGTATGGGTTATGGGTAGGAGGAGTAACCATGGCCTAATAACTTGAGGGGGGGAGAAGTAGCATAGATAACACATGGGAAAATGTAGCCAGACAAAAGTGCATATAAGAGATGTGGTGAATTTAAAATTATTAGCTGTCACATGATAGCTGGCAGGAGAAGAGTCATACCTGATCAAACAAGTTATTTCCATAAAACGTGTCTGTGCAAGTATCACAAACAGAACTCCCTTACTCATGAGAATAACGCCTTTGAAGTCACGTGAGCAAGGGTTGCAGAATCAGTCCCACCAATGGTGAAATACATATAGAAAATTATTAGTTTCAGGACTGGTAAGTTTTCTTTTTTTTGGAAGTGTAATAATACTAAAATATGTATAACTCCACAGCAATTCTATTCAGTATGACTTATTAACAATATACTAACCACACACACCATTCAGACAGGTGATTTTAATGAAAGATTAATCAAGCTGAAAACCAAGACTGTTTCTCAGAGTACAGTAACATTTCTAATTTATTTCGTCTCTATAGTTTGTCCGTCAGCTTTCCAGAAAGTGCTAAAAGGTGTTATTGAGGTGTACAGGCCACCATGAACACTGCTGTGCAGAACACACATTAAGAAAAACAATTGTTTCCTCTGGGTAGTAAAAGTTCAAATATTTGATAGTCATCAAAGCATAATGGCAGTTTTCACAATTGCTCCTTTTTCCTGACCCAGCACATATTCTTCATCAGTCACAATTGTAATGATAATAGACTGAAAGAATGAAAATAGCTCCTGAGTTTTTGAGTGAAGTAAAACAGTAAAATATCTTATGAATGGACAGATCTTAGATTCACTACAGTCAACTTTTTTTTGAAACTCAGCATGTTAGGAGTGTGCATCACCCGGTAACCGCGTAAACTGAATAGTAGTAATGCTGCATGAAAATCCAGAAGTGTTAGTGCAATGTGAAACACGCCAATTTCAGAGACCTCTGCGTTGTGTTAAACAAGCAGGAGCTCATCTGAATCGTAACTTGCTTTGCCAAGTTTTGTCATTGTTTGCTTGGCAGCTGCCCTGTTTTGATTAGTTCTACTTTACTGACTGCAGAGCTGTCAGCTAAAATTAATGGAGTATCTTTTCAAAGTAAGTCTTAGGATTTAATATTCTATAACAAAAAACACTTTCTCCCCAACTATAATACTTCTAAAGGGATCAGTAATGAGAAGTATCCAAACATTTACACTAATACGTTGTGTAAAATGAAAGCCACAT